>NC_071996.2:105560151-105863181 GCF_028885655.2 Pongo abelii | reverse complement strand
TTGCAGTGAGCCATGATCACACCACTAAATTCCAGCCTGGACAACAAAGCAAGACCCTGTCAGAAAAGAAAAGAAGAGAGGAGAGGGGAAGGGAGGGGAAGGGAGGGGAAGGGAGGGGAAGGGAGGGAAAGGGAGGGGAAGGGAGGGGAAGGGAGGGGAAGGGAGGGGAGGGAAGAGGAGGGAAGGGGAGGGGAGGGAGGAGGGGAGGGGAAGAGAGAGAGAGACAACCTACAGAATGGGAGAAAATATTTGCAAACTATACATCTGACAAAGGGCGGATATCCAGAATCTACAAGGCATTCAAACAACTCATCCAGAAAAAAAACATCATCAACAAATAGCCCCATTAGAAAGCTGGAAAAAGGAAATGAACAGGCATCTTTCTTTTCCTTCCTTCCATCCTTCTTTCCTTCCTTCTCTCTCTCCCTCTTTCTCTCTCTCCCCTTCCTTCCTCCCTCCTTCCCTCCCTTCCTCTCTCTTTCATTTCTTTCTCTCACTCTCTCCTTCCTTCCTTCCTCCCTCCCTTCCTCTTTCCCCCTTTTCTTCCCCTCTCCCTCTCTCTTTCCTTTCAGATAGGGTCTCCTTCTGTCACCCAGGCTGGAGTGCAGTGGCACCAACTCAGCGCCTCACTGCAATCTCCGCTTCCCAGGTTCAAGTGATTCTCTTGCCTCAGCCCCCCGAGCAGTTGTGATTACAGGCGCCTGCTGCCACGCCGGCTAATTTTTGCGTTTTTAGTAGAGGAGGTTTCACCATGTTGGCCAGGCTGGTCTTGAACTCCTGACTTCAAGTGATCTGCCTGCTTCAGCCTCCCAAAGTGCTGGGATTACAGGTATGAGCCACCACACCCATCAGCATTTTTCAAAAGAAGACATACATGTGACCAACATGAAAAATAATCAAGAATACTAATTATCAGAGAAATGCACATTAAAACTACAATGATCATGCTGGCAATTTGGGAGGATGAGGTGGGAGGATTGCTTGAGACCTGGAGTTTGAGATCAGCCTGGGCAAAACAGCAAGATCCCATCTCCATTAAAAAAAAAAAACACACACACACAATGTGTTACCAGTCAGAATAGCTATTATTGAAAAGTAAAAAACCAACAGATGCTGGTGATGATGTGGAGAATAGGAACACTTATACACTGTTGGTGGAAATGTATATTAGTACAACTTCTATGGAAAACAATATGGAGACTTCTCAAAGAACTAAAAATAGAACTACCATTCAACCCAACAATCTCACTACTTGGTATCTACCTAAAAGAAAAAAAAATTATACCAACAGATATCTTCACTTGTATGTTTATCTCAGCACTATCCACAATAACAAAGATATGGAATCCATGGACTACTACTCAGTGATAAATAAAAATGAAATCTTATCTTTTGTAGCAACATGGATGCAACTAGAGTAGGTCATTATCTTAGGTGAAATAACTCAGAGACAGAAAGTCAGATACAGCATGCTCTCACTTCTGGGTAGAAGCTAAATAATGTGTACACATGGACACAGAAAGTGGAATAATAGACATTGGGTGGGAAGAGGGTAACTGATGAATAATTAATAGGTATAATGTACACTATTTGGGCAATGGATACATTAAAAGCCCAGTCTTCACCACTATGCAATATATTCATGTAGCAAAATAGCACCTGTACTCACTAAATCTATTTAAAAAATTAAATATCAAGAAAGTCAGAGTTGTCTGAGCATGGTGGCTCACTGATCCTGTAATCCCAGCAGTTTGGGAGGATGAGGTGGGAGGATCACTTCAGCCCAGGAGTTTTGAGACCAGCTTGAGCAACACAGTGGGACCCCCAACTCTACCAAATAATAACAATAAGGTGGGTGTGGTGGTGTGTCCGGAATTGGTTCCTTCTGGTGGATTCTTGGTCTCGCTGACTTCAAGAATGAAGCCGCAGATCCTCACGGTGAGTGTCACAGCTCTTACAGATGGTGTGTCCGGAGTTTGTTCCTGCAGATGTTCAGATGTGTCCGGAGTTTTTCCCCCTCTGGTGGGTTCGTGATCTCACTGACTTCAGGAGTGAGGCCACAGACCTTAGCAGTAGGTGTTACAGCTCCTAAGGCAATGCCTCCAGAGTTGTTTGCTCCTTCCAGTGGGTTTGCGGTCTTGCTGACTGCAGGCATGAAGCTGCAGACTCTGGCGGTGAGTATTACAGCTTATAAAGGTAGCGCGGACCCAAAGAGTGAGCAGCGGCACAATTTATTGCCAAAAGCAAAATAAGAGACAATCCACAGGATGGAAGGACACCGCAGTGGGTTACTGCTGCTGGTGGCCAGCTTTTATTCTCTTATTTGGCCCTGCCCACATCCTGCTGATTGGTCCATTATTACAGAGTGCTGATTGGTCCATTTTACAGAGCACTGATTGGTCCATTTTACAGAACACTGATTGGTCCATTCTACAGAGTGCTGACTGGTTCATTTTAAGGAATGTTGATTGGTCCATTTTAGAGAGTGCTGATTGGTGCGTTTTTACAGAGTAATGATTGGTGCATTTACAATCCTTTAGCTGGACACAAAATTTCTCCAAGTCCCCACTCGACCCAGAAGCCCAGCTGGCTTCACAACTTTCAGTGGCTTGCACCTATAGTCCCAGCTACTTGGGAGGATGATGCAGAAGGATCACTTGAGCCCAGGAGGTCAAGGCTGCAGTGAGCTGTGATCACACCACTGCACTCCAGCCTGAGTGACAGAATGAGACCCTGACTCCTCCAAAAAACAAAAAACCAAAAAGAAACCCAAGGTCAATAATGGTTTTTTAAAACCCTAAAGCCTAACTTTGCACATAAAAGGCTTTCATGGAACTCTGCTAAACTTTGATAGAATCCTGGAAAATGCTAGGGTTCCATGAAAATGTTTGAATGACTATACAGACACCTCTTCTGATGCCTCAGAAATTATAAATTATATTTTACTGTGGGACGAAAGTGAAGTCATAAAGTAGCAGAGTCATGCTTATTCAGGCCTGGCTTTGGTATTTGCATTGTCCTGGAGAGGAGTTACCACTAGGCTTTCTGCCAAGCCCAAACCTTCTCAGCCCATGGAAAGCACTGGACTCATTAAATGGTGTTTACAGAGCCTGTCCTACTAAGTGTTCATAATCAATAAGAAAATGTTGACTGGGCATGGTGGCTCACGCCTATAATCCCAGTACTTTTGGAGGCTGAGGCGGGCAGATCACCTGAGGTCAGGTCTGAGACCAGCCTGGCCAAAATGGTGAAACCCCATCTCTACTAAAAATACAAAAATTAGCTGGGCATGGTGGTGCACGCCTGTAACCCAAGCTACTCGGAAGGCTGAGGCACAAAAAATCACTTGAACCTGGGAGGCGGAGGTTGCAGTGAGCTGAGATCGTGCCACTGCTCTCCAGCCTGGGCAACAGAGTGAGACGCTGTCTTGAAAAATGAAAAAAAAAAAAAAAAATACAAATACAAAAATTAGCCAGGTGTGGTGGCACACACCTGTAGTCCCAGCTACTCAAGAGGCTGAGGCAGAATTGCTTGAGCCACGGGGAGGCAGAGAGGTTGCAGTGAGCCGAGATGGTGCCACTGCACTCCAGCCTGGGTGACAGAGCTAGACTCTGCCTCAAAAAAAAAAAAAAAAAAAAAAAAAGGAAAAGAAAAAGAAAAAGAAAAGAAAATGTTATGAACCAAATTCGACAACAGAGATACCTATTTATTCTTTGAAAAGAATGAAGAGGCCTCCGGTTACTAGAACGTGAAACAAGAGAGCCGCCTAGTGGTCAAAGTGGTGCAGAGACTTGCCCCTGAGCACCAGAGAAATAGTGATTTTAGTGTTTCATTAACATAATTGATAAAGTAAGGAATAGAAACACTGTAGTAAAAAACAAAAAAGTAAAAGCATTGAAGAAAGACCTGTTTTCCAAACTTACCTTCACTCTTTCTGAAACCTTGGTGTTGAATGCAGGTAATACTGGTACTCATTTAAAGTTCTGTGTATATATTGCACATCCATATATTCCCTCAGTGCTTATTATTTTGTCCTTTTTAACCTGAAAGATGTGCACAAATCTCACAGAATAACTAAATAAATTGCCTGCAGTTAAATTACTTTCCAGCACATTGAGCGACTCAGATGGACTAAGAAGGACTAAGATGGACTAAGATGGACTAAGAAGCCTGGTTAATAGAGGTTAAATGAGAATGCACTTTAAAATAAAAAGACTATTTTGGTATCACAATAGCATTAAATTAAATATTGGTACTTCGGGAACAGAAAAAACTGTTAAGACTCCCTCCCTGATGCAAAAGGCTGACAATTTAGTAAGGAAATATATAAGCAGCTTAATAAAGTGTGAAGTAGAGATAGAGTAAGATACGTTTGGGAAGGTACATGGCTACTATATGGTAGGAAACTTGGAATTCGAGGTTGAGTAGCTTGAACCCGGTGTGCTGGTAAGAGCATCGAGAAAGATGACTTGCAGCAAAGTATAAAATTGCTTGGAGAAGGGAGAAACTATATAAAAAAGGAAGACCAAGGTTACAGTGGGGTTTTGAAACTCAGCTAAGAAAGAGCAGCAGGAGTTAAGACAAGGAGATGTAGTAGTTTTTACTTACTTTTTAAAAAAAATTTTACTTTTCTAAAAGTGAGGTGTGACTTCTAGATGGCATCACCAAGTGTCATGGATAAGCCGATTTACTAAAAAAAAAAAAAAAAAAAAATTCTTTTTCTTTCTTTCTTTCTTTCTTTTCTTTTCTTTCTTTTTTTTTTTTTTTGGGACAGGGTCTTGCTCTGTTGCCCAGGCTGGAGTGCAGTGGCGCTATCTTGGCTCACTGCAACCTCTGCCTCCCTGGTTTAAGAGATTCTCCTGCCTCAGCCTCGCAAGTAGCTGGGAATACAGGCGCATGCCACTACACCCGGTTAATTTTTGTATTTTCAGCAGAAATGGGGTTTCACTATGTGTTGGCTAGGCTAGTCTCAAACTTCTGACCTCAGGTGATCCACTTGCCTCGGCCTCCCAAAGTGCTGGGATTACAAGTGTGAGCCACTGCTCCTGGCCAGTAAAATGTTTATTTAAAAAAAATAGTAGTTGTGAAGTTTTGCATGACATATAAAGAGAATAATGCATTTCCTTAAATACTTTTTTCCTTAGGAATTTAAGCATATTTTCCATGACATTTTATATAAACGATTGATTAGTTCAATCATCATTGAAAAAGTTGGTAACAAAGGAAAACTTCCCTTTTATCTGTCCCATTTATCACAATTTCAAAAAAAACTTAAATAGGCTGGGCGCAGTGGCTCACGGCTGTAATCCCAGCACTTTGGGAGGCCGAGGTGGGAGGATCACGAGATCAGGAGATCCAGACCATTCTGGCTAACATGGTGAAACCCCATCTCTACTAATAATACAAAAAAAAAAAAAAAAATTAGCCGGGCATGGTGGCCGACGCCTGTAGTCCTAGCTACTCGGGAGGATTGCGCCACTGCCCTCCAGCCTGGGCGACAGAGCAAGACTCTGCCTCAAAAACAAATAAACAAAAAAAAAATTAAACATACATACAAATAAGGGATGCTTGTTTCCTTGAATAGGAAATCGTTCTGAGGTTTTGTCACCTTTTCTAAGTAAGTAGACAGGAATGGAACAGCTCCAGGGTTGGAAAGTTAGCTAGTTGAGGACTTGATGGGAAAGGGAAGCACTGGGCAAGAGAAGGGAGCTGTCCTTGGAAGATCACATATCTACAATTGATAGAACCCCCTCTCCATCTTTCCAGCACCCACCATTTCAGGACACATTGTTCCTTTCAAGGCTGCTCTTCATACTCATTTTTTTTTTTTTGGGGGGGATGGAGTTTTTGCTCTTTTTGCCCAGGCTGGAGTACAATGGCGCGATCTTGGCTCACTGCAACCTCTGCCTCTCGGGTTCAAGTGATTCTCTTGCCTCAGCCTCTCGAGTAGTTGGGATTACAGGCATGCTCCACCACGCCCGGCTAATTTTGTATTTTTAGTAGAGACAGGGTTTCTCCATGTTGGTCAGTCTGGTCGCAAACTCCCAACCTCAGGTGATCCGCCCACCTCGGCCTCCCAAAGTGCTGGGATTACAGGCGTGAGCCACTGCGCCCAGCTTCCAAGCTCATTTTACAGTGCAGGCACAGGGCCACTTCATCAAAATATCCTAGTACAAATGCTGTGTGCAACAAGTTGGTCTCATAACGCATTCATTTAAAAAGATCGAACTGAATTTCTGAGTGACTTACCCAGGGAAGGCTCAGTTCTTGAAGCATTTCTACAGAGACCATAGGTGAAAGTTGTCTACCTATATTTTCAGAACCAAAAATTTGAACACATGATATAATAACAAGACAATATATAAAAATTTTTCTATTTTTAAAACTTATAAAGGCAGGACCCTTTGTCAGCTGCACATTCCCTGAGATTTTTCATTAACCTCCCTTTCCAAATTAGAACCCTGAAGTTAACAGTCTTTCTCTCTCCAATGCTCATCTTAATTGTTCACTGGGTCCTACTGATTCTCTTTAACCAAGACCCAATATGCTCCCTCTTCTCTGCCATCACTGACTCTACCGCGGTTTAAGGCTTTCATTATCTCTCACCAGCACCATACTGTTCTATGTATTTCTTTCTTTTTTATTTATTTTTTAATAGAGACAGGGTCTTGCTATGTTGGCCAGGTTGGTGTTGAACTCTTGGCCTTAAGCAATCTTCCTGCCTTGGCCTCCCAAAGTGCTAGGATTACAGGTGTGAACCACTAGGCCCGGCCAGGTATGTGTATTTCTATGTTTCTCCCTTCCTCTCAATTCATTCTATATACTACCAACTGAGTTACCTATTTTGAAACCCCATTGTTTAAATTCTTCCATGACTTCTAGGATAAATTCAAACTCTAAGAACAGCATGCTAACCCTTCTGTGATAGCTGTGTGTGTAGTCATCTCTCTCCATCCTTCCATGTAACATCTCATATCCTACTCTCATTGAATGTCTTCTCATCCCCCTGAAAAAACTCTACCCTCTCAGGCTTTCTAGGGCTTTGTGGATGCTGTAACTCTGCTTAGAGAGTCATTGCTCATCTCTTAATTCTTATTCACATTTTGACAGTCATCATAGTTATCAAATAGTTACCCAATTCAGCAAGACTGGATTAAGTATCTTTGCCATGTACTCCCACCACATCCTGGGCTTTCACTTCCATAACAATTGAATTTGTACTATAATTTTCTCCAAATCTACTGTGAGCAACTTGAGATCAGGGCTGTTTATCTCCTAGAATAGTATTTGCCACACATTAGATGTTCAAAAAAATTTTTCTGATGCCCCTTGAAAATGGGACTTACTGGTCACAATAGAAATTGCATTTTATTTGTAGTTTCTCTCATGTCCCCACTGCAATCCCTCCCCTTCTAATCTATCCTGCATACTTGTCAGTCCAAACCTTGTCACATTGCTTCTATCAAGCTTCTTCCTTCCTCAGAAACTTTGTTCTCCCTATTGTCTGTGACAGCAGCCCAAACACTTGGATCTGGCTTTCAAAAATTATACTATCTGTTTGGATCTACTTTGTCTGTTTTATTTCCAGTCCATGTCCTCCCTTCTTCTGGTCACTTCAAATATTGTCTTCACTTTTTTTTCTTTTCTTTTTTTTTTTTTTTGAGATGGAGTCTCGTTCTGTTGCCCAGGCTGGAGTGCAATGGCACCATCTTGGCTCACTGCAATCTCCACCTCCTGGGTTCTAGCGATGCTCCTGCCTCAGCCTCCTGAGTAGCTGGGATTACAGGCACATGCCACCATGCCTGACTAATTTTTGTACTTTTAGTAGAGACGGGGTTTCACCATGTTGGTCAGACTGGTCTCGAACTCCTGACCTCCTGATCCACCTGCCTTGGCCTCCCAAAGTGCTGGGATTACAGGCGTGAGCCACCGTGCCCTGCCTGTCTTCACTTTTTCTATTGATATCTCATCCATTTTTTCGAGACCCTGTTCAACATCATTTCCTCAACTAAAGTCTTCTTTGGCTCTTCAAACACATATTGAGCACGTAATTTACCACCTACTTGGGCACTTACATGTCATCTTACTTGAATGCAACAATTTCCTGGTAGGCATGGAGGAGACAACACCAACCCAGGAAATGGTTGGGTAAGGGAAGGCAGGGATCATATTATACTTTTTGGTATTTCTCAGTACAGCAATGATTCAATTTTGAAAAAGTGAGTAATAATAAATCATATCAATAAAATGAAACCTGCTAAAATATAAAACTTGGCCTTTGATCTGAAAGATGTTGTAGAATAAAGAGGAAGATTAATCACTAGTTTAGCTGTTTCGCAGAGAAGGATGTAAACCAGGTAGATCAGATAGGTATAGGTGTAAATGAGAATATTTTACTTGTGGCAAGTCATTATTAAAAGGTTCAGCAGGTTATTATTACATATTTTTCCCAGGTCATCACATTTTCTCTAAGGACATTCAGGTATAATTTTGAATATTACATAGTGGGTTCGGTAGAAAACTGCAATGGTATCCTGTAACATAACAGATTGTAAGGTTACGCATATGCATATGATTCCAAATGAAAAGGATACCCCAAATCTCTTCCATCCCTAAAATAAAGTATTATTTAAGGTGACAACAGAGCCTATGGGAGTAGGTCATGTTTTCCACAAGCAAAAGTTCCCTAGGCATATAGGTAAAAGTGGCCCAGCACCCTTTTAAGGATGGTTGTCCCATGGACTGACACGAGATCCTGCTCCAGGACACTTCGCTAACACACTGAATTAATCTGGAGACAAACAATGTGTGCCTTCACAAACTCATATTCTGCTTTAACAAGGCCTTCTATTTAAAATACTAAGATCCAACCAAAAAGATTATTTGATGATGTGAAGCACAAACACAATATTAGGCCAATAAAAATAGCTGTTTTGGTACCTGATAGCTTTTCTGCACCCTTAAATTACTCTAACTACTGAACTGTTTTTATTATTTGTTTATTTTTGAGACGGAGTTTCGCTCTTGTTGCCCAGGCTGGAGTGCAATGGTGCGATCTCAGCTCACCACAACCTCTGCTTCCCGGATTCAAGCGATTCTCCTCCTGCCTCAGCCTCCCGAGTAGCTGGGATTACAGGCATGCACCACCACACCCGGCTAATTTTGTATTTTTAGTAGAGACGGGGTTTCTCCATGTTGGTCAAGCTGGTCTCGAACTCCTGACCTCACGTGATCCACCTGCCTCGGCCTCCCAAAGTGCTCGGATTATAGGCGTGAGCCACCACGCCCAGCCAGTTTTATTTTTATTTTTGAGTTTCTCTTGCTACAAGGAGAGCTTGAAAATTGCAGTTCAAAGCAAAACGTAAAATGCGTTAGAATCTCATCACTTGCCAGTTCTGTGACTGGGCAGAGTATTTAATTTCTCTTTCAGTTTCTTCATTTATAAAAGGGGGATAGTAATACATATTATGTAGGATTGTTGTGAGAATTATCAACAATGTATGTAAAATAACTAACACAGTGCCTGGCATATAATACATGGTCAGAAAATAGCAACTATTATACTAAATTTAGTTAGTTTTTTTTTTTTTTTGAGACGGAGTCTCGCTCTGTCGCACAGGCTGGAGTGCAGTGGCGCGGTCTCCGCTCACTGCAAGCTCCGCCTCCCGGGTTCACGCCATTCTCCTGCCCCAGCCTCCCGAGTAGCTGGGACTACAGGCGCCCACCACCGCGCCCGGGTAATTTTTTGTATTTTTAGTAGAGACAGGGTTTCACCGTGCTAGCTAGGATGGTCTCGATTTCATGACCTCGTGATCCACCCGCCTCGGCCTCCCAAAGTGCTGGGATTACAAGCGTGAGCCACTGCGCCCGGCCAATTTAGTTTTTTTTTTTTTTTTTCTGATGTATCATACTGAGTTATGAAAGTCATATTAGATAGAACATTTACTATTCTAGTGCAAACTCCCTAATTATCATACTAACAATTTCTGGTGACCTCTTAAAATAAAAAAACACAATTACTATTGTCATTAATATGATCTTTAATAAACGGAATAATGCACCATTTTACAGCAAGCCTTTTTAAACCTAAAGAACTGCCTTAAAATCTCCTTCTCCAATGTCTCTGTATCAATACAATCTTTTTATTTAGGTTTATATATATCAAAGCATTTACTTACACTTATTCATAGAAAACTCTTTAGTGGCTTAATGTCAGCTTTCATAGTGGCATCCATAGATAATACAAAAGAAAAGTGATTTGCTTTATTTTATACTCACACTGATCCATCAAACACAACTTATACAGCATAGCAAGGCTTCAGACAGCTTATACAAAAGCAAAATAACTGAAATTATTCATAAAGTCATATATGATAGTCTATCTGTAATGTAAGAGCAAAACACACCAACAAAAGATACCCGTTAACAAGAAAGAGGGGTCTGAGGAAGTGCGAGTATTTTCTAGCCTTTCTTTTTCCAGAAAAGCATCCTCAGAAGTGAATACTCTGTAGCTTATGTTTCTCCTGCCCATTCAGAAAAAGCATGACAGCTACACATCTCCATGTTTCAGCTACTACAACACCCTAAGAGTTAGTGTATTTTACAATTATCCATGTATCTTTATTTGAAAAATTATCAACAAAAAACTGAGGATGATTACAGCTTACATAAACACTGATACAATATAATCTCTATGGAAATGAAATAACAAGGCATACAAAAATTGCTTAAATAAATAAATGTGGCCAGAAAAAGAAAAGCCACAGAAGTCAAGCAATTCAATGTTAAACTGGGACCTATCTATCTTTGAATTGCATCTTTTAGTAATTTTTTCTTACTGTTAAGCTTCTTTAAAAATATGTTTCCTTACATACTTACGAGGATTGGTAACAAGGTGAAGAGCCTGAGACAAGAGACTAGTTACAGATAACTTCCTAGAATTTTAAGTATATAGCACATCAATTTAGAGCTTGAACTTGTCTGATTCAAAGAAAAATTCTGTTTGACAATGTGATAAATACAGGTTATTTTCTCAAAACCATCCAAGCTATTACTAAAGTTATAAAATATTTAGTTCACTTTTAGAAGGCTTTATAACATTAAATTGTCTCTTGAGAAAATCCTATCTGACAGGAACTACTTTACCAAGTTCTCTTATTAAAAAACAAACAAAATGAAACAATTTGTCCCATATCATGTATGGTCATTTGACCAAAGAACAGAAATGTAAGTCGTTTTAAGTCAGTGCTTCAACTCTAAAGGCCTAAATTTGTTGCAACATGTAGCCAATTAGTTGAGTCATTCCCTCTGTTCAGTAATTACAGAACTGGGCAACTTTTTATAATTAATGAAATCTGATATTATATCTATGTGAAAAAGTCAAATAAGATGAAACATTAAATGAACTGTGCAACAAACACTTTAAATATTCAACTGGATCTAATTGCTTACTTGCTAACAATTGAACTTTTTCAGTGTACAAAGGGATGAAAGGGGCCCTGAGTTTTTAAGTAATATGATGTCTGTAGAATGCATCTAAAACATGAAGATGTTTCTGAAATCTAAAGGTATAAATAAAATGGATAAAACCCACGTGTTGCCTTTTAAAACTGAAAACCAAATCAAATTGTAGTTTCAAATACAGTAATTTGCTTAAAAATTCAATCATAAACTGGACACCCTAATGATGTGATTTTGTTCTGAAGATTCCTTCTCTCTTACCCAGATTTTAAAATGGGTTTCAAGTTGTTTTAAAAATGTGTATGTTCACAATGTTTAATAGTAACATTACAAACATCACAGTAATAACAGAATTGGACTTTTAAAGATATGATAGATTTATTTTGAGCCTAGTTTTAATATACAGCATAAATTCTTCTGAAGTACTTTCAAATGTATCTGCCATGAGATAAGTTTCTAGGTTTTTCTCTATATGCACACTCAACTTAAATCAGTCACCTAAAAGTTAAATGAAAGTTGTATAGTCCAGTCTATGTTGCAAAATAATAAGTATTTCAAAAGTGGTCTACAAAAATGTCCATAGATAATACCTGATTAATGTAGGGTTTGCTTTTGAAAGTTAATCTTGCATTTAGTGTTTAATATTTCATACAAAAAAAATGTAAAAGGTTGTGGCTCAATCATAAAACTAAGCTTGCTGCAATATAAGTTAAAAAATTTTAATGGCAAAATGATATACAATTCTGTATGCATGGCTTTTTAGTTATAACTAATGAGAATATAAAATCATAAAATTTCACAATAGAAAATGTTAGATAACACAAAAATTAAGTGCCGATTTGCTGGTAGTCTGATGGTTGAATCCACTTTCAAATAGAAACATCTTAACTCTCGATTCTATCAAACTATCAAACTATTACTTAACTGGAGTAATGAATTTGAATATAAAAGAAAATATAATTTTATGTTCTTAAATATAAAGTCATTAAAATAGGACTGAAGAGAAAGAGCTTAAGCAATTTTGTCTGAAGAATTGAGACTTAAGTGTTCATTGAGAGGCCTGAAGCATACTGAAGACTAAGAATATCGGGGATGATGACCAACTGCTCTCTTTTTTGTCCTACTGGGTAAAAAAAAAATTTAAAATCAAAGAGGAGGGAAACAGAATAGATATGAAGAAAACTTTCCTGACACAGACTACAAATCAGATAACTGAGGTTTGGAGTAAGTCAGACAAACTATGAGGTGATTTTTTTTTTTTTTTTTTTTTTGAGACGGAGTCTTGCTCTGTCGCCCGGGCTGGAGTGCATTGGCGCGATCTCGGCTCACTGCAACAACCTCCGCCTCCCGGGTGCAAGCGATTCTCCTATCTCTGCCTCCCGAGTAGCCGGTACTACAGGCGCGTGCCACCATGCCTGGCTAATTATTTGTATTTTTAGTAGAGATGGAGTTTAATCGTGTTAGCCAGGATGGTCTCAGTCTCCTGACCTCGTGATCCACCGTCTCGACCTCCCAAAGTGCTGGGATTACAGACGTGAGCCACCGCGCCCAGCCTAACTATGAGGTGATTTAAGGAAAATAATGGGAAGGTGCACTTAAATGCCCTGTGATTCCCTCTTTTCTTTATGTTAATCTGGAAACTTGTAGAAAAGCCTTCTCTTGATAACAAATTTTATGTAACTAGCTCAAACAGTGATTTGCCAGATTTACTTAATCAAGGACTGTATTTAGGAGGGAATCATGCAAGATAGTTTTGGGTGAAGTTTGCACAGTTCATAATCTAAAAGTTAAAATGCAACCTTATATGCTGAAGAGTAAACTGCCAGTAACAGTATATTTAGAAACATTGCATTCTGAAAAAGTCTCCTGGGGTTTATGTGGGAGTGTTACAATTTCTAGAATGACTAGTCTAGATAATCAACACGGGTGTCCAGATTTTAACTTTAAGAAGTTAGCTGGGAAGATAAAGCAATATATGAAGCAATCTGTGAATAGTTACATAATAACCTGCACATAACAGGTAGTAAGTTCAACCTAACTTTATAAAATGTTGTATAGAAATATAATCTCAAATTCTAGGAGTTAATGATCTCCAATAAAATATTCATGTCCATAAATATGAAAAAAGGAAAAGTTCATTGAAATATTTTTCCATTTTAAATGACTTTCAGGAGGCACTTACAAAGACTGGAAATTTCAGTGTAACAGTTACAGCCTACCAATTCCATTTGGCTGTAGAAGTCAAATTTGAAAATAATTTAAATAAAAATACTTGCCAATGTTTTGTGATAATTCCCACTGAAGCCCACAGTGTTCCTTTCTCTCTTTGAATATTTTCACATTCAGAACCAATGCACATTTTCTGGAACAAGTGGATACATGTAAAGAAGCTATACTAAACTGTTTTATAAAAAAAGGACATCATATCCTTGTATCCTTCCTATATCCTACTCAATTAGTTCTGTAGATTAGTAAATTTTCCAAAGTTATTAAAAGCAGAAGTTTTGAAGATGGATTCAAAGGATTGATAAGACTGAAATTCTTTGTTAATTCCCCCGAATCTGCTATGGAATCAACTTAGGGAAAGGTCTCTGTTCCCAAAAGCTATCTTAACTTTTTCCGTAAAATTTACTTTGCCATTAGTTCTGCAATATAAGAACGTTAGGAGTGAAGTGAAATGATTTTAAGATTCATGATGGGAGATATAGGATTCAGTTTTGTCTTGAATTAGTAATTATTTCTCAAGCAACAATCAGCATAGATATGTCTACATATCTTATATTTGCCTAACTTCCCAAATCATTAAGGTATGTGGTTTGGCTCATATACAAATGAAAATTGTGCCAGAGTATAGTGACTGAATTTTTATGTTTTTTTTTTTTGAGACAGAGTCTTGCTCTGTCACCTAGACTGGAGTGCAGTGGCACGATCTCGGCTCACTGCAACCTCCACCTCTCGGGTTCAAGATTCTCCTGCCTTAGCCTCCTGAGTAGCTGGGACTACAGGCGCCCACCACCACGCTCAGTTAATTTTTTAAAAATATTTTTAATAGAAACGGGGTTTCACCATCTTGGCCAGGCTGGTGTTGAACGTCTGACCTCATGATCCACCCGGCTTGGCCTCCCAAAGTGCTGGGATTATAGGCGTAAGCCACCGCACCTGGCCTGAATTTTTAAAATAAACGTTAGCCCATTACACATCCTGTCATATGGCATGTAGGCAGTGTGGTATGGATGAAAGAGATGTGGAGAGAGGTAGACATAGACTGAAATCCCAGCTTTGTCTGTTACTAGACGTGGATGTGGACCTTGGGCATATTACTGTAGATTCTCTTAGCTTCAGTTTCCTCATCTGTAAAATGGGAATATTAATTACAATGCTCATATGGTTGCTCTGAGGTTTAAAAGAAATAGCATATGTATACTTCAGCATTCAGTATGTGCCTTCTCATAACTTTCTACACTGGTAACAGTGGTTTTTGTTTTGTTTTTTTTTTTTGCCAATTACGCATTTAGAAAGTTTTAAGAATTTACAATTAAATCATTTTTGTCTAAACGTAATTCAAATCAAGTTCTTTCAGTGACCTAATTCTGGTATACAGTTAGGATTTTGTTAAGGGAACTAATATTAGACTTTACCTATTATGATGCTTTTAAGGTTACATTACCATCCAGTGAAATAAATTTTAATATTTTTAGTTGAATGATCTTTTATTCAAAAGGACCCCACTTTTCTACATATAAAGTTTTGTGATAGCAGTTAAATGTCAACTTTAAGCACTTATTATCAGATGAGTATTAGCATATAATTAAGTCATTTAAAATAATTTTGCTTGCTTGTATATTACAGATTTTAAAAGTCTGATGTACAATTTAAAATTTATTAAAATGATATATACTTTCCACCTTTCCTACTTTTTCAGGAGTTTACTAAGAAAAACTGGTGAAAGGAAATTATTTGTTTTAAACATGCTTGAATGAAATAGTAAACTATTCAGTTATTTTAATCTGGCATATTAATCTTTAGAGCATTTTATTATAATTTTCCCAATATTAAAAAATGTTGGGACAACCTACAATCAACTGGCCCAAATACAAATATAGCAGAACGTAAGATAACTCTTCTGGCAGGAAAAGATCAGTTAGACCTCAAATGGTCATTTATCCTCAATGCTTCAAATTGGAGAAGGAATATAATTTATTTTGATTCGAAGTTGTCCTACAAATATTTGAAAAGAATATCCTAAAATGCATGTGAAAGATATTTAAGGGCAAGAGAACTAAGTGAAAATGTACTAGGAAAGATACAAATACTTTGTTAATAGAAGAAGAATAACTGTGAAAAAAATTACATGCCAGAAGACTGAAAATCGATTGAGGGGCTAAATCAAGAGAAGGGCCAATAAAACACAAAACGTGGAAATCCTGGGCACTAACAAGATACTCTTAATTCTATGAATACAGAACTGTGTTCAGCAATCCAGCTGAATAAATGGTAGGTATAGTAACATCTAACTTGTAAGATCACAGCACATGGCAAATGAGAAGGCTTATATCCAAGTAAATCACAAATATTTTGGACAGAAAATTGGGAAATTTAGGCTGTCTTTAGCTAAGTGATAAGATAGAGGAATATGAGTGAGAAAATATTGTTCAGGAGATAAAAACATAAATCAGAAATTTGGTGATTTGTGTTTTCCTCTTAACCTTTTAATCCCTGGAACTATCTTAGAACTAAACTATATAACATTTACTAAGTACTCTGATAATCGAAAAAAAAGTAAAAAAAGTGAAATCATCAGTTTGCAAATTAATAGAAAATAATTTCTGTTTAGAAAAAAGTCCATTATCTGACAGAAAGTGCTTTATTTAAAAAAAAAAAACATGCAGAAGTTGTTAGAGGAGATTATAAGTAATGAAAGAAGCAAAGGGCTTTTAAAAATAATATGATTTCAAGTCATGTTATTACTAAAAGGTATACTCTAATGTAAATAATAAATGTTGCTCACATATCAAAGATAATGTGAAAAACTGGCAAAAGGAAAAATTACGAAAATAGGATTAAGGAAGATAACACACAATTTTGAAAAGAGAGAAGTTCAGTCTGTTTGCTCAAAAAAGGTAGGTTTGATAGCAGCCCTTCCTTCATAGCCACTTGAATGATTTTTCCTCACAGTGTTTTAGGTCATGGGAAGAGGAATCATTTTCAGATAAAGTCACCAGTCTTTGCTTGGGAACAGGGTAAAAGATACTATAGGTTCAGAACTATAAATTACTTCTGAAGTTATAATAAACAGTAAGTGTAATTTTATGAGTCAAAGATAGCCTATTCAGAGAATGAAGGCTATAACACTATTTTGTCTTCACCATTTATTTACCTACTTAAAAATTCCTTAAGTGTAGCTCTATAAGCTTACCAATAAAAATGTATTTCTTAAATAAATGAACATGGAACATGAACCTACATAGAAAAATAAAATAAAATGAGAAATGGCTAATATTTGATGTCCTGTATTTTGTTCTATTCTCTCTTATGAACTCCCAAAACCAGAAGCAAATAAGTTTATTAAAATGCCTGGAAGGAAACATTTAGGATTTGGAAGGTTAAAAGAAATGGCATTTCAAGTCAGGTTTTGGTAGTTCCTTCTTTAGAGCCCTTTCAGACAATGTTTCTGTATTCTCCATGATAAGGAGAGAGAAAGTAAGAAATCAGGTAGCTGCTTCTCCTGTGCAAAATTCACTGTCATAGAACTGACCTTCAAAAGTATGGGAGATGGGGCAGAAAAGTGTTTATATTATGGAAGAATATGTGCCCTGTTAGGAAGAGAGCTTACAAGAAAGCTTATTTGTGGCCTATAAACTATTGCACATTCAAACAAAACATAAGAGAAAAGATGTCCAACAAGATAATATGTTCAGGAACGTATCAACATAAAAACTAGCTTGTGCCCAGAAATAAAACATGGATACCAGACACCACTGCAGTCAAACCTGTCTTAATTTGCTTCTGTTTTAATGACCTTAAGAAACTGGTCCAAACTGATTATCAGCAATACATTGTTTTTGCTTTTTTTCTTAAAAAAATATTTTGAGACCACTTTTGATACACACACATATAACTCTGTGGTCATAACAGACAAATATAACTTTAGCGAGACTAAACAAAAGTGCAAAACTTAAAAAACAAAATTTAAAAATATGGAAGCATAAGCTAAATTTTTCTGCATAGCTGAAATCTATTTAAAGCAAGTCCTTGTTGCAGGGGTGGGAGGGGGTGCTGACAGGAGGATAAAGCAGTTTTTTTTAATTTTTAAACATCTTCTGCATGTTTAAATGATGCAAAAAATAATTTCACTCCATAGGCTTGAAAACATTTCACAGACAGTTCATTCCTATATCTTTAGACACCATGGTTGTGGCAGTGCCTCCTTCTGCAAGGTAAACAGCAGTGCTGGATTTGGAATGAACTGCCCTGTTACTGCCATTATTGTTGACTTCACAGTCCAGCGATTCAGTGGAGATGACCCAGGTGGAGGGGCGCCACCGCTTAAGAGAATAGGGAGTTTTCACACGTTTCTTGATCTTTTCACCTGATCCTGATTTGCCATCTTGTGTTGACTCACCTACTGAAAATAAAAGTGCAGAAAAATGAACTATTTAACAAACTTAAGAAATAACGGGTAAGGGATGTAACTCAAGAAAAGGTCAAACCAATGTCTCAGGAGGGTGCTAATGAACATTTCTTGAAATTCATAATGCCAGGCAATGTTTTTCTAGGAAAAGCTTAACCAACTTATTTTTGAGACTCTTTAACCCAAATGTTTTAATAACTGATTGACTTATTTTATAAGGCAAGGAAAAACACACACACAAATAAAACAGAGGAGAACATTTAAAGTTCTCAGCTGTATTCTCAAATCTTCTGGTTTTGGTAGAGATCTTAACTTGGTAAAATGTACTTAATCATTGTATTTAATTGTATTTAATGCTCAAGGTGGATCAAATTTTTTTTTTTTTTTTTTTTTTTTTTGGGACAGAGTCTCACTCTGTAGCCCAGGCTGGAGTGCAGTAGCATGATCTTGACTCACTGCAACCTCTGTCTCCTGGGCTCAAGTGATTCTTACGCCTCAGCCTCTCAAATAGCTGGGACTACAGGCGCATGCCACCATGCCCAGCTAATTTTTTGTATTTTAGTAGAGACGGGGGGTTTCACCATCTTGCGGAGGGTGGTCTCAAACTCCTGAGCTCAGGCAATGTGCCCGACTCAGCCTCCCTAAGTGCTGGGATTACAGGTGTGAGCCACCATGCCCAGCCTGGATCAAATTTTAAAGGCACCTGGCATATAATATTTTTCAGAAGAATAACAGAAATATTAGAGTACAAATATTCTAATAATTTCCTCTTTCTATATCTGAAAAGACTTTTTTTTTTTTTTTTTGAGATGGAGTTTCATTCTTGTTGCCAGGCTGGAGTGCAATGACATGATCTCGGCTCACTGCAACCTCTGCCTCCCAGGTTCAAGCAAGTCTCCTGCCTCAGCCTCCCAAGTATCTGGGATTACAGGCATGTGCCACCACGTCTGGCTACTTTTGTATTTTTAGTAGAGACCGGGTTTCTCCATGTTGGTCAGGTTGGTCTCGAACTCCCAACCTCAGGTGATCCGCCTGCCTCAGCCTCCCAAAGTGTTGGGATTACAAGCATAAGCCACCATGCCTGGCCTATCTGACATGATGTCTTACTGACTCAGAGCCCTGCAATAAGGGTCTGTCAACTGATCTATAATACAAGCCACTCAAGCAAGGGGCTAAATTTTACTGATTTGTGTTTTGAGACCTGTATCCTTCCTTCAAGACCATTTTGTAGCCCTTGACAATAAAACATAACTTTTTTTCATAAATGCCTTAGTCTAAAAGAGAAATAGGCTGGGTGCAGTGGCTCACGCCTGTAATCCCAGCACTGTGGGACACTGAGGTGGGTGGATCACCTGAAGTCAGGTGTTTGAGACCAGCCTGGCCAACATGGTGAAACCCCTCCTTTAATAAAATACAATAATTAGCAGGGCATGGTGGCACATGTCTGTAATGCCAGCTACTTGGGAGGCTGAGGCAGGAGAATCACTTGAACCCGGGAGGCAGAGGTTGCAGTGAGCCGAGACTGTGCCATTGCATGATCTAGCCTGAGCGACAGAGTAAGACTCTGTCTCAAAAAAAAAAATAAATAAAATAAAAATAATAATAATAATAATAATAAAATAAAATACACCATTTTGTATAACAATAACTGTTACAGATTTTGGTGAGCTCCCCTATTTTGTGTTGCAATCCCTTTAGGGCAAGAAATCAAACATCAATTTAAGTTATTTGTCTAAGAGGCTACGGGGCTCATAGTATCACAGTATAGGTATAGAGTCCCAGCTACTTGGGAGGCTGAGGCGGGAGGATGACCTGAGCCAGGGAGGCTGAGGCTGCAGTGAGCCATGATCTTGCCACTGTACTCCAGCCTGGGCAACAGTGAGGCCTTGTCTCAAAAAAAAAAAAAAAAAAAAAGTATAGGTATGTGAGAGACTCAACACAACTCTTGAAAAAGATGATACTAAGAAACTAAGAAGAATCTTACGGTTTTTTTTGGTTTTGTTTTTCAGAGTCTCACTCTCTTGTCCAGGCTGAAGTACAGTGGTGTGATTATGGCTCACTACAGCCTTGAACACCTGGGCTCAAGTGATCCTCCTGCCTCAGCCTCCCAAGTAGCTAGGACTACAGGCGCACACCACCACACCAAACTAAGTTTTAAATTTTTTGTAGAGATGGAGTTTTGCTATGTTGCCCAGGCTAGTCTTGAACTCCTGGCCTCAAGTGATCCACCCACCTCAGTCTTCCACAGCACTGGGATTACAGGCGTGAGCCACCGTGCCTAGCCTACAGTTTCTTTATAGTAATTTTTCCGAAATTTCTCTGGATCTTTAAGATTTATTAAGGTTAGTTTGATAAAACCTAAATGCAGACATAATCAATATTAATATGTGCAATAAAATGTTTCAAAGATTATACTGGTATAACATTACTTGGAGCTCTTGAACTGTATTTACTTTATTTCAACTTTTCATAGCAAGTATGTGAGTTGCATTATAAAGCAGCAGCCACATAAAGCACATATTAAATTGGGTAATTATTCTGACTATTGTGACACTGATTTTTTAATTATCAATGACAAAAATATTACTTTTTTCTTTACAACAATCTAATTACCTTTGAGGCCCAACCAAATGGCTTATTTTTTTTCCTGAGACGGAGTTTCGCTCTTGCTGCCCAGGCTGGAGTACAATGGCGCAATCTCGGCTCACTGCAACCTCCGCCTCCTGGGTTAAGGCGATTCTCCTGCCTCAGCCTCCCAAGTAGCTGGGATTACAGGCGGGCACCACCACACCCAGCTAATTTGTGTTTTTTTTTTTTTTTTTTGAGACAGAGTTTCACTTTGTCACCCAGGCTGGAGTGCAGTGGCACAGTCTCGGCTCATTGCAACCTCTGCCTCCTGGGTTCAAGCAATTCTCTGCCTCAGCCTCCCGAGTAGCTGGGATTACAGGTGCCCACCACCACATGTGGCTAATTTTTTGTATTTTTAGTAGACACAGGGGTTTCACCATCTTGGCCAGGCTGATCTTGAACTCTTGACCTCGTGATCCACCTGCCTCAGCCTCCCAAAGTGCTGGGTTATAGGTGTGAGCCATCGTGCCTGGCCATTTTTGCATTTTTAGTAGAGACGGGGTTTCACCATGTTGGTCAGGCTGGTCTCGAACTCCTGACCTCAGGTGATCCACCTGCCCTGGCCTCACAAAGTGCTGGGATTATAGGCATGAGCCACCACGCCTGGCCCAAATGGTTTATTTTATTTCATTATTGAGATGAAGTTTTGCTTTTTTGCCCAGGCTAGAGTGAAGTGTCGTGATCTCGGCTGGGATTACAGGTGCACGCCACCACGCCTGGCTAATTTTTGTATTTTTGTAGAGATGGGGTTTCACCATGTTGGCCAGGCTGGTCTTGAACTCCTGACCTCAAGTAATCTGCCCGCCTTGGCCTCCCAAAGTGCTGGGATTACAGGCGTGAGCCACCGCGCCTGGCCTAATTTTTTTTATTTTTTAGTAGAGATGGGGTTTCACCATGTTGGCCAGGTTGGTCTTGAACTCCTGACCTCAGGTGATCCACTTCCCTTGGCCTCCCAAAGTGCTAGGATTACAGGTGTGAGCCACTGCGCCCCGCCTCAAATGGATCATTTACAAAAGTGGTAAAGGTAAATAATCACTAGTTGAAATATATCTATTAGTTGATTCTAAATAGTTATTTAAATGGCCCCAAAAGACACACAGGAGAGAATATATGATCCCTCCACTTACTCTGTATAATGCTGCCATCCAGGACATTTGTGGCTGAAAGATCCAGAGAATTAGGCCTCTGTGCTCTTCTGGGCTTTGATGGCCCAGGATCTGCCGCTGTGCTTGGAACACCTTGTGTAAGAACATCTTGTTCTGAACATGGATTGCTGTTGTTGTTATTGGAATTAGTTCGGCCACCTTCTAGTGGCCGTTCCCTCCTGTCCACAAGACGATCCAGAACACCTTCATCATGGCCAGCTTGTTGCTCTCGTCTCAGTAAAGGCTCATGCTCATCAGGACTGGAATTAATATTCAGCCGGGTGTCCTCACCGATAAACTGATTCTGCAACATTTCTTGGGCCCTATGTGTCACTATGTTGGTTGTTTGGCCAGATAGTACTGTCCCATTGGCATATTGGGTTGTGGCAGCATGGGAGTTAACACTGTGGTTTCTACCTGCCACACCATTCATGGTGACTGTCACCACATGAGGTTCTGCTGCATTGATTGTATTCATCTTGGCAACTCCAGTTTCGACTTGTTTCAAGTTTGATTTGTGCTTGCTGCCAAATTTTAGCCGGGGCTCTTTTGTTGAATTTTTGGTGTTCAAAGGCAAACTAGTAGGTCTCTTGGGAAGGTTCTGCTGCTTGGGGAGAGGATAGATCTGAGTAGGCAGAACATCAGGAATCAAACATGCTTGGCCATTTGCAGCCTGTGTGAAGTCCTGCTGTCCAGTTGCCTCTACTGCAAGTTTTATGAGTGGGTAAAGCAAGCTAGAACTAGTACTGCTCAGTGGGTCTGGGCCACTGAACTGTTTAAGAGAGTGCTCCATGAGATTCTCATCAGAGCTCTCCTTGAGGTTCTTATCAACTTCTTTTGGGTCTAGCTTGTTGGTCTCCAAGTCTTCTTCTGTCAGCTGTAAGCAGACAGGGGTTGGCCCAATTGACTGTGCAACATTTGTGGTATGCAGATTTGTTTCATCTGGGTATGGCATCTCAGATATAGTAGTCATGCCAGTACTTGGCGTGAGGCCTGTGGTGTTTGTGGTTGTTGTGTTGGTGGAGAGGCTGGTGACACTTGTTTCAGGGCTGGGGATTCGAGCTTGTGCTTGCTGTCGTTCATAGTTAATTGAATTTCGGTTTTTTTCCCCTATAGTCAAAGGTGTGCTGGACATAGAATGCTCAGAGGAAATATTCTTCACGATGCTGTCAGTATGATGGATAGAGTCTTCAATGTATGAGGAGGAAGAATAATCTGGATAAGGACCAATTTTTGGCACACGCCTATTATGTGACAGGTTGCTTAAAGAAAGAAAAAAAGTATCACATTGAGAACGTACATTTATGACAAACTGTCTCTCCAAATTTAACACCTCTGATTTTAAAGTCTGAGTTGTTTTTCATTTTCTTCCAAACATACGTTTTTCTAAAGGTTAAAAAGTCTAATCAAATAATCAAGTGTCAATTAATAACTCGATAAGTGTTAGTTTTACATGAATTAAGCCTAATGAAAAATGTATGTGGATGAGATACAATTTTTATAAATGTTCATTATTTTGGTTTATAAGTTAATTAAAAAATTTCCCCTATAGTTTTATAACATCATGAAATATGTATTTATGGAATGTATATTCATACAACCAGAAGTTATGTTTTATGAGAGGAAGAACCACGGTATAAGTTTTCTGTATTTCCATAATTCTAGATGCATAGTGCCTACTCAAAAGGTATGTTATCAATTAAGTTCCAATGGCCAAATGGTAAAAAGAATATAAGCTTTTAGGTTGTTCCAAAGGCCTCCATTAAGAGGCATGCCCTAGTAATGGCACATATGTTTCTGGGGTAGTCTGAGTCATATTAGTAAAAGTCCTTGAGCCTAAGGTATAAGGCAGAATATGATGTTCAAATAAAGGATCAAAGATTCAGAACTGCTCTCCAATTATCATGGGTTCTTTGCTGTCATTGTCATTCCTTGGGAGTGACAGTTATTTATAAGGGAGATGATAGGAGGAAAAGAAGAAAAAAAAAGTTGTTATATAGTACAAGGAAAGGAAGCTAAGGAGACATGGAGGGTAAGACTCGGTATAAAACCTAGAGTTAGCGTAACTATGGGATGAATTATAATTTTGAGGAAATTATTAGTAGAGACTGGAGATGAGAAGATGCATGCAGAAGGTTGAGCCGAATGACACAGGAGGCGAAAAGTGGCCAAATCAAGGTGGGCCATCAAGGTTTTTTTTTCTTACCATTCAAGAAAAGTTTGAAAGCATTCAAAATAAAAGCTTTAGCTGACTTTTGAGAGAGGTATAAACATCATACTAGAGGACATGGGAAATACAGAGATGAGGGGAGATAAAAGCAGAAGACTGTCCTCAGGTATGTGTAAAGTGAGAAAATTTATAATTAGAATTGCCAGTGTCTAACTTCCTTGATTTGCTGATATACAAGGTATAAGAGTTTATATTTGAAACTAATTTGACCTCTACAAAAGTAGTGCAAACCAAATTTTTGACCTATGGCTAATACAAATAGCTTTCACAAATTAGAACAGAAAACAGGCCAGGCGTGGTGGCTCACACCTGTCGCCTATGATCCCAGCATTTTGGGAGGCCAAAGCAGGCAGATCACCAGAGATCGGGAGTTTGAGACCAGTCTGGCTAACATGGTGAAACCCTGTCTCTAATAAATATACAAAATTAGCTGGGCGTGGTGGCTCGTGCCTGTAATCCAGCTACTCGGGAGCCGAGGCAGGAGAATCGCTTGAACCCGGGAGGCGGAGGTTGCAGTGAGCCAGGATCACGCCACTGCACTCCAGCCTGGGGGACAGAGTGAGACACAGTTTCCAAAAACAAACAAACAAACAAACAAACAAACAAAACAAAAACCACACAGAAAAAAAAAAGTTTCAAGAATCGAGTTTATTTTTATTTCAATTTTCTCCAGTAACCCTTTCCTAGATGCCTTTCTGAAAGTTTTAAACATGTATTAGACAAAATGACAAAATCATAGAAAGGCTTTTTTACCCCAAACATGGAACAAAGAAATAGACGTAGAAAGTTCCAAATTGTAGGAATTTTTTAAAAGCCTTTCTATTTAGAACCAAAAACCATAGTTCTAACAAAGAAAATGTCTTGTAAAATAATATTAATGATGGAATAGAAAGACCTTTGAATTGCTTTCATGTAAAAGTAGTAGTAGTATATTCTATAAGAAAGAGCATTAGATAGGAAGTCTAGAAACCTTAGTGTCAGTGAAACAGTGGTTAGATAGGCAAGTTCACAGTTCCATTTACTTAAAAAAAAAAAGCAGAGGAGGAAGGAATAACAACAAAGGATAAATGAGACAATTTATATAGAAGTGCTTATGAACTTTTGGAGTTATAAAAACATTTTACCTTTATTATTGCAGGAAAGTTGGACCATAAATAGAGAAAGACTAACTTCTTTCACTATGTCTTTACATATTAAAAAATGCAGTTTCATCTTGCACTTGTACCAAACAAAAATGTTCAACAGAATAGGAATATTGAAAGAAAAATGATAACTTTAGACTGTATGAGGTAATCATTGAACCATTAGGCTGGTTTAAAAGTATTTATTTTCTATTCTTTGTTGGGTCTGTTTCTAATACTGATTGATAGATGCCACACCCCTTAGGGTCTTACCGTTCATTCTGCATAGCAGTAGACATTGGATTGACTGTTGGGCTCACAGATTTGTTTCTTTCCCAAATCATCATAAGTTCAGCCATCCTTTCCTCAGCACACTGTGCAGTAAGCCGAGCCTCTGCATCCTGGTCCCAACAGTCTTCGATTGTCTCCTTGAGTGACCTCACTGCCTGTAAGACAAAGTACATGTCAAACCATGTGTCTTTAAAAAAAAATGTATTGAGCTTTTCAGTTCACCACATGAGGTAAAAGGAAAATCAATTACCTTAACCAATATTTTACATAGTTCTAATAACATATTTTAGGCTTCAGGGATTACGGAACATGCTCAAAAGGTGATGAACAAGTAAGCAAGCAAGATTTACCTTAACTCCTTGAAGAATTATTCATAAAAGTAAAAGCAACAATAAGTCGCAGATGTTTCTTCAAGGCCACAGGTTTAGGTCATTGTTGTTAATTCAGTTATGTTATGTCAATCAATAGCCACTAATTCTGCTTCAAAAATAAGTTTTGAGTTTGATGGAACTTGGGGACATTTGGCTATCTTCTATCTCTAGGTGAGCTTTTCTCCTTCACCCCCAGTTAAGAATACTTGGTTGGGTGCAGTGGCTCACGCCTATAATCCCAGCACTTTGGGAGGCTGAGGCAGGAAAATCACCTGAGGTTAGGAGTTTGAGACCAGTTTGGCCAATATGGTGAAACCCCATCTCTACTAAAAATATAAAAAAATTGGCCAGGCATGGTGGTTCACACCTGTGATCCCAGCACTTTGGGAGGCCAAGTCGGGTGGATCACGAGGTCAGGAGTTCGAGACCAGCCTGGCCAATATAGTGAAACCTCATCTCTACTAAAAATACAAAAATCAGCTGGGTGTGGTGGCACGCGCCTGTAGTCCCAGCTACTCAGGAGGCTGAGGCAGAAGAATCGCTTGAACCATGAAGGCAGTGGGCCGAGATCACGCCACTGCACTCCAGCCTGGGCGACAGAGTGAGAGTCTGTCTCAAAAAAAAAAAAAAACAAAACAAAAAATTAGCCAGCATGGTGGTGTGCATCTGTAGTCCCAGCTACTTGGGAGGCTGAGGCAGAATTGCTTGAACCCAGGAGGCAGAGGTTCCACTGAGCCAAGATCATGCCACTGCACTCCTCCCTGGGTGACAGAGTGAGACTCCACCTCAAAAGAAGAAAAAAAAGAGTGCCTCATTTCAACCTTAAAACTTACAGACATCTCTTCTTTAAACTAGTTCCAAAACAGTCCCATTCTGTAGTATTCCTATTTATTAGCAATGAACAACAGTCTCCCTATAATAGTCTCCCTTTGGGGGAAAGCTAGTTTTTTGTTTGTTTGTTTGTTTGTTTTGAGATAGAGTCTCACAATGTTGCCCAGGCTGGAGTACAGTGGCACGATCTCTGCTCACTGCAACTTCCGCCTCCTGGGTTCAAGTGAGTCTCCTCCCTCAGCTTCCTGAGTAGCTGAGATTACAGGTGCCTGCCACCATGCCCGGATAAGTTTTTTTTTTTTTTTTTTTGTATCTTTAGTGGAGACGGGGTTTCACTATGTTAGCCAGACTGGTCTTGAACTCCTGACCTCGTGATCCACCTGCCTTGGCCTCCCAAAGTGCTGGGATTACAGGCGTGAGCCACTGCGCCTGGCCAGGGGAAAGCTAGTTTTAACTCCCTTTTTAAAAACAGACTAGGTTTGTTTTTAAACATCCACATGATTCAATCATCCTACTCTTAGGTATTTACCTAAGTAAACGAAACCATATGTTTATACAAAGACTTGTATACATCTACATCTGCTACTTGGGATGCTGAGGCAGGAGAATTGCTTGAACCCAGGAGGCGGATGTTGGAGTGAGCCGAGATCGTGCCACTGCACTCCAGCCTGGGCAACACAGCAAGGCTCTGGCTCAAAAAAAAAAAAAAAAAAAAAAAAAAAAAAAGCTGATATGCTCTACAAGAAATGTTAAAGGGAGTCCCTCAAAGGACATTAGACAATAAGTAGAACCCAAAAGCCTACTTAGGTAACTATAAAAGCCACTATTATTATATTTTTGGTTTGTAACTCCTTTTTAAAAACAAAAACAAAAAAAGAGGTCTCATTCTGTTGCCCAGGCTCGAGTGCTGTGGCATGATCACAGGTTACTGCAGCCTTGAACTCCTGGACCTAAGCAATCCTCCTACATCAGCCTCCTGAGTAGCTGGGACGACAGGCAAGTACCACTGTGCCTGGCTAAGGCACCATTGTGCCAAAATGATCCTTCTGCCTCAGTCTCCCAAAGTGCTGGGATTACAGGCAAGACCTATCACATTCAGCCTCCTCCTTTTTTCTTATTTAAGAGAGAAAAGCATAAAATGATAATTATAAATCTAGGCTAGGCATGGTGGCTCATGCCTGTAATCCCAGGACTTTGGGAGGCTGCAGTGGGAGGACTGTTTGAGGCCACGAGTTCAAGACAAGCCTGGGCAACATAGCAAGATTCCATTTCTACAATTTTTTTTTTTTTTTTTGGGAGATGGGAGTCTCACTCTGTCACCCAGGCTGCAGTGCAATGGCGTGATCTCGGCTCACTGCAAGCTCCACCTCTTGGGTTCATGCCATTCTCCTGCCTCAGCCTCACGAGTAGCTGGGACTACAGGAACCTGCCACCACGCCTGGCTAATTTTGTTTTTGTATTTTTAGTAGAGATGGGGTTTCACCATGTTAGCCAGGATGGTCTCGATCTCTTGACCTCGTGATCTGCCCGCCTCGACCTTCCAAAGTGCTGGGATTACAGGCATGAGCCACCGTGCCTGGCCAAAAATTTTTAAAAATTAGCTGGATGTGGTTGTGCACATCTGTGGTCCCAGTTACTTAGGAGGCTGAGGTGGGAGGATCACTTTAGCCTGGGAGGTCAAGGCTGTAGCGAGCTATGATGGCAGCACTGTACTCCAGCCTGGGTGATACAATGAGACTCTGGACTCCCGCCACCACCCCCAAAAAAGAATGTCTAAAATTAAAAAGACTGGCAATACCAAATGTTGGCAAAGATGCAGAGAAACTGGAACTTTTATGCACTGCTGGCCAGAATGTAAAATGGCACAACCCCTTTAGAAAACTGGCAGTTTCTTTTTTCTTTTCTTTTCTTTTTTTTTTGAGACAGTCTTGCTCTGTCACCCAGGCTGGAGTGCAGTGGTGCGATCTCAGCTCACGGCAGCCTCTGCCTCCTGGATTCAAACGATTCTCAAGCCTCAATCCCGAGTAACTGGGATTACAGGTATGCACCACAACACCCGGCTAATTTTCGTATTTTTAGTAGAGATGGGGTTTCACCATGTTGGCCAGGCTGGTCTTGAACTCTGCCACTGTGCCCAGTCACAAAAACTGGCAGTTTCTTAAAAAGTTAAACATATACCTACCACATGATTCAACCACTCTACTCTTACGTATTTACCTAAGTAAATGAAACCATATGTTTATACAAAGACTTGTACATGAATATTCATAGCAGCTTTATTTGTAACAGTTGAAACTGGAAATAAGCCAAATATCCATCACGAGTGGATGGACAAACAAACTGTATCATATGCATACAATGAAATACTACTTAGCAATTAATAAACTATGGCTACACATAAGAACATGAATAATAATTATAACTAATAATAATATTATAACTAATAATGAACATGAATAATTATAATTAATAGTTAATTATAATAATTGAAAATAATTATACTGAAAGAAGCCAGAAAAACAGTACATTTATACGATTCCATTTATATAAAATTCTAGAAAATGTAAACTAATCTCTAGTGACAGAAAGCAGATCAGTGGTTGCCTGGGGACTCATGGGGGATAGAGAAAGTTGAGGAGAGATTACAAAAGGGCACAAGAAATCTTCTGGGAGTAATTGACATGTTCACAATCATGACTGTGATGATGGTTTTATGGGTGTATACATATATCAAAACATACCTAAACGTACACTTTAATACATGCAGTTTATGAATTATAGCTCTTTAAATGTACAAAAATTGATAATAAATCAGAATTGAAAACATAAATATTCAGGCAAAATCTGACGCGTCCTTTGAAAGGGGACTCTAACTCTAGGAATAGGTAAATAATGATACCTTAATGCTTGTGTAAATACGTTAAAGGGAGTGGCATTATTAACACTGATGAGGAAAGACAAGTAGGGGGAAAAAAAAGAATAGAAAAGATAAACAAGGAACTTTTTCAATCTTTCCTACCCAAAGGAAGGAAAATGCAAGTTGGATCTCGTGGGTGGGTCATAAAATCAGCTCAGTGGTTTAAAACAAACAACTCTAACCAAAACTGAAATGCTCTAGACTAGAACAGAAAACACTAGGACATAGAGTAGGTGGTAAGGTTAAGTATTATACTGTACGTAATTATGTAAACTTTGCTTTTTTTTTGAGATGGGGTCTCACTATGTTGCCCAGGCTGGAGTGCAGTGGTTATTCACAGGTGGGATCATAGTGTACTACAGCTTCACATTCCTAGGCTCAAGCGATCCTCCTCCCTCAGCCTCCTATGTAGCTTAGACTACAAGTGTGCACTATTGCACCTGGCTGAAGTTGTATTTCTTAATGTGGGTTGTGTCAGACAAAAAAGTGCGTAAAATGTTGAATTCTAGATCACAGAAGAAGTCTATAGATTTTGTCCAAAAGAGAAAATGGAAAAACTAAAAATATGTGAAAAGAACTGGTAGTTTCTTCTGAAATGTACTATATATTTCTTAAAAAGAAAAGACCAGAGGGCAAACATAAACTGAGGAAGAGTTGCCGCATTTTTTTTTTTAAGATGGAGTCTTACTCTGTTGCTCAGGCTGGAGTGCAGTGGTGCAATCTCGGCTCCCTGCAATCTCCACCTCCCAGGTTCAAGTGATTCTCCTGCCTCAGCCTCCTGAGTAGCTGAGATTACAGGCACCTGCCACCACGTCCAGCTAATTTTTTGTATTTTTAGTAGAGACGGGGTTTCACCATGTTGGCCAGGCTGGTCTAAAACTCCTGATCTCAAGCAATCCACCCGCCTTGGCCTCCCAAAGTGCTGGGATTATAGGCATGAGCTGCCGTGCCTGGCCTTTTTTTGTTTTTTTTGTTTTTTTGTGTGATGGATCTTGCTCTGTTGCCCAGGCTGGAGTGCAGTGGCATGATCTCTGCTCACTGCAACCTCTGCCTCCCAGGTTCAAGTGATTCTCCTGCCTCAGCCTCCCAAGTAGCTGGGATTACAGGCATGCACAACCACACCCAGCTCATTTTTGTATTTTTAGTAGAGATGGGGTTTCACCATGTTGGCCAGGCTGGTCTCGAACTCCTGACCTCAAGTAATCCACATGCCCCAGCCTCCCAAAGTGCTGGGATTACAGGCGTGAGCCACCGTGCCTGGCTAAGTTGCCACCTTTTATGTGAAAATATATTAGGATAAAACCATTGATTACAAGAGGTTATACAAAACTAACACTAAGGAATAAAGAAAAGCCAGGCAAGTGATTTTAACAGGGGAGAGAAAAGAATTCAAGACAGACTAAGAAATGGAGTATAAACATTTGGAAAAGAGGCTGAGCTCATACCTATAATCCCAGCACTTTAGGAGTTCGAGGCTACAGTGAGCTATTATTGTCCCCCTGCACTATAGTATGGGTGACAAAAAACTGGAAAAGAATGGAAAACATGAAGAATGGTAGTACAGTTAAACAAATTATACCTGAAAATTTTATGTAGGAGGAAAAAAGCTACTTTAAAATAAACGTGGCCTATAATTTTTTATTTTACCAATTTAAAATATTTTAACATAAAACAAAAGCCTTAAACTGTGTGTGGGGGGCCAGGCATGCTGACTCTGGCACTCTGGGAGGCCGAGGTGGGAGGATTGCTTGAGGCCAGGAGTTTAAGACTAGTCTTGGCAACTACCCTGTCTCTACAAAAACAAAACAAAACAAAACAAAAAACTGGCCGGGCACAGTGGCTCATGTCTGTAATTCCAGCACTCCGGTAGGCTGAGGCAGGTGGATCACGAGGTCAGGAGTTGGAGACCAGCCTGACCAATATGGCGAAACCCCAACTCTACTAAAAATACAAAAATTAGTCAGGCATGGTGGCACGTGACTGTAGTCCCAGCTACTCGGGAGGCAGAGCCAGAAGAATCGCTTGAACCCAGGAGGCAGAGGCCACAGTGAGCTGACATTGCGCCACTGCACTCCAGCCTGAGTGACAGAGCGAGACTCTGTCTAAAAAAAACAAAAACAAACCCAAAACCTTGTGTATGTGATTGTTAAAGCAGTTCATTTTTACTGTAAATTCTGAAACATATAGGAAGAAAAAGTCATTTATGAACCCAATATTCAGAGATAACTATGGTTTAACATTTTCATGTATTTCCTTTAGACTATTTTCTATGCTTTCATTTTCATCAGGAAACTATTCTTCCCCCCTTTATTGACTAAACTATGCTTGAGTCCCTGGCAATTTATAAAATTAAAGCTAGTTTTTATATTAATTAATATTTGAAAGATTTTGAGTTTTACTACTAAAGGAATGTTTCTTAATCTCAATGCAACTATGAAAGCAAAAATGGCTTCTTCAGACATAGCTGCATTTCTCTCTTCTCATAAACTATGTACTTGCTACCTAACTCTAGTATTGGATTGTCACTGCAGAGAAGCAGTTTATTGACTGTAGCACATTAGATTTAAATGGATTCCCTGGAAGTGAATCAAGTATTATGAATTCCTTACTTGGCAACCTACTCTATACTGGAAGTAAAAAGTTTTCAGGTAAATATGCATATGATGCATATCTCATAATGATAGGGTTGCCGAGAGATATTTCAAAATAATAGATCCCATTTGCGCTGGTGAAATAAAACAATTTAAAGAAGATGAGGTTGTATTTTACTAGAATAAAATTTCACAGATTTTTCTTTTAGGGATACTCTATTATGAGGCTGGCACATCTGATTAATTCTAGTAAAGTATTCAGCCTCTCACTTGCTGTCAGGGACCTCTCAAAAATCTGTCCCAGTTCCCATAACAGGGACTGTAGTTTTGGAAGCAATCTTGGACACATGTGCTTGACAATAGGCTCTTTAATTGCCACATACTTAAATATTTCAATCTGACTTGAAACAGAAGCCAAACTTGAAAGTAACCTACTGAATAAGATAACCAATGAAGACAGTGCTCATTCTAAATCTGTATGGAAACTATAATGTGTCTCTAGCCTTTCTCTGACATGACATCACCCCACTTAAATCAGGATCCAAAATGGAAATATTATTTTAGTCCTACCAAGACAATCTAAAATTGAAATGTGAAAATATATAGTAAAATAATTTAAGTTGCTTATTTTTTCACTTTTTGTCCTTTTATTAGAGTCAAGAAAATTAATTTGTATAAAGCATAAAAACAACACCTTCAGAATGAATCACTCTTATTACATTCTGAAAATAAGAACAGATTGCTATGGAAAAGGCAAACAAGAGTTTCTGGAAATATAATTATGATCGTGGAAGCTAAAACTTTAATGAATAGATAACTGATACAAGGGTAATAGTGAAAACTAAATGAGTCATTTGAAGATAAAGCTGAGTAAATCCTGAAAAATGTAGTAAGGGAGGCCAGGTGTGTGGGGAGGGGAGGGGAGGAGGGGGGAGGGGAGAAGGTGGGAGGAGGGAGGGGAGGAGGGGAGAAGGTGGGAGGAGGGAGGGGAAAGGGGGTAAGGAGGGGAAGTGGGGAGGAGGGGAGAGAGGGAAGCGGAGGGAAGGGGGAAGGGGGAGGGGGAAGTGGAGGCGAGGGGGAAGCGGAGGGGGAGGGGAGGGGGACAGGAGGAAGAAAAACGGAGAAAAAATGGAAAATATAAGAAAAAAATGATTCTTAGAATGTCAGGTGGTACAATATTTGTCTAGTGGGAATTCCAGAAGGAAGAATTGAAAGGTAAGAAATAATTTAAAAAATAATACCAAGCCAGGCATGATGGCTCATGCTTATGATCTCAGTACTTTGAGAAGCTGAGGTAGTAGGAGTGCTTGAATTCAGGAGTTTGAGACCAGCCTGGGAAACAAGGCGAGACCCTGTCTCTACCAAAAATTTAAAAAGCCAGGCAAAGTGGTATGCACCTGAAGTCTCAGCTACTCAGGAAGATGAAGAAGGAGAATAGCTTAAGCAGAGGAGTTCAAAGCTGCAGTGAGCCATGATCACACCACTATACTCCAGCCAGAATGACAGAGTGAGATCCTGTCTCAAAAAAAAAAAAAAAAAAAAGAAAGAAAGAAAAAGAAAAAAAGAAAATTCCTTTGAATTTAAGAAACTTTTGAATTTTCAAACTGAAAACCTATCCAGTGCCAAGCAAAATGTGTGTAAAGATCCATGCCTACAAACATCAAGGTGAAATTTCATAATTCTAGTGATAAAGTCTTAAAAGCTTATAGAGAAAAAAAATTAAGAGGATAAAACAAAAACATAACAAAACAAAAAGCAATGAAATGATTCAGGATGGCACTGAAATTCTCATTAGACTGGAGACTAGGGCCTAGAGTACATGGAGATTGTAGGCTAGAGAATGATGGAGTAGTAGTTTCAAAGTTGTGAAGAAAATAATTATGATATTGAAACTATTATCCAGCCAAATTATTACTCGAGTGTGAGGGCAAGATAAAAACATTTTTAAACATGCAAGGATTCATGTTTACCACCATATACATACTAATACAAATTACTTAAGGAGATACTTCATCAAAAAAACAATCGTTTACAAGAAAGAGAATGACATGAGATTTTTAATGCTGCTTCTGAGTATAGCCTAAAAACAAGACAAAGAAAGATGACAAGAAACCAAAAAGAAATCATTTGATGATGACTTTATAAATTTTTTTTGGTTTTTTTTTGAGATGGGGTCTCACTCTGTCACCCAGGCTGGAGTGCAGTGGCATGATCTTGGCTCGCTGCAACCTCCACCGCCGGGGTTCAAGCAATTCTCCTACCTCAGCCTCCTGGGCAGCTGGGACTTGATGACATTTTTTTTAAAGAGACAGGGTCTTACTCAGGCTGGAGGGCAGTGGTGTGATCATAGCTCATTGCAGCCTCAAACTCTTGGGCTCAAGTGATGGATGATAACTTGAAACATTCTCCCCAAAGCGCAGGGGAGATTTTAGTAACTAATGTAGAATTTTTATTTCCTATAAATCCAAGCACAATACTTTGTTGTGCAGTGAATGCTTACATAATCATAATACTACAAATTTCCCGTTATTGTATTTAAATATTAGATAAATTTACAGACAAAACATAAATCATTTAATAACAGAATATTACAAACTGGGAGAAAGTAAACGAGAGATAACTTAAGAATAGATAGAGTATTTGAAGTTATAATGGTAATATTTGGAAGAGAAAAAAACCCAAAAGATTGCTAAAGGGAGTTACTTACGGAGAGTGATAGTAGGGAGAGGTAGTTTTTTCCTTTTTAATACAATAATTATCATATATCATCCAACAGAATGATTATATGATTTTATCAATAGAATACTGACCAAATGGAGAGAAATAGATACATCTAGAGGTACTGACATTAAAAAATGTGTTTAGGTAAAAAAATAAACTTCAGAAATGATAGTGGATAATTAGATTATCCTATTTATACTAAAAGATTATATGAGTGTATATTTGTTAATTTGTAAGATGTTTTCAGTGTTGTAACAACAACTTACTCAAATGGCAGGGGACTTGAGATATTTCATTGTTGTGAATTTTACATATATAAAAATATATATATAAATATATGTATATAAATATATGTATATAATATATATATGTATATAAATATATATATATATATATATATATATATATATGCTTTTTTTTTTTTTTTTTGAGACAGAGTCTCGCTCTGTCACCCAGGCTGGAGTGCAGTGGTGTGATCTCGGCTCACTGCAATCTCTGCCTCCCAGGTTCAAGCAATTCTCCTGCCTCAGCCTCCCAACTAGCTGGGACTACAGGCGCACGCCACCATGCCCGGCTAATTTTTTGTATTTTAGTAGAGACGGAGTTTCACCATGTTGCCCAGGCTGGTCGCGAACTCCTGAGCTCAGGCAATCTGCCCACCTCGGCCTCCCAAAGTGCTGGGATTACAGGTGTGAGCCACCGCACCCAGCCAAATTATATTTTTAATAATTAGCAGAATTCATAGGCTGCACCTTGGTTTTTTTCAGGTCTAGCCTAAATTTTCATTAGCCATTGGTTATGTAAGCCTGCACTACTTAACAGTTTTGGTACTATTCTCAAGAGAGTAAGATAGAATTTCAATAATATTTAAAATATTAATATGTTAATTAATCCAGCTGTTACCTAATCTGGTAAACTTATGACACATTAGTTATTCTCTCTAAATAGTATTCTAAGCTTGGAAAAAAACAAAATAGAACTAAAAACTGACTTTTTTTCATATTGAAAAATTTGAAAACGTAACATCATAAAAATCAAGTTTGATTTGTGGCATTAGGCAACTCCAAAAACTATTAACGTTATTAACAGTCTATTTTTGTTTCAAACAACATTAAAACATATTCAGTCATAAGTCCTCTCTTTAATAACTTAGTTTTTCTTACCAGGCTATTTTCTTTCCAGGCTTCTGGGAACTTGGGTCTCTGTTTTTCCCTAGACACAAGAACCTGCATATCCTCAAAAGTGGGATGGTTTCCAACCTCTGTCTGAAAAGCCATCTGGTACTCTGGTACGGATTCCCCTGTGGATTTGTAGAAAAGAATGACAGAATAAAATTTCTAATTATCATAAATGATAGAATAACAGGTATTTCTGATACCAAGTAAGCAAAAAAAATTGTGTCACAATCTTTTTATTTTTTCAACCCCTTCAGGCACATTTGGAAATCCTAAAGAGACCTTGCTGTAGGTTTAATGATTTTTCTTTTTTTTTTTTTAGACAGAGTCTTACTCTGTCGCCCAGGCTAGAGTGCAGTGGCACAATCTCGGCTCACTGCAACCTCTGCCTCCTGGGTTCAAGTGATTCTCTTGCCTCAGCCTCCTGAGTAGCTGGGATTACAGGCGCACACCACCACGTCCAGCTAATTTTCGTATTTTAGTAGAGATAGGGTTTCACCATGTTGGCCAGGCTGGTCTTGAACTCCTGACCTCAGGTGATCCACCAGCCTCGGCCTCCTAAAGTGCTGGGATTACAGGCGTGAGCCACCACACCCAGTCTAATGCATTATTAATAAATGCTTTGCTTAGAATAGTCTCAAATATTTGTTGATAAATCAAATGGTAGTTTCAATGATGGATAGGTATTTTTAAATGGTTTCTGGTATTACTAAATTCAGGGAAAAAAGACTATTATGTTTATAAGGCATACTTAATACTTGAAAACATGCCTGAACACTGATCCCATGGAGGAGGGTAAAGATAAGGAAAAACTCCAGGACCTAGTACAACAAATATGCCTACAGAACCAAATGTAAGTGGGTGGGTTGAACAGTCACTATGTCTCATTACATCATTGGTTCTATTATAGTCCAGCCAGACTGTATCAAATGTTACAAAAATATTTATGAAAATGGTCATTTGAAAGAAAAATCAATATACTTTAAAAAAATTTTTTTTCAAAGAAACGCTCTCACTTTGTTGCCCAGGATGGAGTACGGTGGCATGATCATAGCTCACTGTAACTTGAACTCCTGTACTCAAGTGGCCTCCCTAATAGCTAAGACTACAAGAGTATGGCACCATGCCCAGCTAATTTTTAAAAATATTTTTGTAGAGATAAGGTCTTGCCATGTTGCCCAGGCTGGTCTCATACTTCTGCCCTCAAATGATTTTCCTGCCTCAGCCTCCCAAGATGCTGAGATTACAGGTGTGAACCACTGTGCCCAGCTCGAAAAATTCCTTTTAACTAACAGGTAGTATTTAGATCATGGACTTAAATATTATTAACTATTTTATCACTATTTAATAACCCTATTCATTGCCAATAAGCACAATCAACTCTGATGTTAGGCTTTTGATTTTTACAAAATATGATAATAAAATTAAGTTTATGTATATAATATATTGAACCACATAGAAGACCCCTGGGACCAACACTCAATGATCTAGTAGAAACCATGGCAAAGAACACAGAAAGAGAGACTGTTCCTGTCTCTTTACCCGTCCTCCCACCCTATTAAAATGACAAGATAAATTAGAAGGAAGAACGTCAAGACAGAGGATGAGGCATTTAGGTTCTAATCTTCGCTTCATCTTGACCTTGGAAAAGTCATTTAACTATTCTGTGTTTTAGACTTCCTGTAAGCAAAATGGCAATGTCTGCAGCCTTCCTTATATCACTTACATGGAGATAATACGAAGTTATAATGACCTAGATGGAAACCACATTACAAATAAGTTTATGTTTCATTTAAGTTTTGTTTCTATTTGAATACTCAAAACAACTCATAAATACTTGCCCTCCACCAATATTAAAAAAGATTTACAAAGATTAGTTCTATTATCTATGCAGCATCGCCCAAGTTTGTTGTAATACTGCCTTATGTATAAATACAAGTGATTTTCATATACTGTAAACATTTAAGCAGATACTTAGTGTTGATCAATAACATCAACATTGAACTTGAGAGATAAAATTAAAGGATTTAATAATCATGCCAGTTAGTATATCACTTTCTTCCTTGAAACCCCATGTGATAAAACCTTATCCTATACCATCTGTGAACTGCAAGATATTTTACTAATGTATCTGATCTGTCTCTGAGACATACACACAACACATACACATACCTTCCAAGTGTTATTTATTTATTTTTTCAAATGCTGGTTTAGTAGAATAACTAAAAATTCACAATTTTACTCTTTTAAAAAATTAGGTCTAAATTATAATTTTAAAAGTTGCTAAAGGAAATTGAAGCACAATCTTTTATGAATGCAATGGTTAAGAATTACCAAATAAATTTCCACTAAATCTTCACAGTTCAAAATCTAATTGTTCAATAGAAACTTGTTTAGCGCTAACTTAGTGTTAGGTATTAGAGATACAAAAGTGAATGTTAATGACAAAAATCATCATCATGGAAGATAATAACCTTATTGGATTTCCTTAAAACCTTACTGGATTTCCTTACTATCGCTGGATTGCTCAAGGAAAGTTTTATAATCTCATTTTCTTTAGAACTGCCCAAAATATCTTATAGTAATATCTAGCACTATCAGATACCATTATCTGCTTCTCACCTCATGTGCCACTTGTTAACTATGTCTCTACCAGTTAGAGAGCTTTTTTTAGCTCCCTTCTCAAATTACACTTATTCTTTCTTCCTTTTTCTATCTCTTCCTTTTTTCTTCCTTCTCCCCCTTCTATTTAAACTTTGTAGCATTTCACTCTTATCTGTAATACAGATAATTCATTTATTTTACTAACATTTTATAGAGAAGTAACCTCCATTACATAGTGTTTCCACTTAATAATACAGCACATACTGCATTTTGAGGTATATCATAAAAGTTTAAAAAATGTTTTATAAGAATTTTACAGTTAGTATACACTATTCTCTAGGTTTATTAATATATTTATATGATCCTTTTTTTCTTTTCTACTTCCACCTCATTTAATTGTTAAAATTTTCAAGAGTGCCCTGTATCCCTTGACTGTGCTTTTTAAATACTTTCCCCTCCTATGTACACTCTGTAACATGATTTCTGTGTTCTGTATTCCACAGAAACTCTTCTAAGAATACCAATGACCTCCTCCTATTCAAATTCAAAAATCATTCTTCAGTTCTGTTTCCTCTTGACCTTTCAATTACATCTATTGCCATCAATCTTGGTGTGGTTTTTTATTTTTATTTTTTAATCAGCTTCCTCAGGCTGAAATCTTAGTTCTTAAAGTTTTCTAATACTGACTTACAAGGCATTAGGATTTTTCAGTTTTCTCACTATTTTTCTGATCATTTGTCTTCTTAATTAACCTACTTCATGGGGGTAGTACCCCAATATTCAGTCATTATTCACCTATTTTTCTTTCTTTTTATGTTCCAGTTAAAGGAGTGCATCGAATCATAACTTCTCAGTTACCATCTCTATGTAGACAACTCCCAAATAACCATTTTAATCTTAAATTTCCATCTTATTTATTATTTTTAATTGTCTTTAAAAATTTATTTAGTTGTCTGTCAATACCCCATCGAACACTCTCCAGGATTAACTCATCTTTCTGGTTGCCACCCTCACCCTCACTTTTTTTTTTTTTTTTTTTTGAGACAGAGTCTCGCTTTGTCACCCAGGCTGGAGTGTGATTGCGTGATCTCTGCTCACTGCAACCTCTGCGTCCCGGGTTCAAGCAATTCTCTTGCCTCAGCCTCCCGAGTAGCTGAGATTACAGGCGCCCACAACCAAGCCCGGCTAATTTTTTTTTATTTTTAGTACAGTTGGGGTTTCACCATGTTGGTCAGGCTGGTCTTGAACTCCTGACCTCAGGTGATTCACTAGCCTTGGCCTCCCAAAGTGCTGGGATTACAGGCATGAGCCACTGTGCCTGGCCCACCCTCACTGTGTTTTTAGACCTCTGAATAGTTCCTTCTTTTTTTTTTTAAGAGATGGAGTCTCGCTCTGTTGCCCAGGATGGAGTGCAATGGCAGCAATCTCAGCTCACTGCAACCTCCGCCTCCCTAGTTCAAGCAGTTCTCCTGCCTCAGCCTCCCAAGTAGCTGGAATTACAGGTGCCTGCCACCACGACCAGCTAATTTTTAAATATTTTTAATAGAGATAGGCTTTCACCATGTTGGCCAGGCTGATTTTGAACTCCTGACCTCAAATGATCCACCCACCTCAGCCTCCCAAAGTGCTAGGATTACAGGCCTGAGCCACCGTGCCCAGCCAACCTCTGAATATTTCTCAATTCCTTTGAACCCCATTCTTTTTATTTTTTGACATGGAGTCTCGTTCTGTCACCCAGGCTGGAGTGCAGTGGCGCAATCTCGGCTCACTGCAACCTCTGCCTCCCAGGTTCAGGTGGTTCTCCTGCCTCAGCCTCCTGAGTAGCTGGGATTACAGGCGTGCGCCACTGCACCTGTCTAATTTTTGTATTTGTAGTAGAGCGGGGTTTCACCATGCTGGCCAGGCTGGTCTCGAACTGCTGACCTGGAGATCTGCCCCCTCTCAGCCTCCTAAAGTGCTGGGTTTGCAGGCGTGAGCCAAGCCTGGCCTGAATCTCATTCTTTTAATAGATAACCACAAGTACAGATTTCTTCTCTGCATTTTCTCCCAGATTTGCCTCTCTCCATTTCCATATCCAGGATTACAGGGTATTTTAAAGCAACTCTCTTCTTATTCCTTTATTTTTTTTTATTGTGGTAGAACATACATAACATAAAACTGACTATTTTAACCATTTTTAAGTGTACCATTCTGTGGTGTTAAGTACATTCACACTATTGTACAACCATTACTACTATCCATTTCTAGAACCGTTTCTATCTTCCCAAACTGAAACTCTGTACCCATTAAACAGTAACTCTCCATTTCTTTTTCCTTTTTAAGTCCCTTCTAGTTCTATTTCTATTTTAATTAATTCTACATATTTGCTAAAATAATCTTATGAAAACAAGATTTAATTGCCTTTCCCTGTTCAAACATTTTATATCATTCTTTATTATTTATCAGATCGAAAGCAATAGTCATTCTTTGAACACAGTAGTTTTTCAAAATATATTGCTTGTAGCAGTGTACTAATCTGATGAAAAAATCATTTCAGTCAGACATGCTTCTAAAACAAAAATCCTACATGAGACTATTAACAAAGAAATTACCAAACTGTGGTCAAAGTTCTGATAATACAGTACTTGTGGGTTTGGGTGTGGTGGCTCATGCCTGCAAATTGCAGCATTTTGGGAGGCCGAGGCAGGAGGATCACTTGAGCCCAGGAGTTAGAGGCCAGCCTGGGCAACACAGCAAAACTCTGTCTCGACAAAAAATAAAATATTAGCCGGGCGTGGTGGCATGCACCTGTAGTCCTAGCTACTCAGGAGGCTGAGCGGGAGGACTGCTTGAGCCCAAGAGTTTAGGGCTGCAGTGAGCTATGATTGCACTACTGCACTCCGGCCTGGGCAAGAGTGAGACCCTGCCTCTTAAAAACAAAACAAAAAAAGTACTTGGTTTTTTTTTTTTTTTTTTTTGAGACCGAGTTTCACTCTTGTTGCCCAGGCTGGAGTGCAATGGTGCAGTGTCAGCATTGCAACCTCTGCCTCCCGGGTTCAAGCGATTCTCCTGCCTCAGCCTCCCAAGTAGCTGGGATTACAGGCATGTGCCACCACACCCAGTTAATTTTGTATTTTTAGTAGAGACAGGGTTTCACCATGTTGGTCAGGCTGGTCTCGAACTCCTGACCTCAGGTGATCCACCTGCCTCGGCCTCCTAAAGTGCTGGGATTACAGGCGTGAGCCACCGCACCCGGCCAAAAAAAGTACTTGTTGATACTACTGCAATTACTGCTATTTTCAGAAAAATGCCTCAGTTGAATCTCTGTACTTTTAATTAACTAGAAAATATACTTCTAGATAACTGATTGACCTGTACTTAATCTAATAATCACTGATTTATTTCATTATATTTTTGAATTACAAACTAATGTTTGGCCTGGTGCGGTGGCTCACTCCTGTAATCCAGGCACTTTTGGAGGCTGAAGTGGGTGGATCACTTGAGCCCAGGAGTTTGAGACCAGCCTGAGCAACATGGTGAAACCTTGTCTCTACAAAAAAATACAAAAATGAACCAGGCTTGGTGGTGCATGCCTGTAGCCCCAGCTACTCAGAGGCTGAGGTGGGAGAATCACCTGAGCCTGGGGAGATCAAGGCTGCAGTGAGCTGTGATCACACCACTGCACTCCAGCCTAGGAGACAGAGTGAGGCTCTGTCTCTTAAAAAAATTATATATATATATATATATATATATATATATATAATTTTATATATATATATATATAATTTTATATATATATATATCAAGTGTGTGTGTATACATACATATATACACACACAGAGACACTTGATATATATATATAAAATTATATATATAGACACATACACACTTGATACATACATGTGTGTGTATACATATATATACACACACACTTGATATATATAAACTAATGTGTAATGCCTAATGTCTTTAAAGCCAAACAATTCAACTCCACTATTAATCTTTTTAAATTAAATAGCTCTATTTCATAAATTTGTCCAATGCTAGTTCCTTTTTCTATGCTTTTAATGGTGTTACTCCTAAAAGACAGTGGCCACACAGATCAAATCATCTGTATAGCACCTAGAAGAATGCAATGCCAGATTTATAGTTAAAGTTTTTAGATGATACTACAATGATGTAATCCCTAAGAAGGGAAAACTATAAATTCATTTGGCTATTTCAAGTAAGCCTCAAACATTCACTTAAATGAGTATTCTTTCTCTTTTTTTGAGACGGAGTCTTGCTCTGTTACCCAGGCTGGAGCGCCATGGCGTGATCTCGGCTCACTGCAACCTCCGCCTACTGGGTTCAAGCAATTCCTCTGCCCCAGCCTCCCGAGTAGCTGGGACTACAGGTGCTCGCCACCACGCTTGGCTAATTTTTGTATTTTTAGTAGAGATGGGGTTTCACCATATTGGCCAGGCTGGTCTCGAACTCCTGACCTCGTGATCCGCCCGCCTTGGCCTCCCAAAGTGCTGGGATTACAGGTGTGAGCCACCGCACCAGGCCTTTTTTTATTTTTTTGAGACAGAGTTTTGCTCTTGTTGCCCAGGCTGGGGTGCAACGGCGAGATCTTGGCTCACTGCAACCTCTGCTTCCCAGGTTCAAGTGATTATCCTATCTCAGCCTCCCGAGCAGCTGGGATTACAGGTGCATGCCACCACACCTGGCTAATTTTTGTATTTTTAGTAGAGACGGGGTTTCACCATATTGGTCGGGTTGGTCTCGAACTCCTGACCTCAGGTGATCCGCAAGCCTCGGCCTCACAAAGTGCTGGGATTACAGGCATGAGCCACCGCACCTGGCCAATGAGTATTCCTTCATTGAAAGGAAGGAAAAAGAGAAAAGAGGAGGAAGGGAAGGAGATAAGGTGAGAGGAGAAGAGGAAGGAAGGAAGGAAGAAACGGAGCATGAAAAAAAAAGAAAAGGAAAAAGTGTTTACAAATAATTCATTGCTTCTAATTCCTTATAGGTTCAACTCAGGAAACATCCTAAGTGTACCTTGTCTCAAACACTCAGATGGTGCATAAGGAAAATGTTGACTGCTAAAGCAATCAGAGACCAAACAAAATACAATTAGATAAGCTATTACTGGCAATTAATTAAATTGCACTCAGATGAAAACCTGGAGTACTCTAAAAAAAAATTCCTCATTTGCATCCTGCTGCTAATAATGTTTCTAAACACTAGATAGCAATGAACTAAAGGTTTAAACGAAAGTAAAAAGATTCTTACATAAAAGTTGAGTTAGGTACTATAGGTAGAGAAAGAAGATATAACTGCTTCACTTCAAAAAATATCAACTTTTGACAGTAGTTTTTACCTGGGAAGAGGTCTGTACATCTCATAAATATCTCCCAATAGATTAGTCCAAGAGCATACATGTCTACTTGTTTCAAAGCTGATTCACAGTCCCTCAAGTTCACAGCTCCTTCTAGCACTTCTGGTGCCATATATCTGATAGTGCCAACCTGATAAATTAGAGTGATATTTTTTAGAGAGAGAATGTAGCATATTCTGAAGAACAGACATTAGATCAGAAGTTATATGTAAATCTTAGTCATGTCAATGTTATTTGACCCTAACCATGTCATTAAACCTTTCTATAACTTATTTTTTACCTATAAAATGCCCTTCCTGAATAATTAAACAGTGGTAAATCCATTTTAGTGAATACTATTAATCAATCAAAAAGAATGAGCTAGACTTTCCTATGTATATCAACATAAATAATCTATAAGATACAGTGAGAAAATTGCAAAACAATATGTATACAACTTAATATTTTTTAAAATTCACAAAAATACAGCTGGGTGGCTGGGTGCAGTGGCTCACGTCTGTAATCCTAGCACTTTGGGAGGCCGAGGTGGGCGGATCTCAAGGTCAGGAGATCGAGACCATCCTGGCTAACACGGTGAAACCCCGTCTCTACTAAAAAAATATAAAAAATTAGCCAGGCATGGTGGTGGGTGCCTGTAGTCCCAGCTACTCAGGAGGCTGAGGCAGGAGAATGGCGTGAACCCGGGAGGTGGAGCTTGCAGTGAGCCATGATCACGCCACTGCACTCCAGCCTGGGCGACAGAGAGAGACTTCGTCTCAAAAAAACAAACAAACAAAAAAAAAACAGCTGGGCGTGGTGGCTCACAATTGTAATTGCAGCACTTTGGGAGGCCAAGGCGGGTGGATCACCTAAGGTCAGGAGTTCAAGACCACCCTGACTAACATGGAGAAACCTCGTATCTACTAAAAATACAAAAATTAGCCGGGCATGGTGGTACATGCCTATAATCCCAGCTACTCAGGAGGCTGAGGCAGGAGAATTGCTTCAACCTGGGAGGCAGAGGTTGCAGTGGGCTGAGATTGCACCATTGCACTCCAGCCTGGGCAACAAAAGTGAAACTCCATCTCAAAATAAATAAATAAATAAATTTTTAAAATCACAAAAATACATATATGTTGTGCACAGACAAGTATATATGAATGCAGAGAACAAAGTTGGGAAGGATATGTTCCACACTGTAATAGTGATTACCAGAAGGTGGACTGTGTTATCTTAAACTTGGTAACTTTATTTACCCTTGCCTCAAAAATCAGTTCCTACAAATTTGTTCCTAATGCTTGTAAAAATGACTTGGAATGGCAGTGAGTTCCAAAATAAACTGATGAACTTTACAAAGGCCTTTATGAGATGTCTTTTATATTTCCTAATTTTGTAATTCCTAGTATTCTATAATTGGCAGTATATGAGGATAATTGTCCTGAGTCTCACTCTGTCACCCAGGATGGAGTGCAGTGGCACAATCTCAGCTCACTGCAACTTCCGCCTCCTGGGTTCAAGCGATTCTCTTGCCTCAGACTCCCGAGTAGCTGGGATTACAGGTGCGTGCCACTGCGCCCGGCTAATTTTTGTATTTTTAGTAGAGACGGGGTTTCACCATGTTGGCCAAACTGGTCTCGAACTCCTGACCTCAGGTGATACACCCGCCTGGGCCTACCAAAGTGCTGGGATTACAGGCGTGAGCCACCACACCTGGCCAGTAGATGTTTTAATTAAATTCATTATCATTTCAAAGTACATCAGTGTGATACCTTTTGTATACACTCACCTCGCTTATGGCTGCATTATCTTCCTCCCCTGGGCGCACCAGTCTATTTCCAGTCAGCCTCATGGACAGTCCAAAGTCACTAATAACACAGGTTCCATCATTTTTCACTAGGACATTTCTGCTGTTTAAATCTCGATGGGAAATTGCAGGTTTATAATGATCTGTTTGGATAATTTCAAATATTTATCAATGAGTAAAAGGGACTATTGATCATGAAATGAACATACATAAATATAGAAGTAGTGTTATTTTTCTGCCCACTAATTTTCTAATAACAAAAAAAGAGAAATCGAAATTTCAACTCACACTCATCACTATTTTCTAATATATTTTATAATATAACTCCTGTTGCATGTATAGTTAAACATTAACTAAAACTAACAAACATGCTGCCGCTTCAGATTCTAACACGCACTTGTTTTTTCTCTTCATTTATAGTATAGGGCTGTAAAAGGAGGCAATACAGAAAGGAATATTTGGTATAAACATCAAAAAAAAAAGTCTGCTTGTCTAAAATAAGTATCAGTGAAAAACTAATGGAGCTCCAAAATTTTAACGTAAATCTTAAACTGCTCTCCTATGGCTTAACAGATCAAATCTGTGACAGCACATTCCAGTTCTGCCCTGAGGTTTAGCCATATCTCTAAGCCCACCTCAGCTTTTCAAATCTAACCAGAAATAGTTTTACAATGGTTTGGAAAAACAAGTGGAGGAAGTGGTATCTCTCACCAAGATATGAAAACTTGTTTTTCTGATTTTACAGAAGCAAAGTAGTGTTATGCTCCTTCTATTGCTTTTTTATCCTTATCATAGGACTACAGGCTCCACGAAGGCAGAAAGAGAACATCTTTTACCTGACTTTAAAAGGCTTGGCACTGAGTAGACACCCAGTAAATGATTGCTGACTGAAAGAATGAATCTAACCTAAGCCTCTCACCAAATATAAGTATATTATATTTTTCTTCTCTATAAGGAAATCTTATATAAACCTTGTATTAAATAAAACCATAGCTCTGGAACTGAAAAAAAATTCTATAGCACAATTTCTGAAATTTAAAATATCTGCTTAGGTATAGAGAAAAACAGAGCAATCAGAACAAAGTCAATACATTTACTGAGGATTTGTATTTTGGCACAAATAGACTCAGTATTCAGATGTATTACTCTCATTAACGAGCATTCAAATGCAATTTCACCAATAATGAAACTATAGATAATAATAATAATCCTTGATGTAAAAAAATTAAGCAACAGTACAATTTGAAGAAAAAATAGGAGTTACCAATTTCTTCACCTAAGAGTTGATTTCTTTCTCATTTCCTCCCTTACCCACTTCCTGTTCTCCAGTCTTCCAAAGCTTGTATTAACTTGGCTCCTACACAATTCCTGCAAGAGCTGCATTTCTTACTCTGGATAAAGCCACAACATAAGTATATGTCGTACAATCTTGAGCTAATATTTATATAGGAAAACTCATGGAAACATTGGAATATATTTATATAATAATACCAAATCAATGGGTAGAACTATAGACTGCCTTTTTGAGAGAAGTTTTCCCTTTTAAACTCCCCTCTGTACTCATTTTAATTTTCTTTATTTGGGTGTGGAGGGAGGGTAGAACATACAATAATTTTGCCCTGGGCAGAACACTGCAGTAGGCAAATATCTCAAAGGAAAGCACAACAAGATATTAGTTATATGTATTTTTAAAACCTGACCAAAAATAGTCAATCTATGGATATTTATACATATATATTACCAGTGCTATCCCCCTGCCCTCCCAAGGACATGAAAGACTATATACAAACTATTTAACAGTAATTTTCTGGTGAAGTCTGAGTTGTCTATATCTATTTTTTTGGTCAGATATTTCTTTGGTAATAAGCATGCGTTGCTATTATAATATGGAAAAAATTCATAGGGAGATCTTATTACAAATAAATAAATAAATAGGTTCAATTCTTCCTTATTCAGAAGCAACAAACAGCTGAATAAGTAATAACAGTATAATTCCTTACTACCAAATTTCTACTCTAAATAACAAAGTTATATCTGAATATGCTGGGAAGAATAGAATTCAGTGAAAGAGCACTTCAAGTAAAAATAGTATAGTATAGGCATACAGATGATCTTTCACTTACAGATGGTTTGATTTATGATTTCTCAACTTTACAGTGGTAGGAAAGCAGTAAACAATCAGTAGAAACCATACTTCATTCCTTTTTTTCACTTTCAGAACAGTGTTCAATAAATCACATGAGATATTCAATCCTTTTTTATAAAGTAGACTTTGTATTGGATGATTTGGCCAACTGTAGGCTAATATAAGTGTTCTGAGCATATTTAAGATAGTTTAGGCTAAGCTATGATGTTCAGTAGGTTAAATGTATTAAATGCATTTTCAACTTACAATATTTCTAACTTATGATTTTTTTTTCTTTTCTTTCATTTTTTTAAAACAGGGTCTCTGGCCAGGCGTGGTGGCTCACACCTGTAATCCCAGCACTTGGGGAGGCTGAGGCAGGTAGATCACGAGGTCAGGAGATCGAGACCATCCTGGCCAACATGGTGAAACCCCGTCTCTACTAAAAATACAAAAAATCAGCTGGGCGTGGTCGTGGGCACCTGTAGTCCCAGCTGCTCTGGAGGCTGAGGCAGGAGAATGGCATGAAGCCGAGAGGCGGAGCTTGCAGTGAGCGGAGATCGCGCCACTGCACTCCAGCCTGGGTGACAGAACGAGACTCCATCTCAAAAATAAATAAATAAATAAATAAAACTGGGTCTCGCTCTATTGCTCAGGTTGGAGTGCAGTGGCATGATCTTGGCTCACTGCAGTCTCGACCTCCTGGGCTCAGGCAATCCTCCCACCTCAGCCTCCTAAATAGCTGGGACTACAGGTGCATGCCACCACAGCCAGCTAATTTCTTTTATTTTTGTAGAGACGGGGTCTCACTATGTTGCCGAGGCTGGTCTCAAACTTCTGAGCTCAGGAGTTTGATTCTCCTGCCTCAGCCTCCTAAAGTGCTGGGATTACAGGGATGAACTACCATGCCCAGCCAATTTATAATCAGTTCATTGGGATGTAATCCCATTGTAAGTCAAGAAACATCTGTACTTGGGAATATTATTTATTTATTTTTTTATTTTTTTATTTTTTGAGATGGAGTCTCGCTCCATCGCCCAGGCTGGAGTGCAGTGGCGGCAATCTCAGCTCACTGCAACCTCTGCCTCCCAGGTTCAAGCGATTCTCCTGCCTCGGCCTACCGAGTAGCTGGGACTACAGGCGCACGCCACCACGCCCAGCTAATTTTTTTTGTATTTTTAGTAGAGACAGGGTTTCACGTGTTGGCCGGAATGGTTTCGATTTCTTGACCTCGTGATCCACCCACCTCGGCCTCCCAAAGTGCTGGGATTACAGCCTTGAGACACTGCATTCGGCCAGGGAATATTTTTTAAATAATCAGGTAAAAAACATAAATTCTGGGCAGGCACAGTGGCTCATGCCTGTAATCCCAGCTCTTTTGGAGGCCAAGGCAGGTGGATCACCTGAGGTCAGGAGTTTGAGACCACCCTGGCCAACATGGTGAAACCTTGTCTCTACTAAAATACAAAAAATTAGACCGGCATGGTGGTGGGCGTCTGTAATCCCAGCTACTTGGGAGGCTGAGGCAGGAGAATCGCTTGAATCCAGGAGGCGGAGGTTGCAGTGAGCCGAGATTATGCCATTGCCCTCCACCCTGGGCAACAGAGTGAGACTCCAAAAAAAAAAAAAAATCCCATAAATTCAAATAGCTACTATATTTATATGCAACAGCAGCATCTATGTACTTAGTTTTTAAAAAGGTAAGTATTACCCTTATTTAGTGGTAACATTAGCTAATGTTTCAGAGTAACAGCTCTGTTTAAATAAAACTTACATCTGATGGCAATCATTCTTTTCAGCCTACATTTGACTTGAAACCTTGCTAAATTATGCAAGCCTTGAAAAGGGAGATTAGGATGGTCTTTTAAGTTCTGTGCTAAGCCAACTTTTTAAAGGCAGTATAATATTTAAGAGCTAAGTGGACACAGACCAATGGTTAATGTGCTAAAGCACTACAGCAAGTGCATCAAGTTGCTGACACAGGCAATACTTTGGAAAATTCTGTATTTAGGAGAAGCAAGATGTCAAGACAAATGAACTGATAAATTATTCAGGAGAAATTATTTATACATGAAGCATCAGCTAGAAAAGATGATCCATGCTAATATACAATGAAACAAAGATATAAGAAACTGATATATTAAAGTTCTCTTCACTAAAGATGTCAGAGAGACTGAAAAAATAATGTCAGGGCTACAATATGACAAGGAAATGTAGCAAGGGATGAGGGTAGAAGAAAGCACAAAGACACAATTATAGCAAAGCTAACTTTGGGGTGTCTATGAGGTGAGGTGTATATTGAAACAAAGTGAGAAAGCAAACGTATTAAAGAGATGCTCCAGGCTGGGCGCTGTGGCTCACATCTGTAATCCTAGCACTTTGGGAGGCTGAGGCGGGCGGATCACCTGAGGTTGGGAGTTCAAGACCAGCCTGAGTCAACATGGAGAAACCCCATCTCTACTAAAAATACAAAATTAGCTGGGCGTGGTGGTGCATGCCTGTAATCCCAGCTACTCGGGAGGCTGAGGCAGGAGAATTGCTTGAACCCGGGAGGCGGAGGTTGCAGTGAGCTGAGATCGCGCCATCGCACTCCAGCCTGAGCAGCAAGAGCTAAACTCCGTCTCAAAAAAAAAAAAAAAAAAAAAGATGCTCTGAACAACTAGTAAAAATATGCATGAAAGGTGAGGAAGACCACAGTTACGACAAAGAATATAACTACATAGCTCTGAAACACGAGCAAAGGCTGATCCCCACAATGTATTTTTTTCTTCCTACCTAGTAACAGAACCCAATATTATTTAAGGCAGCCATGCAAGCAGGAAACAACAACATCAACAACTATATTCCCAGCCTCTTTTGGAGCTAAGTGTGGACTAGGTTCTGGGAAACAAACAAGCATAGGAGTGGGACTTCTGGAGACAGAAAGGGACAGTTCCTATTACCTTCCCTTACTTTTCCCTGCTGACTGGCATGATGGACAATGAGGTGACTTTGAAAATGAAAGCCAGCCAGGTGCGCTGGCTCATGCCTGTCACCCCAGCACTTTGGGAGGCGGAGGTGGGCGGATCACCTAAGGTCAGGAGATCGAGACCATCTTGGCCAACATGATGAAACCCCATCTCTACTAAAAATACAAAAATTAGCTGGACACATGCCTGTAATACTTGGGAGGCTGAGGCAGGAGAATTGCTTGAACCAGGGAGGCAGAGGTTGCAGTGAACTGAGATTGCACCATTGCACTCCAGCCTGGGGAACAGAGTGAGACTCATCTCAAAAAATCAAAAAACAACAACAACAAAACTCATGTACCTCATAAATATATACACTACTATGTACCCACAAAAATTAAAAATTAAAAAAATTAATGATGCATTGTAGTTCACTTAAACAAAATTAATACAAGGAAAATATAATATAGCCTAGCTAAGAGGTTCTTAACCTAAGGTCCATAAATGGGCTTTATAAAGTCTGAAAATGCCCTAGAATCAAAAGAACATTTTTTTCTTTTATTTATTTACTTTTCTGAGATGGAGTTTCGCTCTTGTTGATTCTCCTGCCTCAGCCTCCCGAGCACCTGGGATTACAGGCACCTGCCACCAGGCCTGGCTAATTTTTTTTTTTTTTTGATATTTTTAGTAGAGATGAGGTTTCACCATGTTGGCCAGGCTGGTCTCGAACTCCTGACCTCACGTGATCCACCTGCCTTGGCCTCCCAAAGTGTTGGGATTACAGGCGTGAGCCACCGCGCCTAGCCTTATTTATTTTTCAGACACAGTCTTGGTCTGTTACCCAGGCTGGAGTGCAGTGGCCAGATCTTGGCTCACTGTAACCTCCGCCCCCCAGGCTCAAACAATCTTTTCACCTTACCTTCCTGAGATGCATGCTACTATGCCTGGCTATTGTAGACACAGGGTTTCACCATGTTGCTCTCTGCCCGTCTCAGCCTCCCAAAGTGTTGGGATTTCAGGTGTGAGCCATGGTACCTGGCCTCTTTTATTTTAAACTCAGGGGTACATGTGCAAGTTTGTTATCTGGGTTTATAGTATGATGCTGAGGTCTGAGGTACAAATGATCCTGTTATTCATGTAATGAGCATAGTACCCAACAGGTAGTTGTGTTTTGTTTTGTTTTGTTTTGTTTTTTTTTGAGACAGAGTCTTGCTCTGTCGCCCAGGCTGGAGTGCAGTGGCGCGATCTCGGCTCACTGCAAGCTCCGCCTACTGGGTTCATGCCATTCTCCTGCCTCAGCCTCCCGAGTAGCTGGGACTACAGGCGCCCACCACCACACCCGGCTAATTTTTTGTATTTTTAGTAGAGATAGGGTTTCACTGTGTTAGCCAGGATGGTCTTGATCTCCTGACCTCGTGATCCGCCCGCCTCAGCCCCTCAAAGTGCTGGGATTACAGGCATGAGCCACCGCGTCCGGCCCCGACAGTTAGTTTTTTAGCTCTTGCCCCTCTCCCTCTCTCCCCACTCTAGTAGTCCCTAGTTTCTACTGCTGTCATCTTCATGTCCATGAGTACCCGATGTTTATGTCCCACTTATAAAGTGAGAAAATGTGGTATTTGGTTTTCTGTTCCTGCTTAGCATAACCTACTCCAGCTCCATCCATGTTGCTGCAAAGGATATGATTTCATTCATTTTTATGGCTGTGTAGTATTCGATGGTGTATATGTAACACATTTTTTCTTTTTTCTTTTTGAGATGGAGTTTCACTCTTGCTGCCCAGGCTGGAGTGCAATGGCACAATCTTGGCTCACCGCAACCTCTGCCTCCCGGGTTCAAGAGATTCTCCTGCCTCAGCCTCCCGAGTAGCTGGGATTACAGGCATGCACCACCACCCCCGGCTAATTTTGTATTTTTAGTAGAGATGGGGTTTCTCCATGTTGACTCAGGCTGGTCTTGAACTCCCAACCTCAGGTGATCTGCCCACCTCAGCCTCCCAAAGTGCTGGGATTACAGGCGTAATCCACCACGACCGGCCATTTAACACATTTTTTTATATCCAGTCCACTACTGATGGGCAAGTAGGTTGATTCCATATCTTTGCTATTGTGGATAGTGCTGTGAAAAACAGAAGACCTGTGTCTTTCTGGTAGAATTATTTGTTTTCTTTTGGATATATACCCAGTAATGGGATTGCTGGGTCAAATGGTAGTTCTGTTTAAAGTTCTTTGAGGAATCTCCAAACTACTTTCCACAGTGGCTGAACTAATTTATACTCCCACCAATAATGTATAAGTGTTCCCCTTTCTCCAGGCTCAACAGCATCCGTTGTTTTTTGACTTTTCATTAACAGCCATTCCGACTGTTGTAAGATGGTATATATCATTGTGGTTTTGATTTGCATTTCTCTGATGATTAGTGATATGGAGCATTTTTTCATATATTTGTTGGCTGCTTGTATGTCATCTTTTGGGAAGTGTCTATTCATGTCATTTGTCCACTTTTCAATTTGGCTATTTGTTTTTTGCTTGTTCAATTGTTTAAATTCCTTATACACTCTGGATATTAGACCTTTGTTGGATGTGCAGTTTGCAAATATTTTCTCTCATTTGTAGGTTGTTTACTCCGTGGATAGTATCTTTGGAAAAGAACATTTTCTAAGTATGCTTGCATGTATATCTTGGAGGAAGAATGTTCAGAGTATGAAAAGGAATTCATTTTTCTTTTTTTTTTTGAGACAGTGTCTCACTGTCACCCAGGCTGAAGTGCAGTGGCATGATCATAGCTCATTGCAATCTAGAATTCCTAGGCTCAAGCTATCCTCCCACCTCAGCCTCCTGAGTAGGTGGGACCACAGGTGTGTGCCACCACCTCCAGCTGATTAAAACTTTTTTGTAGAGATGGGGGTCTGACTATGTTGTCTAGGCTGGTTTTGAACCCTTGGGCTCAAGCAGTCCTCCTGCCTCGGCCTCCCAAAGTGTTGGGATTATAGATGTGAGTCACTGCACCCAACTCAGAAATTATTAATGGACAAGAATTTCTTTTTTTTTTTTTTTTTTTTGAGAGGGAGTCTCACTCTGTCACCCAGGCTGGAGTGCAGTGGCATGACCTCGGCTCATTGCAAACTCTGCCTCCCAGGTTCAAACGATTCTCCTGCCTCAGCCTCCTCAGTAGCTGGGAATACAGGAGCATGCCACCATGCCTGGCTAATTTTTTGTATTTTTAGTATAGACGGGGTTTCACCATATTGGTCAGGCTGGTCTCAAACTTCTGACCTTGTGATCCGCCCGCCTCGGCCTCCCAAAGTGCTGGGATTACAGGCGTTAGCCACCGTGCCCAGCCAAGAATTAAATTCTTAATGACCCCTGTAAGTCTTGAAGTTCTTTTTCTTTGTTTTTTTTTTTTTTGTTTTTTGAGACAGGGTCTCACTCTGTCACTCAGGCTGGAGTGCAGTGGGGTGAACACAGCTCACTACAGCCTAGACCTCCTGGACTCAAGCAGTCCTCCCACCTCAGCCATCCAAGTAGCTCAGATTATGTGCGCATGTCACCACATCTGGCTAACTTTTTTATATTTTGTAGAGAAAGGGTCCCACTTTGTTGCCCATGCTGGTCTCAAACTCCTGTGCTCAAGTGATCCTTGAGATCCACTTTGCCTTTCAAAGTGTTGGGAGTACAGCCATGAGTCACCATGCCAGCCAAAGTTCTTTCTCTTATTCTTCCTGTTATATTTCTTTTTTCTTTAAAATTAATTTATTTGTTTCTTACCACAAAGTACAGGGAAGAGAATGCAATGGCTGTAATCCCTTGGTTGCATATCTTCCTAGCCTACACACATCCATAAATACCCTGTACAACACCAGGCTCATACTGTCCCCACAGGCATTTTCACACATCCTAACAGCTGCAGAGTACAGTATATGACGAGGTAGGAAATATAAACAGATTCCCCATTCACAAGGTAGGGAACCTCTTCAATTAGTGTTCCAGTTCACATTTGCTTTTTTTTTTTTTTTCTGAGACAGAGTCTAGCTGTTAGCCAGGCTGGAATACAGTGGTGTGATTTCAGCTAACTAGAACCTTCACCTCCCAGGCTCAAACAATCCTCCCAGCTCAGCCTCCCAAGTAGCTGGGACTACAGGTGCATGCCACCATGTCCAGCTAATGTTTATATTTTTTGTAGAGACAGGGTTTCACCATGTTACCCAGGCTGGTCTCAAACTCCTGAGCTCAAGCAATCCACCTGCCTTGGTCTCCCAAAGTGTTAGAGTTACAGGCATGAGCCATCGCGCCCAGGCTGCCAATATTCCAACTGAAGTAGCAGGTTGTTTTTACTAATGATTTTATGAAACCCTCTTGCAAACAAGTACATCATAGACAAATTATGTCTGCACAACTCTTAAGAGTTGTTTAAAGTAACCTAATAGAAAGACAGTGACTAAGATTCATCTCTTATCTCCAGCTTTGTTAAGTCCCAGCTGCCTAGGGCACCTGGACTGCTGCCTCTGGGTCCCCTACATCCCCATGGCAACAATGGAGGACGGGCAGGCCAGGACAAGCATGAGGAATAAACAGTCTTTATTGGACTCAGACTAGGAGTCTGTGGGCCTTGAGGAACTTCGTGTATTTGTCAATGTTCTTCTCTATGTTCTTTTCGGCCTTTTCCCATTGCCTCATGAGCTGTTTTTCTTCTGGTAATAGATCTTCTGATAATAGACCTTCCTCTTCTCCCCCATGTTGGCTGTCATTGCCTGGTATTTCCAGTCAACCTTGTGAGCCCAGTGCCCCAGGTAGGCAAACTTTCTTCAAGGCTTCAGACGTACAACCTTGAGGGTGGCAGAAACCACCATCTGCTTTTTCTTGTCATATGGCAGGGGGATTCCATCAAACACCTTGAGGTGATCTAGGGCAGCCTAGCCTTGCTTGGTCTTGTGGGGCAGCCTACTGCAGGTGGTCTGCCAAAAGATGTGGCTGGGGACCCATAAATGGTAGGGTCCTTGGGAAGCGTTGGTGTTTGTCTGCTTGCAGAGGAAGGCTAGATACTTTAACTTGTTTCTGTAGAAACTGCCAGAAATGTTGATGTCCTCACAGGACATGACCACTACTTTCTCTGCTGGGTCATGATAGCCTCCAGGTAGCCCAGGAGTTTTACTCAGCTATCAAGCACCAGGACTGCCCCTCTGCCATCTTGGCAGCTGCATGGGAAAGCTCTTTCTGTTACATTTCAAATGCATTTCATGCTGAATCTTTCAAACAACTGACTAATAATAAATCTCCGATAATATAAATTATACTTTTACTTTGAAGATATAATTAAAATTTCCTGTTGTGAATTTTGAACCCACATGAGTGTCAATTTCATCTATTGACTATCTTACCTCCTCGTGGTAATTCTGTGTGGAGATAAGCCAGTCCTCTAGTAACAGAATGAGCAAGACGGCAAGAGCTTACCCAGTCACTTGTGTGGAGACTTAAATACTTGCATAAAGATCCCTATATAGAGGAAAAAATGCAAAAAAAAAAAAAAAAAAAAAAAAGGGTAGAAAAAGGGTAGAATTAACTCACTTTAACATGAAGAGTAAATTAGCATCCTTATAAAGAATTTGCAAATAGGCTAGGATTCCATGAAGATCTAACGAACTACTACATTTCAGAATCTTGAAAGAGTTAGTATGACATTTCTGTATGTAGAGAGGAGAGGAAGGGATGGAAAGGGGAATTTAAACATTATCAATTTTTATGTCTCCAATATTAAAAATTATGAATGATTATTTCCTTTTAAACAATTCTTTGATCAAATTAAGATAGAAAAGTGTATCATTCACCAGTATGAATACAAATTATATTGTTATGGTTAATAAGTAGAAAACAAAAGGATTTTGTAAATATATTCATGTATGTATTGGTGCCACTCAAAGTGCTTATCTACAAACTATTACCAGTTGCTGATGAGAAAAGAATGTTGCATCAGAATGAATGTCAATCAAAGTACTGCTTCTTTCATTGAAAAATTTGTTATCAAAAAATTAAATAAAAAAGAGAAAAACAGAAAGAGGAGACAGCGAAACAAACAGTATAATTAGTTGATTCACATTCTGGTGTGAGATCCTTATTTCATTGCAGACCATTAATAATCCAGTTTGTGAGTCAGCAATGCTCTATCTGTAATACAGTGGTCATCTCTGAAGTCTGATTAACAACTAATATAAATGTCAGTTTATTTTTTTTTATTTTTTGAGATTGCATCTTGCTCTGTCGCCCAGGCTGGAGTACAGCTGTACAATCTCAGCTCCCTGCAACCTCCGCCTACCGGGTTCAAGCAATTCTCATGCCTCAGCCTCCCAAGTAGCTGGAATTACATATGTGCGCCATCACACCCGGCTAATTTTTGTATTTTTAGTAGAGACGGGAGTTTTGCCATGTTGGCAAGGCTGGTCCTGAACTCCTGGCCTCAAGTGATCTACCTGCCTTAGCCTCCAAAAGTGCTGGGATTACAGGCATGAGCCACCGCACCTGGCCTCAGTTTATTTTTTATGAAGAACTTACATTGGGATAATACTCCATCACAAGCAAATATTCCATGCGTCCATCTGCAGTGACTCTCTCATCTCCAACTATAAAGCGGGCAATGTTGTCATGTTCCATCAAAGGCACTCTGTAAATGTTCTTTTCGTTGATAAAATTCTGACGGTTTGCAAAGGAAAACACTTTTACAGCAACTGGACGCTCATCCAAGGAGCCTTTATATACTGCTCCATATCGACCTCGGCCAATCAGCTGCAAGTGTTTTAAAGAAAGCAAGGTATTAATATCACAATTGAACAATCAAATTTACTAAATAATAAAGTACAAATTTAAACAGAATGCTACAGCTCTCTGTTGCTTACAGTTTATTCCATTATCAAGAAATTAATAAATTCTGTTCTAGTATGGCTGATGAAGCTCCTACCAGACCCAGCCTGCCCATAGAGAACATTTATAAATGCTGGACAAAATTTAAAAAAAAAAAAAAAGATCTAAAGGCAGATAGATCTTGAGAGGCATTAAGGCTTTGAGAAAAAAGTGGCATGGGGCAAGCTACCCATTTTTATGACTTTTAGCCTGAGGGCAGGCTGAAATCAGCACTGTGCAGTGGAACTAAAATTGCTAAAGAAAATCATTCTAGGCTGGGTGTGGTGGCTCACGCCTGTAATCCCAGCACTTTGGGAGGCTGAGGTGGGCAGATACTTGAGGTCAGGAGTTCGAGACCAGCCTGGCCAAAGTGGTGAAACCCTGTCTCTACTAAAAATACAAAAATTAGCCGGGTATCATGGCACACGCCTATAATCCTAGCTACTCAGGAGGCTGAGGCAGGAGAATCACTTGAACCCGGGAAACGGAGGTTGCAGTGAGCTGAGACCACGCCACTGCACTCCAGCCTGGGCGAAAGAGCAAGACTGTCTCAATTAAAAAAAAAAAAAAAAAAAAAAAAAAGATGCCAGGCGCGGTGGCTCACGCCTGTAATCCCAGCACTTTGGGAGGCCAAGGTGGGTGGATCATGAGGTCAGGAGATCGAGACCATCCTGGCTAACACGGTAAAACCCCGTCTCTACTAAAAAAATACAAAAAAAAAAAAAAAAAAACAGTCAGGCGTGGTGGTGGGCACCTGTAGTCCCACTTACTCAGGAGGCTGAGGCAGGAGAATGGCGTGAACCTGAGAGGCAGAGCTTGCAGTGAGCCGAGATCGCGCCACTGCACTCCAGCCTGGGTGACCGAGTGAGACTCCTTCTCAAAAAAAAAAAAAAGAAAAGAAAAAAGAACAGAAAATTGTTCTGGCCTTGGGAAACTCAGGACATATTTTGGACAGTCACAGTTGCTAGAAAGTGAGGGGAGAACCCTACAAAGGAGAAATTCAGAGAGAGGGAAACCCAATGAATATACAAGAGAGTTTCCAGCTAAAGATAAAATAACTGAGGCCGGGCTTGGTGGCTCACGCCTGTAATCCCAGCACTTTGGGAGGCTGAGGCGGGTGGATCACAAGGTCAGGAGTTTGAGACCAGCCTGGCCAACACAGTGAAACCCCGTCTCTACTAGAAATACAAAAATTAGCTGGGCGTGGTGGCACACGCCTGTAGTCACTTTTGTAGAGACTTAAATACTTGCATGAAGATCCCTATATAGAGGCTGAGGCTGGAGAATCACTTGAAACCGGGAGGCAGAGGTTGCGGTGACCCCAGACCGTGCCTTGCACTCCAGCCTGGATGACAGAGTAAGACTCCATCTCAAAAAAAAAAAAAAAAAAAAAAAGATAAAATAACTGAACTGAGATTTGAACTTCTGCCCCAGACAGGTTTGTGGTATGTGTTCAACCAAGTTTATTGCTTACTAAAACAACAACAACAACAAAATCTTTTTTTTTTTTATTGAGACAGTCTTGCTCTTTCGCTCAGGCTGGAGTGCAGTGGCACGGTCTCAGCTCACTGCAACCTCCGTTTCCCGGGATCAAGTGATTCTCCTGCCTCAGCCTCCTGGGTAGCTAGGATTACAGGCGTGTGCCATGATACCCAGCTAATTTTTGAGTCCAGTGTTCCACAGTACAATATTCACAATATCCGGAATACAAAAAAATTACTCAACACACAAAGAACCAGCAAAATGTAACCCATTCTCGTTATTTTTGGCTTCTGGGGATTGCTTTTACTTTTTATTAAAACAGGTTAGGGATTTACCATCATTTATTTAAGGATATATGTTGTGTTTCATACACTGTTTCCAAGTCAAAATTATACAAAGTGTCCTTTAAAAAGGTTATATCAATATATAGTTAATTCAGCAATGTTTGGAAGTGTTTCTATCACTTAATCATGGCTAAAATCCCATGGGTTAACTAGTATTTCTTTCAGCCTTGTAAACTGGACATCTTACTGTACATTTCTTAGCCACACTTACTTCTTTTGTGAATTGGCAGTTAATATCTTTTGTCCTTTTTTTTTTTTTTTTTGAGACAGTGTCTCTGTCACCTAGGCTAACCACAACCTCTACCTCCTGGGCTCAAGTGATCCTTCAGCCTCAGCCTCCCGAGTAGCTGAGACTACAGGCATGTGCCACCACACCCAGCTAATTTTTGTATTTTTTACAAAATAAATGAGGTTTCACCATGTTGCCCATGACTTGTCTTGAACTCCTGGGCTCAAGCAATCCACCCACTTTGGCCTCCCAAAAGAGCTGGGATTACAGGTGTGAGTCACAGCACTCAGCCTTTTTGTCCATTTGCTATAGAATGTTTCTTTCATCTTGATTTATATCAGTTCTTTATCAAGTCTTCCCTTATATGTTGAAATGTTGAAATTTATTTTTCAAATTTGGCTTTTATCTTTGTTTATGGTATGTCTCTCCCAAAACAGAAAGTTCTTATAATTTTTTATATAGTCAAATCTATCATATCTATTATTTAATAGTCTCTGGTTTGGGGACCATAGTTTTCAAGTCACTCAATAAATATAGAAACACTCATCATGGTAACACTTTTAATGTAGCTTCTGAGATATCATCAAATGAAACTTAAATTCTATATATAAGAGCCTTATGTATCTATAAAAATATGTAATATATGCAGACAAGGAGTATTTATTTGTTGTCTATTATGGATCCCTTGTGGCACACTCTTCTCAAACTTTCATGTCTTTATTCTCATACCCTGTACAAATCTGTACTCAAAGGTCAACCTCTTTCTAAATATATTTTCTTTTTCTTTTTTATTTTTTGAGACGGATTCTTGCTCTGTCACCTAGAGTGCAGTGGCGTGATCTTGGCTCATTGCCATTGCAACCTCCACCTTCTGGGTTCAAGCAATTCGCTAGCCTCAGCCTCCCAAGCAGCTGTGACTACAGGCAGGAGCCACCACTCCCAGTTAATTTTTGTATTTTAGTAGAGATAGGGTTTCACCATGTTGGCCAGGCTGGTCTTGAACTCCTGACCTCAAGTGATCCCCCTGCCTCGCCCTCCCAAAGTGATGGGATTACAGACGTGAGCCATTGCACTTGGCCATATTTTCTTTTTCTTTCTTTTTTTTTTTTTTGTGGCAGAGTTTCGCTCTTGTTGCCCAGGCTAGAGTGCAATGGTGCGATCTCGGCTCACCGCAACCTCCACCTCCCGGGTTCAAGCAATTCTCCTGCTTCAGCCTCCTGAGTAGCTGGGATTACAGGCATGTACCACCATGCCTGGCTAATTTTGTATTTTTAGCAGAGACGGGGTTTCTTCATGTTGGTCAGGCTGGTCTTGAACTCCCGACCTCAGGTGATCCACCAGCTTCAGCCTCCCAAAGTACTGGGATTACAGGCATGAGCCACTGCGCCTGGCCCGTATTTTCTTTAATAACCCCCTTTTCATCACTTTCTTATCCACTGTACTTTTCTTCGTAGCACTTACTACTACTTGCAATTATATTATACATTCCTGTACCTGTTTGTAGACTCCCCAACTCAAATAGAAGCCCCAGAGGACATATCTGTATTGTTCACCTATGTTCCCAGTGCCTAGAATAGGCCTTGACAAAAAATTGTAATTTAGTAAATAAGGGTTAAATAAATGAATGAATGTCTTAATGATTGAATGAAGTCACTGTTCCAGGTCTAGTATCACAGTAGAAACAACAGTCCATAATCTAACGGCAAACTTACCTCCAACAGTTTCAGATTATCTAGGTCAAGAGAGGGTTCGGATGCTGCTGCCTCCATCATGTTCATACTGTGAAGACCTTGTTTACGGTCTCCTATAGGAACAGGAAACAGGTTACTAATATATGGTTTTCTTAAAATGAATATCTTTTTACACTTTTTATAATATTACACTTAAAAAGAAGAGCTGCAGAAAGATTAGCAGCAAGATTTATGCCTAATGTCAATAGGAGTAAAGCTATTTACTAAACTAGGTAACACCTATAAATGAAGATGAATGCAGAATAGCATGAAAGCCAAATTCTGGGAGACACTTCCATGATGACTTACTTTAAAAGTTTAAAACCTTAAGCAATATTATAAAAACTTTAAAGAAGATTGTATAGAAGTTATTCAAATGAATCAATGAATGCTGATTTCCTAAACAATTCATCAAACCTAAAGTATATTAGAACCAACTTGACATTTGATGATACTGAGGAATTACTGTTATTTTTTCAGATGTGAAAATGGTATTATGGATATGTGTTCTTAAAGCTCCTGTATTGGCCAGGCGCAGTGGCTCACGCCTGTAATCCCAGCACTTTGGGAGGCCGAGGTGGGCGGATCATGAGGTCAGGAGATCGAGACCATCCTGGCTAACACAGTGAAACTCCATCTCTACTAAAAATAAAAAAAATTAGCCAGGCGAGGAGGTGGGCGCCTGTAGTCCCAGCTACTCAGGAGGCTGAGGCAGGAGAATGGCGTGAACCCCAGGGGGCGGAGCCTGCAGTGAGCCGAGATCACGCCACTGCACTCCAACCTGGGCAACAGCGAGATTCCATCTCAAAATAAAATAAAATAAAATAAAATAAAGCTCTTGTAAAGATAATATTTATAGATATATAATATCTAATTAAATATTTATAGATATATGATATCTGTGATTTGCTTCAAAATAATCCAGTGGCATGGAAAGGGGTAGTGACTGATAATTTAAATGAAACAATACTGTCCATACGTGATACTACTGAGGCTGGGTGTATTTTGCATAACTTTGAGACTATTTTTGTTAACATACGGAATTTAAAAGGAGCAAATAAATTGATTAAATTGCATGTTTAATAAACGATAGGACAAAAAATGGTAATTTTTACCTGTCAACATTCTGTATCCAAAGTATAAGGCAACTATCAAAACAGCTAATACAGAGACTGATGCCAAAGCAATGATTATTGTCTCATCTCGGTTAAATGAATGAGGTGGACCTAAAAGAAAACAAATTTTGAAATGTCATTATTTTTTTAAAAAGTATTTTGTTACATACTGACAGACTGCCCTTTAGAAAGGCTGTACCCATGTATAATCAAATTAGTAATGTTTTTGCATCAAAGGAAATGAAAGAAAAAATTAGTAATAAATGTGATAATTACAAATTATATTTTTTAATCATACAGACTATTCCGTATAGATTTGGAACACTGAAACACCAAGTAGGTGTGCTCCTAATTATTAAAACATCAACAATACCATGAAACAGATTAGACAGGATAGTATAATATTAAGAGTCTTAGAATCTAATAGTTTTAGAATCACATTTGGTTTTAAATCCTCAATTTCCTCATTTATAAAAATAGTACTCTGTATTTCCCAAGTTAGCTGTAAGATTTAGATGGTAGCCTAAGTACTTAATACAACGTCAACAATATATTATCTGGCTGGGCACAGTGGCTCATGCCTATAATCCCAACATTTTGGGAGGCTGCTGCAGGAGGATCACTTGAGGCCACGAGGTCAAGGCCAGCCTGGACAACACAGCAAAATGCCAGGCATTAAAACAAATTAAAAAAAAAAAAATTAGTCAGGCATGGTGGCATGCACCTGTAGTCCCAGCTACTCAGGGGGCTATGGCAGGAGGATTGCTTGGGCCCAGGAGTTTGAGGCTGCAGTGAGCCATAATTGTACCACTGCACTCCAGCTTGGGTGATGTAGTGAGACTCTATTTCTTTAAAAAAAAAAAAAAAAATTAAGTTTTTTTTAAAAAGCATATATTATCTACACAATAAATGGTAGTTAAACTTATCAATATTGGTATTTTTATTAATGAAAATAGCATGGCTTTGCAGGCAGTTAAATCTGAATTGGACTTGAAGCTCACTTCTTCCACTTAATATATGACCTTAGGAAAGTTTCTTCTCCTATCTGAGCCCAAGTTTACTCACTTGCAGAATGGAATGGGAACACACATAGGTAAATCACAGGGCTATCACAAACATGTAAACATTTTATGTGTTAAGTTCCATTCTGTGGGTCAGGTCGCATCTAGAGCAAATACCCTTTAGGATGGATGGCCACAAACTAGAGCATATCCAAAAGAGAGCAAGTACAACTATGAAGGTATGAGACCTCTGAACTGTGATGGGTAGAAAGAACTGAAAGCATCTGATGAGGAAAAAAAAGAAAACTTGGGAGGATATGATAGCTGTCTTCACATCAAAAAATGGACTTGATTTGGACCAAGAAATAATAACCAGTTCCAATCAGTGTATCTTCAAGGATAAGAGCCTTCAGCTCAGCATACAGAAAAGCATGGCTTATAAACAGACCTGTCTAAAATAGAATGAGTTGCCCTATGAAAGAGCTGTTCATTGTTTTACTAGACGTAGTTATGCAATGTTTGGTAATACTCATCAGAAGCTGCGCTTGATGACTGCCAGCATCTTTATTCATTCTTTATATTCAATCAAAATCAAGCATATTATACTCAAATTAGAAGCTTCTATGGCAAAGTAGGATGCCTCTACGGCAAAGAGTTCCTCTAATGGGCATTCCTGTTAATGAATTTATTTGTCTCAATCAAATTAAGTAGAAGTTGCTTATTAAAATGTCTAAACTATATTTCTATAGAAGGATCTGTTGAAACAACACTGAAATACTCTTAATTTGCAGGCCATTTATTATATTTTCTTTTTTCTTTCTTTTTTTTTTTTTTTTTTAAAAGAGTCTTGCTCTGTCGCCCAGGCTGCAGTTCAGTGGTGCAATCTCAGCTCACTGCAAACTCCACCTCCCAGACTCAAGCAATTCTTGTGCCTCAGCCTCCTGAGTTGCTGGGATTATAAGTTTGTAGCACCACACCTGGATAATTTTTTGTATTTTTAGTAGAGATGGGGTTTCACTATGTTAACCAGACCGGTCTTGAACTCCTGGCCTCAAGTTGATGTGCCCACTTTGGCCTCAAAAAGTGCTGGGATTACAGGTGTGAGTCACTGTGCCCAGCCCATTTTTCAGATATTAATAGATTTTAACACATTGATCATTGTGCCTCCTTTTAACATACAGAGTAAGTTACAGGCAGAAAAGCTACATATAAAACTCATTTTACCACAGTGAGATATTATTTCACATACATTGGCATGGCTACAATTAAAAAAAAAAAAAGTGCTGGCAAGGATGTGGATAAATTAGAACTCTTGTACATTGCAAGTGGGATATAAAATGGTAAATATACAGTAGAAAACAGTTTGCGAGTTCCTCAAAAAGTTAAACATGGAATCACCATAAGACCCAGCAATTCCACTCCTAGGCATATATCAAAAAGAACCAAAAACAAGTGTTCAAACAAAAACTTCTACACGCATGTTCACAGCATCACTATTTACAACAGCCAAAAGTGGAAACAACACAAATGTTCATGAACTGATGAATGGATAAACAAAATGTGGTATATTCCTACAAAGGATTTACAAAACGTTGAATATTCTATGATTCCATTGAAATGAAATACTCAGAATAGGCCAAATCCATAGACAGAAAGCAGGTTAGTAGTTGCCACGGACTGAGAGAGGAGGAAATAGGGAGTGACTACTTATTAGATACAGGGTTTCCCTTGTGGGGTGATGAAAATGTTTTGGAACTAGACAGAGGTAATAGTTGCACAACACTGTGAATGTGTTGAGTGGTACATTTTAATATGACTAATTCTAAGTTATGTGAATTTTACTTCAATCAAAAAAAAAAAAACTAAGGCCAGGTGCGGTGGCTCACTCCTGTCATCCCAGCACGTTGGGAGGCTGAGGCAGATGGATCACAAGGTCAGGGGTTTGAGACCAGCCTGACCAACATGGTGAAACCACATCTCTACTGAAAAGACAAAAATTAGCTGGCCATGGTGGTGCTTGCCTGTAATCCCAGCTACTCAGGAGGCTGAGGCAGGAGAATCACTTGAACCCAGGAGGCAGAGATTGCAGTGAGCCAAGATCATGCCATTGCACTCCAGCCTGGGTGAGAAAGCAAGACTCCATCTCAAAAGCAAACAAACAAATAAACAAACAAAAAAAACCTCATTTTACAATTTGCTAAACCTAAAAGATAAACTATTTTCAATACATACACATACACACACACAAAACTAAATAATTTATAGATTCATGACTATACAAGGATATTTTATGTGCTTATAGTTTTTCTTTTCCAGAAAGTCATATAGTTGGAATAATACAATATACAGACTTTTCAGACTGCCTTCTTTCACTTAGCAATATGTACTTTAGGTTCCTCCATGTCTTTTTGTGGCTTAGCAGTTCATTTCCTTTTATCACTGAATATTATCCATGTCACAGATGTACAATCTCAGCTCACTGCAACCTCCACCACCTGGGTTCAAGTGATTTTTCTGCCTCAGACTCCTAAGTAGCGGGATTACAGGCATGCGCCACCACACCCGGCTAATTTTTGTATTTTTTAGTAGAGACAGGGTTTCACCATGTTAGTCAGGCTGGTCTCGAACTCCTGACCTCGTGATCTGCCCACCTTGGCCTCCCAAAGTGCTGAGATTATAGGCATAAGCCACTGCGCCCAGCCGAAAACTGATATTTCTTTAAATATTTGTTACAATAAAAAAATTCGTAGGTCTAACATGAAACAAAGTTTTGCTACATCCAAATGAGAAAGGCTGAATATTTAAATGTGTTCTTACATTCTTGTGTAATTCAAGTAAATATGAGTTAATAAAGATTATCTTAAGTCTTCTGTATAAAAAATAAAATTAAATATTAAATGTAATATTAATATGGCATTATGGATAAAACTGTCTCTGCAAATGAGTTAAGATATCCAATGTTATAATTCCCAAAAGAACTGAACCATATTACTTATTTGAAAAATGTATTTTGAATTCAACTAGGAATGAGAAGTGATAAGGAATCTAATTTTACTTTTAAAAAATCTAGTTTTTAATTCTTAAATATGTGGACATGTTTAAATTTCAGTATTGAAAATTTAGATTAATGTTCTTTAAAGGACATTACCAATTAAATAAAATATTAAAATTTTAATGTAACAAAGGTTAGATTTTGGAAAAACCTGAAAAACCAAATGTTGTACATAAAAAGCACAGAATTAGTGCATTTAAAAATTTAATAATAAAGATTTTTCCACTAAGATTTAGCTTTCTAGGTTTTTTTTTTTGCTTTTACTAAATTATGAGAACATTGTATATAGCTAACTAATGTGTATTTTATCAAGCTTTTATTACAAAATAGAAATGACAATTTTCCTAGTCTTAGTTGTTGGAAAGTGATTTTAGCATTACCCAAATTTCTGGAAATTGGATAAATTTATATAATACTAATATAAATAGTAACGTTTCTAGAAATGTTTCCATTTGCAAAATTGTTTTTGTTACTAATATAAGCAACAAAAGCTTTTTATAGCCTACGAAGAAGAGCAGTATCTTGGAAACACTAAAAATGATTAACTATATACAGGGTACTTACTTTTTTTCAATTCAAAATAAGAGATACTAAAAAGTATGCTGCTTAAACTACAACCAACTATGACTTATCCCCTAGAATGTTATGCTTTACTTCTTGATAAGCTCCTTTAAGGAGGCTTATTTGGACAGAAAATCACTCTCATACAGCCTGTAAAAAGAAAAACAGATGCAAAATAAATTGGTGTAGGTATTCCTAAAACTTTTTCATATTCAGAGTTAGATTCTTCTGAATATCTTTTCAAATTTGTCAACTATGTCCTATTTTTCCATACATTTCTACCTTATGTGTCATTAAAAACATCACTGAGAATCATAACCCAACATTTCTTTACAACACTCTTTGGACTTTTGTTTCTGGAATTTTCTTTCCATCCACTAACACTGACTCTGAAAATTTTAATGCAGATGCTTTCTTGATCATGCCAGAAAGTGCCAATGGAAGGTTGCTTGTTCTAGTTTTAATCTTTTTATTATAAAAAACTAACTAACATATATATACATACATATATATGTATGGAGTGTGCATACAAATTCCAAATGCCCGTCACTAAGCGTTAGCAACCATCAACATTTTGTTATCCAATGAAACATTTTCAAACAATACAACTCATTTGACTTCTCATATGGTTTGTTGACAGAAACACTGAAGGGTTGCTGTTGAGTGGACATTCTGCCAGAGTTAACAATCAAGTTCACATTTACATAGGTGACAACTCCCATATTTCATCAATTTTAATACATACATTGATCACATCTTAAAATCTCCTACAGTGGGATATATCATATTTGTGGCATTGTAAAATTACTTGACAGTATTTCTTTTTCTTGGTGATAAGGCAATAATAGCCTCAGCTGGGTGCAGTGGCTCACGCCTGTAATCCCAGCACTTTGGGAGACCCCGGCGGGTGGATCACGAGGTCAGGAGTTCGAGACCAGCCTGACCAACATGATGAAACCCCATCTCTACTAAAAATACAAAAATTGGCCAGGTGTGGTGGTGCGTGCCTGTAATCCCAGCTACTCAGGAGGCTGAGGCAGGAGAATCGCTTGAACCTAGGAGGCGAAAGTTGCAGTGAGCCGAGATTGCACCACTGCACTCCAGACTGGGCGACAGAGCGAGACTCAAAAATGATAATAATAATAATAGCCTCAACTGACAGCTTTTTAAATAAAATAAAATGACTTATCATATCACATATGTTAAAATGTGTAAAAGGGGCCAGGCACGGTGGCTCACACCTATAATCCCAGCACTTTGGGAGGCCAAGGCGGGCGGATCACCTGAGGTCAGGAGCTCGAGACCAGCCTAGCCAACATGGTAAAATTCCATCTCTACTAAAAATACAAAAATTAGCCAGGCATGGTGGCACATGCCTGTAATCCCAGCTACTCATGAGGCTGAGGCAGAAGAATCCCTTGAACCCGGGAGGCAGAGGCTGCAGTGAGCCGAGATGGCGCCATTGCACTCCAGCATGGGCAACAAGAGAGAAACTCCATCTCAAGAAAAAAAAAAAAAGGTGAAAAAAGGCCAGGCAACAGTGGTTCATGCCTGTGATCTCAGCATTTTCGGAGGCTAAGGTGGGAGAACTGCTTTAGGCCAGGAGCTTGAGACCAGCCTGGGTGACAGAGCAAGACTCTGACTCTACAAAAAATAAAAAAATTAGCTGGGTGCGGTAGTGCATGCCTATAGTCCCAGTTACTTGGGAGGCTGAGGCAGGAGGACTGCTCATGCCCAGCAGTTCAAGGATGCAGTGAGCCATAATTGTGTTACCGCATACCAGTCTGGGTGACAGAGCAAGATGCTGTCTCTACCAATGTGAAAAAAAGTGACTCCCACTTCTGCTTAGAGTATACAAAGATGCAAAGAATTTTGTTCCCATCTTAGTAACAAGCCAAAACACTTCCCTGATAACAAATCAGAAAACCTAAAAATCATAACCTTTTCTTTAAAAATAAGATCTAAGGACAAAAGGAAACTAAATGGATTAAAAAGTAGAATATGAAAAGACTCTTCCAAGAGTGAAGAGACCCAAGGCTGCTCTTATCCTAGGTAAAGCAGTGAGTGGAGGAGGACACCACCATACATGTGAGTAGGAAGAAACAGCTGAACATTTAATGAATTCCTTTTTTTTGTTTGTTTGTTTGTTTTAAGGCAGAGTCTCACTCTCTTGCACAGGCTCGGGTCACCACAACCTTCGCCTCCCAGGCTCTAGCAATTCTCCTGCCTCAGCCTCCCGAGTAGCTGGGATTACAGGTGCACACCACTACGCCTAGCTAATTTTTTTGCTGTTATTGTTTTTTGAGACAGAGTTTCGCTCTTGTCACCCAGGCTGGAGAGCAGTGGCGCGATCTCGGCTCACTGCAACCTCCGCCTTCTGGGTCCAAGTGATTCTCCTGCCTCAGCCTCCCGAGTAGCTGGGATTACAGGCACACGCCACCATGCCCAATTAATTTTTTGTATTTTTAGTAGAGACAGGGTTTCACCATGTTGATCAGGCTGGTCTCGAACTCCTGACCTCGTGATCCACCCGCCTTGGCCTCCCAAAGTGCTGGGATTACAGGTGTGAGCCACCGCACCCAGCCTATGGACTGAATATGTGCCCTGCAAATTCATATGTTGAAGCCTAAATCCCCAGCGTGACAGTACATGGAGGTAGAACCTTTGGAAGGTAATTATATAATGAGGGTAGAGCCCTCATGAATGGGTTTGGGCCCTCATTAAAAAAAAAAAAAAAAAAAAGGCTGGGCATGGTGGCTCATGTCTGTAAGGTGGAGGCCAAGGTGGGTTGATCACTTGAGGATTTGAGGTCAGGAGTTTCAGACCAGGCTGGCCAACATGGCAAAACCCCGTCTCTACTAAAAATACAAAAAATTAGCTGGGCTTAGTGGTATGTGCCTGTAATCCCAGCTACTTGGGAGGCTGAGGCAGGAAAATCACTTGAACCCCTGAAGCAGAGGTTGCAGTGGGCTGATATCACACCACTGCACTCCAGCCTGGGTGAGTGAGACTCCGTCTCAAAAAAAAATTAATTAATTAAAAATTAAAAAAGAGGAGACACAGGATCTATCTTTCTGTTCTCTGCCATGTGAGAACATTGGCATGTGAGTTACATGTAACATGTAAGTTACAATAAGAAGACAACCATCTGCAGGCACTATTAAAGACACGGACTTCCCAGACTCTAGAACTAAGCACCCAGTCCACACTACTTTGACTAAGACACCGAGGTAGGAAAATTTGTCCTAAGGCATTACATCAAATATTAGCAACCATGACGAACAGTGATTTAACTTCAAAATTTAACTATAATTTAACATTATCATTAACAACTAGTTGTTAGGAAATAAGTAGTCTACTATTGATAATATTACACTCCCAAAATATTTCAGGCAACAGTGGTAAAGTAGTTTAGTGAAAAGAGCTCATAAGTTTTAGTCCCACGTTAGCCACTGTGGACAAATTATATAATTTTTCTGGGCTCTTACTTCTTTATCCATAAAATAAAGTGGTTATAGAGTGCCGGCCCCACCTCTAGCTTGCCAAGCTCCAGCCAAAGGAGAAGGAGAGTAAGTAAGGAGGTCTCTATTACCATGGCTCATAAAAGGCACAACAATGTCCACAAATCAACTGGAAGTAAAGCATCCAGTAAGCCAAGTGGTTACAAAAGTTGCTCATAAGAGACCAAGCACAGTGCTCACACCTGTAATCCCAGCTACTCAGGAGGCTGAGTTGGGAGGGTTGCTTGAGCTCAGGAGTTGCACGCTGCAGTGAGCTATGATTGTGCCACTACACTCCGGCCTAGAAGACAGAGTAAAATCCTGTTTCCAAAATTTATTAAAAAAAAAAAAAAAAAAGCTGCCCCTAATAGAGTGTCCTGTACAGGATAGGTGAAGAAACCTCAGAATTACAGACCTATTTGCAAGGCACTCTGTAATAAGTCCTAATCAGAAGTCCCCTGAACTTCTGATTGGCAAACTTTTCTTCCAGTGTCTGAGGTGAGAAATTGTTTGGGACTTTAAAATAGATTGGCACATCTAGAGTACAACTATTGGTGTTTTGAAAATAGCTATGTCTTTGGTTGAATAGGCCTATCTGGTTGGCCTTTTTGAAGATATTAACCTGTATGTTATCCATGCCAAACGTGTAACAATCATGCCAAAAGATATCCAACTAGCACAATGCATTTGTAGAAAGCATCCTTAAGAATCTACTATGATGGGTCGGGCATGGTGGCTCATGCCTGTAATCCCAGCACGTTGGGAGGCCAAGGCGGGTGGATCACGACGTCAGGAGTGCAAGACCAGCCTGGCCAAGTTGGTGAAACTCCGTCTCTACTAAAAATACAAAAAATTAGCCGGGCGTGGGGGCAGGCACCTGTAATCCCAGCTACTTGGGAGGCTGAGGCAGGAGAATCGCTTGAACTCGGAGGGCGGGGGTTGTAGTGAGCAGAGATCGCGCCACTGCACTCTAGCCTGAGTGACAGAGTGCGACTCTCTCAAAAAAAAAAAAAGAATCTACTATGATGGAAAACTTCTGTTAAAAAAATGTTATCTTCTTCCTTTTATTGGTAGTGTGCCTGGAATTGGTGGGTTCTTGGTCTCACTGACTTCAAGAATGAAGCCGCAGACCCTCGCGATGAGTGTTACAGCTCTTAAGGTGGTGCGTCTGAAGTTTGCTCCTTCTGACGTTCAGATGTGTTCGGAGTTTCTTCCTTCTGGTGGGTTTGTGGTCTCGCTCGCTCAGGAGTGAATCTGCAGACCTTCGCAGTGAGTGTTACAGCTCTTAAGGCAGCGCATCTGGAGTTGTTCGTTCCTCCTGGTGGGCTTGTGGTCTCGCTGGCTTCAGGAGTGAAGCTGCAGACCTTCGCGGTGAGTGTTACAGCTCATAAAAACAGTGTGGACCCAAAGAGTGAGCAGTAGCAAGATTTATTGCAAAGAGCGAAAGAACAAACCTTCCACAGTGTGGAAGGCGACCCGAGCGCGTTGCCACTGACACGGGCAGCCTGCTTTTATTCTCTTATCTGGCCCCACCCACATCCTGCTGATTGGTAGAGCCAAGTGGTCTGTTTTGACAGGGCGCTGATTGGTGCATTGACAATCTCTGAGCTAGACACAAAGGTTCTCCACCTCCCCATCAGATTAGCTAGATACAGAGTGTGGACACAAAGGTTCTACAAGGCCCCACCAGAGTAGCTACATACAGAGTGTCGATTGGTGCATTCACAAACCCTGAGCTAGACACGGTGCTGACTGGTGTATTTACAAACCTTGAGCTAGATACAGAGTGCCTATTGGTGTATTTACAATCCCTGAGCTAGACATAAAGGTTCTCCACGTCCCCACCAGATTCAAGAGCCTAGCTGGCTTCACCCAGTGAATCCCGCACCGGGGCTGCAGGTGGAGCTGCCTGCCAGTCCCGCGCCATGCGCTCGCACTCCTCAGCTCTTGGGTGGTCGATGGGACTGGGAGCCGAGGAGCAGGGGGCGGTGCTCATCGGGGAGGCTCGGGCTGCACAGGAGCCCATGGAGAGGGTGGGAGGCTCAGGCATGGCGGGCTGCAGGTACCAAGCCCTGCCCCGCGGGAAGGCAGTAAGACCCGGTGAGAAATCGAGAGCAGTGCCGGTGGGCTGGCTCTGCTGGGGGACCCAGTACACCCTCCGCAGTCGCTGGCCCGGGTGCTAAGCCCCTCATTGCCCAGGGCCGGCGGGGCCGGCAGGGCCAGCCAGCTGCTCAGAGTGCGGGGCCCACCAAGCCCACACCCACCCGGAACTCCAGCTGGCTCGCAAGCGCTGCATGCAGCCCCAGTTCCCACTCGCGCCTCTCCCTCCACACCTCCCTGCAAGCTGAGGGAGTGGGCTCCGGCCTTGGCCAGCCCAGAAAGGGGTTCCCACAGTGCAGTGGTGGGCTGAAGGGCTCCTCAAGTGCCACCAAAGTGGGAGCCCAGGCAAAGGAGGCGCCGAGAGCGAGCGAGGGCTGTGAGGACTGCCAGCACGCTGTCACCTCTCAATCCCCCCTCTAAACAGGACACCCCAACTGCTATTGGGAATTTGGCCGATGACCGCTCTAGCTACTTCCTGCTGGATAGGGGTGAAGAAGGGGCCCTGCAGTTTTAGTGTCCTTCAGAGGGGAACTCTCTAGGCCAGGGGAAGTGCCAGCGGGTCGGTCCAGGGGTCCTCGGTAGAAGTTGTTAGTTGAACTCATTTGGGGTTCCATTTGTAAGACCATCTGTAGCTTGATGGCCTCGATTCTAGAGGAAACAAATTTGACAAGAAGGTTAAAAATACAGGGCCCAAAGGTGAGTAACAGCAAGATGGCTGCCACAGGACCTAGAAAGGGGAGAAGCCATGTTGCCCAACTCCAGAGGTTGATATAAGAATTTGAAAGGCGTTGTCTGATTTCAGAAGCCTTTTCCTGTAAACGCTGGGGGGCATCTTGTGCTATCCCCAACTGGTTAGTGTAAAAACAACACTCTTCCCCTAAGAAGGTGCAGAGTCCTCCTTTCTCAGAAGTGAGGAGGTCTAGGCCTCGGCGGTTTTGGAGAGTCACTGCTGCCAAAGAGTCTATTTGGGATTATAAAGTAAGGACAGATTTCATTATTTCTTGCGAACTGTTTGAGAGGCAGATATGGGTTGAAGATCCACATAAGAAGAATATGCCTTGGCTGGGTAGATAGAAATTTACCCTGGCTTTTAAAGGAATAGGGTACACTGTTTTTTCTTTACTACTTCCATCTCTCTTTCTTTCTCTTCGACTTCTTCTTTGTCTCTTCCTCTCTTTTTAACTCTCTCTTTGACTTTCTGTCTGTCCCTCTTTCTCTCTGACTTCTTCGTCTCCTCTCTGTCTCTTACTTTGACTTCCTGTCTCTTTCTTTCCTTTCTGCTGCCTCTGCCAGCTGCTTATGCTGCTGTTCTCCCCTCTCCTTCCCATTTTGATGGCTTTGTCAGTGTAAGATTCCCACCTCTTTGTGTTTTTGCATTGTGTGCAATAACTCTATAATTTCCTTGTATTTAATGAGGGTTCCCTCAGAGGTTAGGAACTCCCTCTCTTTCCATATTGCAGCATAGGCATGTAAGATTAGATAAGCATACTTGCTATCTGTATACACATTTATTCTTTTTCCTTTTCCCAGTTCTAAGGCTCAAGTAAGTGCCACTAGTTCCACTAACTGGGCACTGGTCCCTGGGGGAAGAGGCTTGCTTTCAAGTATGGTTACATCACTAACTATGGTGTAACCTGCCCTTCGTATCCCATTCTCCACAAATGAACTTCCATCGGTATATAGGTTAAGGTCAGGATTAGTTAAGGAGACTTCTAAGAGATCATCTCGGGTGGCGTAAGTCTGGACTATAATTTGTTGGCAGTCATGCGCGATTGGTTCCCCATCCTCAGGGAGAAAAGTGGCAGGGTTGAGGGCCACGCATGTGCACGTTTGAAGCACCGGTCCCTCAAGTAGTGGTGCCTGGTATCTAAGTAGGTGGTTGTCTGATAGCCATAAACTTCCTTTGGCACCTAATATGCCATTTACATCATGGGTAGTCCAGACAGTGAGATCCTTTCCTTGTATTATTTTGATAGCCTCTGATGCTAAGATGGCCACTGCTGCAATTACCCTTAAACAGCGATGCCAGCCTTTTGCTACTACATCAGTTTCCTCACTTAGGTATGCCACTGGTTGTGGGGTTGTCCCACGAGTCTGAGTAAGGACTCCAAGAGCTATCCTGGCTCTCTGTGACGTATAAAGAGAAGTTCTGTCCTGTGGGAAGGCTTAAAGCTAGAGCTTGTACTAAAGCCTGCTTTAAGGTTTTAAAGGCTGTTTCTGCCTCTGGTTCCCATTCGACTAGATGAGTATTTGCCCTCTGGGTTTCCTTGATTAGAGTATAGAGGGGCCTGGCTAGCTCGCTGTATCTGGGGATTCATAGTCGGCAAAAGCCAGTAATTCCAAGGAACCCCCTCAACTGTTTTAATGTCTTAGGGCGAGGATAAGCCAGTATAGGCTGTATTCGTTCCTTGCTGAGGGCCCCGGTCCCTTTGGCTAAGATTAGGCCTAGATATTTAACCTGCTGTAGGCAAAGCTGGGCCTTCGACCTAGACACCTTGTACCCTTGATTAGGTAGAAAGTTCAAGAGATCTAGAGTAGCCTGCTGGCACGAGGCTTCCGAACTGGTAGCCAAAAGTAAATCATCCACATATTGAAGGACCAGAGTGCCCGGACTTGAGAAGTGGCTTAGATCTTGGGCCAGTGCCTGACCAAACAGATGAGGGCTATCCCTAAACTCCTGGGGCAAGACCATCCACGTAAGTTGGGACGTGTGGTGTGTGGGATCCTCAAAAGCAAAGAGAAACTGGGAGTCAGAGTGCAGGGAAATACAGAAGAAGGCATCCTTGAAGTCCAGAACCATGAACCATTCTGCTTCCTCCGGTATTTGAGAGAGCAGGGTATAGGGGTTGGGTACAACTAGATATAGTGGAATTACTGCCTCATTAATGAGTCTAAGATCTTGCACTAGTCTCCACTGACCATTTGGTTTTTGTACTCCCAGAATTGGGGTGTTTCAGGGACTGCTGCATTTCCTTACTAAGCCTTGAGCTTTCAAATGTTTAACAATATTCTGTAATCCTTTATGAGCTTCAGGCCTTAAGGGCTATTGCCTTTGGTAAGGAAAACTGGTGGGATCTTTTAACCTGATTGGGACTGGGCGGGCATTTTTTGCCCTTCCAAATTGTCCTTCGAATGCCCAGACTTCAGGGTTGATTCCCTCCTCAAGTAGGGGACAACAAATGGGTAACTTGTTCCCCATATTCATGTAGATAATAGCTGCAGCCTTGGCTAATATATCCCTCCCTAATAAGGGTGTGGGACTTTCAGGCATAACAAGAAAGGCATGTGAAAAGAGCAAAGTCTCCCAATTACAACTGAGGAGGTGGGAGAAATACCTGGTTACAGGCTGTCCCAGGATTCCTCAGACGGTAACGGACCTTGAGGACAGTCATCCAGGACAGGAGATTAACACTGAGAAGGCCATGCCAGTGTCCAGGAGGAAATCAATTTCCTGGTCCTCAATAGTTAAACATACCCGGGGCTCAGTGAGGGTGATGACATGAGCTGGCACTTGCCCCAGGCACCCTCAGTCCTGTTGCTGGATCATCTGGTTGGGGCTTCTGACCCAGGGAACCTTCGTCCTCTGGGGCAGTGCACCTTCCAGTGATTGCCTCGGCATAGTGGACATGGATGAGGGGGCAGCTTGTTTCTCATTGGACAATCTTTTTAAAAGTGTCCTAGTAAACCACACTGATAACGAGCCCTACCAGGTGATTTGCCTGCTCCATTTTCTGTCCTCTCTGAACCACCAAGGTTTGTTTGTCTGAGGGCCATGACTAAGGCTGCGGCCTTTCTCTGATCTCGCTTTTCCTTTTGGGCCTGTTCCTCTTGGTCCCTATTATAGAACGCCGAGTTTGCCAGGTTTAATAATGCCTCTAGATTTTGTTCAGGGCTCAGGGCTTGCTTTTGGAGCTTTCTCCTGATATCTGCGGCTGATTGGGTAATAAACTTATCTTTTAGAATCAATTGACCCTTGAGTGATTCAGGTGACAGGGGAGTATATTTTCTTAGGGCCTCTCATAGCTGCTCGAGGAAGGCAGAAGGATTTTCTTCCTTTCCCTGAGTTATGGTGGACATCATTGAATAATTCATGGGCTTTTTTTCTAATTCTCCTTAGTCCTTCTAGAACACAGGTCAACAGATGTTTACGACTCCAGTCCCCATGATCTGAGTCAAGGTCCCAGTGGGGATCCATACTGGGGATGGCTTGCTGACCAGTAGGGAATTTGTCCCTTTCTTCGGCTGTCATTCTATCATTTACGTGACTAAGATACCAAGTATCTCCACTCTCGGGCTTCAGCTAAAGCTGCATTCTTTTCATTAAAAGGCAGCGTTTGATCTAACAGTAGCATGACATCTCTCCAAGTGAGGTCAAAGGTTTGCCCTAGACCCTGTAGGACATCTATGTACCTATCAGGATCATCTGAAAACTTCCCCAGGTCTGCCTTGATCTGCTTTAAATCAGAGAGGGAGAAGAGGACATGTACCCAGGTTGGGACAAATTCCCCTCTCCCTACAGCTTGAAGGGGACATTACCAATAGCCCGGGGGTTTTGTGGTCCTTTGGAGATTTCTTTGCTTATTTCCTTCTGGGCAAGGGAGATTAGAGGAGGATTATCATTAATAGGAAGGGGAGCTATAGGGAGGCTAGGATATGGGGGTAAGCTGAGAGGTCCTCCTGTAAGATGTAAATTACAAGCTTTGCATAGTTGTGTATTCCCCCTCAATGAAAAGAAAGCTTCAACATAAGGTATTCCACTCCATTTGCCTTCCCTGTTACAGAAAAAGTCAAGCTGCAGGATAGTATTGTAATTTGTACTTCCCTCAGGTGGCCATTTTTCTCCATCAGAAAGAGAATATTGGGGCCAAGCTGTAGTGCAGAAAAAAATGAGCTGCCTCTTTTTCAGGGTTTGTGGGTCAAATTGGTCCCAGTGGCTTAGGATGCATTTCAAGTGTGAGCCTGTTGATGCCTGAGTGTTTCCCATCTGAAAGACAAAACCGCCCGTGGTTTTGGTTTGTTTCGTTTCTCCCCCTGCCCAAGAACCCGCAATGGTCCCTGGACCCTGCTGATCGGAATAGTTGCACTCACCAACGCAGCAGCGGAAACAACCCCTGCCCAAGAACCCGCAACGGTCCCTGGACCCTGCTGATCAGAATAGTTGCGCTCACCGACGCAGCAGCAGAAACAAACCCTGCCCAAGAACCCGCAATGGTCCCTGGACCCTGCTGATCGGAATAGTTGCGCTCACTGACGCAGCAGCAGAAACACTTGTTTTCCTCCCAGACCACATGGAGGACTGAGGAAGGTCGGATTTAGTGGTCCTTACCGACGCATTCTCAAAAACCTGCACCCTTGCCTGTCCTCCTAAACCACAAGGAGGACTGACCAAGAAAAATCGGATTTAGTGGCCCTTACCGACGCACTCTCAAAAACCTGTTAGAGTCCTAAGCATTCTCCTGTTAGTATTGGGACTTTACCCCTGTCCTATAAAGATGTTATGCCCCAAAAATGAAGTGGAGGGCCATACCTGAGGGAGGGAAGGGATCTCCAGGGTTGGAAGAGTGACACCTTTTGTCCTCACTTATATGAATAGGAAGGATACAATTTCTGAGGCTCCCCATATCCTAGCTTCAGAAATAGCTTTTGTTAGGCCTGTTAGTCTGAGGACGGATCCTAAAATTCCAGGTAGTCACCACTATGACAAGGCTTTAGGCAAAAATTATGTCTTTCTGATTGGTGAGCCCAGGTGCCTAAAGAAGGTAACAGAGTCCTGGAGTTTATACTAGAAATCATTCTTATAGGAGAAACTAGAAAAGCACCAGAAACGGGTAGCAATTTTTAGAAGCGGGTCTAACCTCAGAGAAGAGAGGCGAGAGGAAGTTTGTCTGGCAGGCATTAGGACCCAGGGGGCAAGGGTCAGGATAGATAGGATAGATGGGCGAGTCTTGTTTTGGCGACATGCCTTTGAGAGTTCCGCTCATGGCCGCAGGGACAACCAACTTGTTGTTGGGACCCCAGAGCTGCATGGCTTTCCTCTCTGTCGACCCTCGGCTCAGTCCAGAAGTACAGGAAAAGCAGAAGCTGGTTCTAGGCAAACCAACGGTCCCAACTCCAAAGAGTCGGGGGTTGTTAGAGAGCCCTTTCCCAGAAAGCCTGACACCCGTGTCTTTAGTCCGGCGGCCGCGCTAGTCGCTTTTAACTGGCCGACAGGTGCCCAGTATTTAGCCCCCGAATTCTAAGGAAAGACAGGACAGAATAGCAAGTGAAAAGGGTCCGATGGTACTCACCGCTTGGCGACAGGCGATGGTCTCACCACTCAGCGATTGTCTCACCACTTGGCAATAGGCAATGGTCTCACCGCTCGGCGATTGTCTCACCACTTGGTGATAGGTGAAAGCCCCTTCGTGGTCACCAAAATGTGTCCGGAATTGGTGGGTTCTTGGTCTCACTGACTTCAAGAATGAAGCCGCGGACACTCGCAGTGAGTGTTACAGCTCTTAAGGTGGCGCGTCTGGAGTTTCTTCCTTCTGATGTTCGGATGTGTTTGGAGTTTCTTCCTTCTGGTGGGTTTGTGGTCTCGCTGGCGCAGGAGTGAATCTGCAGACCTTCGCAGTGAGTGTTACAGCTCTTAAGGCAGCGCGTCTGGAGTTGTTCGTTCCTCCCGGTGGGCTTGTGGTCTCGCTGGCTTCAGGAGTGAAGCTGCAGACCTTCGCGGTGAGTGTTACAGCTCATAAAAACAGTGTGGACCCAAAGAGTGAGCAGTAGCAAGATTTATTGCAAAGAGTGAAAGAACAAAGCTTCCACAGTGTGGAAGGGGACCCGAGCGCGTTGCCGCTGCTGACACGGGCAGCCTGCTTTTATTCTTATCTGGCCCCACCCACGTCCTGCTGATTGGTAGAGCCGAGTGGTCTGTTTTGACAGGGCGCTGATTGGTGCATTTACAATCCCTGAGCTAGACACAAAGGTTCTCCACCTCCCCACCAGATTAGCTAGATACAGAGTGTGGACACAAAGGTTCTACAAGGCACCACCAGAGTAGCTACATACAGAGTGTCGATTGGTGCATTCACAAACCCTGAGCTAGACACAGGGTGCTGACTGGTGTATTTACAAACCTTGAGCTAGATACAGAGTGCCTATTGGTGTATTTACAATCCCTGAGCTAGACATAAAGGTTCTCCACATTCCCACCAGACTCAGGAGCCCAGCTGGCTTCACCCAGTGGATCCCGCACCGGGGCTGCAGGTGGAGCTGCCTGCCAGTCCCGCACCATGGGCTCGCACTCCTCAGCCCTTGGGTGGTCGATGGGACTGGGCGCCGTGGAGCAGGGGGCGACGCTCATCCGGGAGGCTCGGGCTGCACAGGAGCCCATGGAGGGGGTGGGAGGCTCAGGCATGGCGGGCTGCAGGTCCCGAGCCCTGCCTGGCGGGAAGGCAGCTAAGACCCAGTGAGAAATCGAGAACAGCGCGGGTGGGCTCGCACTGCTGGGGGACCCAGTACACCCTCCGCAGTCGCTGGCCCGGGTGCTAAGCCCCTCATTGCCCGGGCTGGCAGGGCCAGCCGGCTGCTCCAAGTGCGGGGCCCACCAAGCCCACGCCCACCTGGAACTCCAGCTGGCCCGCAAGCGCCACACGCAGCCCCAGTTCCCACTCGCGCCTCTCCCTCCACACCTCCCTGCAAGCTGAGGGAGTGGGCTCCGGCCTTGGCCAGCCCAGAAAGGGGCTCCCACAGTGCAGTGGTGGGCTGAAGGGCTCCTCAAGTGCAGCCAAAGTGGGAGCCCAGGCAGGGGAGGCGCCGAAAGCGAGCGAGGGCAGTGAGGACTGCCGGCACGCTGTCACCTCTCAGTAGTTCTGAACATTATTTTTTCCCCATAGGGTCAAAAGGCACCTAAGTATAAGATTGTGAGTGAAAAAATAGGGAACAGAAATGAGGTATTGGTGGTTTTTCCATTTTTATTTGCATATGGATTTTCAATATCAATGTGGGACATAAAGCATTAATGCAGGTCAAAACATTTCAGTGAACAAGTTGTAGAAGTTCAACTTCATAACAATTATTTAATTTGTTCTTTTGATTTTTTTTTTTTTTTTTTTTGAGACAGGGTCTCACTTTGTCGCTCAGGCTGGAGTGCAATGGTATGACCATGGCTCACTGCAGCCTCAGCCTCCCAGGCTCAAGCTATCCTATCACCTCAGCCTCCCAAGCATCTGGTCTCATGCCACCACGTCTGGCTAATTTTTATTTTTTGTAGAGACAGGGTTTTGCCATGTTGCTCAGGATGGTCTCAAACTCCTGGGCTCAAGCAATCTGCCTGTCCTGGCCTCCCAAAGTGCTGGAATTACAGACATAAACCACCATGCCTGGCCATAACAATTATAAATAAACCTGTTAAATTCTTCTGGACAATGCCTGCATTTGGATTTTTGGAAAATAAGTAAATTTCTTATTGACAGCAACTAAATGATGTTTGCAGCATTTTAATCATAGAGTAGGTTCCATCTGTTCACTCTACTTTTTTGAGTTGTCCTACTTCAAAGCACATGTTTTTAATGCTGTCTTTTTGCTGTTCCTGTTTGTTATTAAAATACATTAAACTATAAAATAAGTGACCTTGTAAGTGACTTTTAAGGTCCTCCTACTTCCAAAACTCTGTATGATGAGTCTTCTCATGCAGTTTTTTGAAGGCTCAACATTCTTTGCTTTTATTCTCAAATTTATAAAAGAAAATTTAACAAAACTTTTACATTAAATATTCATTAATTCAAAATCTGAAATATGGATTATTCATATATTGGAGAGGATGAAAAAAGTTTTAAAACATTTTAAACTTGTTATAGTGATGGGAAGGGAACAGTGTGCCCTCTTTAAATGACACGGAAGTGGGGAGGTAAGTAATGGGTAGAGAAAGGTGCGTCCCTGGCTAGGGCTCCACCCCAACAGACCTAGGTGAGGACAGGCACTCCTGCTTTCGCGCCCAAATGTTGCATTTCCAAGACCACCCTGACCCGCCATGTCCCCATCCTGGGCCTATAAAAACCCGAGACCCTAGCAGGCAGACATACAGGCGGCCAGACGTAAAGAGGAGCACATCGGCGGAAGAAAGTAGCTGGTCGTCAAGAGGAGCACGCCAGCAGAAGAGAACAACGATAGGCACCCGCACGCCGGCAGGCCATCGACCAAACGACAACGACGCGGAGTTTGGCTGGGGCAGACGGAGGAGAGCCCTGGCCACCAAGCGGCCAAACTCCAGGAGAAAATCATCTCCCTTCTGGTTCCCCCATCTGCTGAGAGCTACTTCTACTAATAAACCTTGCACTCATTCTCCAAGCCCAGGTGTGAGCCGACTCTTCCCATACACCAAGGCAGGAAACCCTGGGATACAGAAATCCCTCTGTCCTTGTGATAAGGAAGGGGGTCTAATTGAGCTAACACAAGCCGCCTATAGATGGCAAACTAAAAGAGCACCCTGTAACACACGCCCACTGGGGCTTCAGGAGCTGTAAACATTCGCCCCTAGACACTGTTGTGAGGTCGGAGCCCCACAGCCTACCTGTCTGTATGCTCCCCTAGAGGTTTGAGCAGCGGGGCACTGAAGAAGTGAGCCACACCCCGCAACACGCACCCCGTCAGGACAAGGGAACTTTTCCCATTTCATTATAAACCATATGATTGGTTAAATTTCAAATAAAAACTTTCCAAGGCAATGTCACATGGTCTAAAAATATGAGATCCCTGAAAAACTGCCAGGAAAAATATTTCAATATGTGTATTCACGTGTACGTGCAATAAAAGAGGCCTTTAACTAGAAAACGCCTATTTTTTGTTGTCCATTTCTTCAAAATAAAAAAACCTTTTTACATAACATATACTACATCTATGTTATACCTGAATTGTCTTGTTCTCCTACCTCTAATAAACCCTCTTTTTCTTCCCTATTAAGTTTTCTCAGTTAAATACTCAGCCAAATGTAAACACTGCTATGTATGCCTGTGCAATAGTTGGGCTTATACAAGCAAACACTTCCTGAATGCAGAACAGACAGGGAACCTCTGTCTGTCTCATTGGAGCCTGGGATGTTTCTGTTTACAAATCCTGGAGCCAGGCGGGGGCCACTACTGGAGGCGTTCTGTCTGTTTCCTTGCTACACTCAGCTTTTGTCTGGGTCTGTGTCAAAGAAAGAACAACATTGTTACATGTGCAGCAAGCAGCAAAGGGAACCTTAAATATAACACACTAGTGGTTATGTCAGCTCCTTAATCTTTTACCACTGTGTAGAAAGGCAAATTGGGGATTAGTTTTTGTAGTTTTCAAGCAATGTAGCTTTCATACAAGTAGAGAAAAACATTTAAATCCAAAACGATGTGATCAGTTAAATGAATTCCTTAGCAAAATAATCCAAATTGTTAAGATATTGTTTCTGTACTGTGATTTATTGTGGAGCTCAATGTTTTGAACAAATGTTTTTATAGGAAATAAACGTTGATTTCTTTTAATTAATATGTTTGAAATGGCAGTAATCATAATCAGACTAATGTTTACATTTAATGTCCTAAAAAATTGAGAGGGGGCAGATTTCTTGTTTTTTCAAACAAGTAGTTAATACTGAATATGAATGACTGGTTTAAATGTAACTTGTTAATCATTTTGAATAGATCTAGCTTGGAAGAAAAAGCAAAAAATAACAAAAAAGAAAAATAGCCCATACTTTGCTAATTGAATCAAGGCATTTGATGAGTGAATTATGAAAGAAACAGTGAAAAACTGAAGGAGAGAGAGAATAACAGTCTAAAGTTAAATTCTACCCCCGCCAAAAGGTTAGAAAAGACATGAAAAAAATGGGAAAAACATTCAGTGCCCCTCCTCCTTAACTTTTAGCTTCATAAGTATTTACAATTTTAATTTCTTTAGAATGTATTTTAAATAGCTATTTTATGATTAGGAGAGAAAATTTCAGCAATTTATTTTATTAAAGAATGAATTAAAACAGTTAATTATATTTGATTGGAATAAAATCATTAAAAAATGGAAAGATCACATTTAAGTAAACAGACTAGGAATTTTTAAAATACAAGAAAAATAGAAGAATTAATTTGCAGACCATTGTACATCAAAACATTTCATCGAAGAATAAAGAAAACACCATTAAATATGCTCTCAAAGTATTTTTGGTATAATTCTACTTTAATTACCTCTATTGTACTAAGATTGTACTTTTTAGATATGATAGAACAGAGTCTGTTACTCTATACAACTTTAAAAAAAGTATTTAATGATTCTTAGAAAACATCAATAACCTAACTGAGTAAGAAATGTCCATTTAAGCCTAAAGTTACCACTAGAAAAATGGAAACCTAGTCACTATAATATTCATTATTTGAAACAAAACAAATTAAAAATAAAATTCACAATACAGAAAATTCACGAGACTCACAATCTAAACCAAAGAGTATGTCACTCAAAGATCCCTGGTCAATTTTCCTAACTGCTCTACAAAATGACAATTCTAAATTCAGAATTCATACTCAAGAACTCTGTTTTCAGAAAATGACCATGAACTAATTTGACTATCAAAGTGAAAGCTATATCTTCCAGTTATTTACTGATTGAACAACAAAATATGAATTGCATCACCAGGCAACTCCCTCAATCCATTTTATGTTATTTTAATTATCATAGTAACCTTTGCTCTCTTAGAAGGAAAACAAGACAGATATTTGGAGAAAAACAAATAGCTTTTTTTCCCATTAAATTTCTGCTGGTCTGTTTCCTAGTTGTTTCCCTTGCTCTAGCTTTCCCATTTCGCACACTGATTTCCTTTTTTTTTTTTTTTTTTTTGAGACGGAGCTTCACTGTTGTCGCCCAGGCTAGAGTGCAATGGTGGGATCTCTGTTTACTGCAACCTCTGCCTCCTAGGTTCAAGTGATTCTCCTGCCTCAACCTCCCAAGTAGCTGGAATTACAGGTGCCTGCCACCACACCTGGCTAATTTTTGTATTTTTAGTAGAGAAGGGGTTTTGCCATGTTGGCCAGGCTGGTCTCGAACTCCTGGTCTCAAGTGATCTGCCCGCCTAGGCCTCCCAAAGTGCTGGGATTACAAGCGTGAGTCACCACTTATAACTGCCCATCCTGATTTCCATTTTTTAAACTTTACAAAATATAACCCACAAAATTATATACATTTTTGTGTATAATGTATAAGCGTTATACACGAAAATGTTTATAATACAAAATGCAGTGCTTGGTGAATCATTATGAAGCAAATACTTATGTAACTAGCACCAAGGCCACAAAATACAACACCAAGAGTCCCAAAAGTCTCTTACCTGCTCCTACCTGTTCCTAACATCCTTCCTCTGCCCCAGAAATAGTCATTATTCTGACTTCTGTGGTAATCATTTCCTTGCTTTTCTTAATAGTATTACCATCACTGAATGCTGAGTTTTGCCTATTTCTGAATTTTATATAAATGGAATTTTTGTGCCTTGCTTCTTCAGTTCAATAATATGTTTTGAAGATTTAACCATGGTGTTTGTATGTAGCTGAAAATAATTCAGGGCTGTTTTTCTATGTAACAAATGTAGCTACTTTTCCTTGTAAGGAGTCTGGGGACTATAATGACAATAAAAAGAACATTGTGTGTAATTCCTGTTACATTCCACAAATGTATACATTTGATTTTTTAGCTATATTTAGGACTTTAATTTTGTTGCTAACAGAAGAGTTTTAAATGAAGCAGACAAATAGACTGTACATCCTCTAGTTGTTTCTCTTTTGGCACTAGAGGCAGTAGTCAGCAATAAGGCAAGCCAGAGTTAGTAAGAGATGCACCTGGCCAGGCGTGGTGCCTCATGCCTGTAATTTCAGCACTTTGAGAGGCAGAGGTGGGTGGATCTCCTGACCTGACCAATATCGTGAAACCTGGTCTCCGCTAAAAATACAAAAATTAGCTGGGTGTAGTGGCGGGTGCCTGTAATCCCAGCTACTCCAGAGGCTGAGACAAGAGAATTGCTTGAACCCGGGAGGCGGAGGTTGCAGTGAGCCGAGATCGTGCTACTGTACTTCAGCCTGGGGGACAGAGTGAAACTCCATCTAAAAAAAAAATAAAAAAAGAGACGTACTTAGGGAAAGAACAGAATAGACAGAAAAGCTTGGGAATAAAGAGGTAGGGTGGGCTTGGAGCAGTGGCTCATGACCGCCATCTCAGTACTCTGGGAGCCCAAGGCGGGAGGATCACTTAAGCCCAGCAGTTCAAGACCAGCCCAGACAACCTGCCAAGACCCCATCTCTACAAACAATTAAAAGATTAGCCGGGTGTAATGGTGCATCTGTGTAGTCCCAGCTACTCAGCAGGCTGAGGTGGGAGGACTGCTTGAGCCCAGGAGTTCCGGACCAGCCTGGGCAACATGGCGAGACCCCATCTCTACCAAAAATACAAAAATTAGCTGGGCATAGTGGTGCATGCCTGTAGTCCCAGCTACTCGGGTAGGAGAATCAATTGAACCTGGGAAGCTGAGGTTGCAGTGAGTCAAAATTGTGCCACTGCACTCCAGCCTGGGCAAGAAGAAGACTCTGTCTCCAAAAACAAAAAACGAAAAACAAACAAAAAACAAAAACAAAAACAAAAAAACATTGCTCAGATCCTACAAACCATACTCCTTATATAGTGAGAGTAAGGAAGTAACAATATCAAGGGCACTGATGACCCTAAGGGGAGTTTAGATTAATTGTTGCTGGTACTTGATCTCTAAAACAGACACTTCTTTTCCCTAATCCTACTCTTTACCCTTCCTATTCTTTTATGTTCTCTTCTTTCTCCCTGTACATATTTCCGTCTGCAAACCTGTCTCAGAGGCATTCACATGTCCTGCTTAGAAGCACAGGAGAAATTCTGGCATATGCAAGAAGTTCTATTTTTAATCCAACTCTTATCTTGGTTTTAAAACAAAATAAAACAAAAACAGACAAAAGTAAAAGTTAGCAGAGTGAGAAAAGTATTTTTTATTTATATCATTGTGGGTACCTTTTGGATGTTCATTCTTACATACGAAGAACTTATTTTCATTTTCAAGGAAATGAATGTATACCATACACAAAAAATAAGTGGTACTAAATGTATAGGTTCCAATACATACTTGTGTGTGTGCATTTGTGTGTATATATGTACGTGTATATATACATATCTTTGAGTAGCTATATATTTAGTACAACCTCGCGTGTGTGTGTACACACCTTTTGACTTTAGAAGGTAACTCTCTTTACTTCCTAAAATTGTCACTTCCCTATAATGAAAATATATCCACCTTCTGCCATGGCCTCATGATACATGGAGTGTGTACCTCCTTGCCCCGTGACTTTGAATCTGGCCACATAACTTGATCAGACCAATGAGAAGCTGACAAATATAAGGCGAGCAGAAATCTAAAATATGCTTAGGTAGTTGCGTTTGCACTTCTTGTGAGCAGGCAATCCACTATTGATAGAAGCTTGAGTAAATGTTGCCCCTTGATCGTGGGTCCTAGACAAAAAGATATGAATTGATCCTGAAGCCTGAAGCTGAGTCCTGCCTAGATCAGCCAAAATCATCCAGCTGTTCTACAGACCTATGATTATGAGAATAAATGCTTGTTGTTAAAGCCACTGACCTTAGGGGTGGCTTGCTGATGAAGTATTATCAGCAATAGCTGACTGATACATTAGTATGCCTACTACTGCCCATGTAACATCTTACATAGGTGTGTGTGAACATATAAAACTTTCGGTTTTCTAAAAATTCTGTCCATGTTTTTCTCACAATTGTAGACAAAATTTTATCCAAACAAAGGAGTCTATAAGTAATGCCCAGAATCCCACTACTAACTATAAAATGAATTTTTAACACTGTTAAAATTAATCATGTTTGTTTATTTAAAACACAGCACTTCAGTTGTTTTGTGGGGTAAGATATGTAATATTCCTAAAGGTCAACATTTATTTACCACTTGTGAGATGTATAAACCTCAAACTACAACTTTAAATCTACTTCAATCTTCAGCACCTTCTTCTTAGTCCAATTATATTCTAACTTTCTCTCTAGGTTATATAGGAATTCCATCTATTGTGACTTAAATTAATCACCACTGTCTTTACTTTTGTAATTGTCTTATTCCTTGCTTTTTGTTCTCTTAACTTTGTTTTTCTTTTTCATATCTCCATTTACTTTAAAATCTGAAAAAACAGTACACAAAATGGTACAAAAGAGTAACAAAGGCCGGGCGCGGTGGCTCAAAGTGTAATCCCAGCACTTTGGGAAGCCAAGGAGGGTGGATCGCCTGATGTCAGGAGTTTGAGAACAGCCTGGACAATATGGTGAAACCCCACCTCTACTTAAAATACAAAAAATTAATGGCAGCCGCCTGTAATCCCAGCTACTCGGGAGGCTGAGGCAGGAGAATCACTTGAACCCAGGAGGCGGAGGTTGCAGTGAGCTGAGATCGCGCTGTTGCATTCCAGCCTGGGCGACAAGAGCAAAACTCCACCTCAAAAAAAAAAAAAAAAAAAAAAAGAGTAACAAAAAGACAGATACCTTATGATTCCACTTATATGAGGTACCTCAAGTAGTAAAATTCATCAGACAGAAAGTGGAATGGTAATTGCCAAGGGTTGGGAGCAGGGGAGATTGGTGAGTTGTTTAATGGGTATAGAGTTTCAGTTTTGCAAGACAAAAAGAGTTCTGGAGGTTGGTTACACAACTGTGTGAATGTACTTAATGCTAATAAACTGTGCACTTAAAAATTACTATAAGAGTAAATTTTATATTTTTAAAAATGTTAATCTCTGGGCATGCTGGCTCACACCTGTAATTCTAGCACTTTGGGAGGACGAGGCAGGAGGATTGCTTGAAGCCAGGAGCTTGAGACCATCCTGAGGAACACAGCAAGACCCTGTCTCTACAAAACATTAAAAAAAAGATTCTAGCTACTAGGGAGGCTGAAGTGGGAGGATCACTTGAGCCCAGGAGTTTGAAGCTGCTGTGAGCTATGATCATGCCACTGCACTCCAGCCTGGGAGACCACAGTGAGAACCCGACTCTGTTTTTTTTTTAAAAAAGGTTAAGACAGTAAATTTTACATTTTAAAAAAGTCTAAGGATGGTTCTCACCTTTCTCAAAAGATGTTTTATTTTTAAAATATTAAGAATATACATATAAACACCTGAACTCACACAATTTTCAGTATTTATAAAATGCTTTATAATATTGTCAGCACTCATGTCATAATATTGTAATTATTGGCATAATTACAATATTCCAATCTACCCATATTCCTTCCTGACATATTCACCCTTACACCCTCAACAGGAGTTCATGGATAAGGATAATAAAGAGAATGAGAAACAAAATCTTATTCACCTCTTTATTGCCAATATTTGCACAGTGGCTTGCATGCATAGTGTGTATTCAATACCTGTTGAATGAATGAATGGATACATGGATAAATACATGATGGGGAGCACTAATGACAAGATTATACTGGAAATAGGCTGGGCGCAGTGGCATGTGGAGGCTCACGCCCGTAATCCCAGCACTTTGGAAGGGTGAGGCAGGCTAATCACCTGAGGTCAAAAGTTCAAGACCAGCCTGGCCAAAATAGCGAAACCCAATCTCTTTTAAAATTACAAAAATTGGCTGGGCGTTAGTGGTGCACCCCTATAGCAAAAAAATCTGAGGGTGGGGCAAACAATCTGTTTTCAAGGGCCTCCAAACTGATACTGATTAATGCTAAAGTTTGAGGATCATTATTCAAGTGCTCTCAACAATTCTGCAATCAGTTTAATAATTTGCTGTCCTTTCTTACATAAACTAGCTAGGTGGTATTTTCTTCTAGGAAACTGAACCCAGACCAGTTCAGAAAAATACAAAAAGTATAACTTGATTGTGGTGCAATACAGGCAAAGTAAACCCTTCAGAATAGAACACTTGACTTTATAGCAGTGTTCTGGCATTTGCATTGATTTGTGATAGAGAAGCAGCCTCAAATGTTATCCTCTACGTTTTTATCTTATTGAATTTTTAACTGTAATTCAAGTTTCATGGAAATCTGATCATTATTTATTAGTGATATAAAGACAAACTGCTTACTATTCCAGGCAAATTATTATGTTCAAATTCTTGTTAGTATTAACTCTGATGTATGAATCTGATTCATTATACAGAATTCTCAATTTTCAGTCTGCAAATTCATTAGAAGTGCCCAACCTGGGGTCTTCTTTAGCCATTAAGTTCCTAGATGACTATTACAAAACAGACTAAGTTACTTTCAGTGTTAGGAAAAAAAACCTCTTGAAAATCAAACTTATTTATGCATAATAAAGCTTCATAGGCTTACATATGCCAGGTGTCTTTGCTTAAGCAAAATTTTATTTTCAGAACATAATTAAAAAATAGTTTGCTATCATGTGGATAAAAAGCTCTATTAGGCAGGCATATTTTTTATTAGTAAAAATGGGGAAATCAATTATAATAAGTATAATTTGTACAGCACGATTTCTTTCAAAATATAAGACCCATGAGAATACATAGCTCACTGTAGCCTCCATCTCCCTGGGGCTCAGGTGATCCTCCCACCTCAGACTCCTGAGTGGTTGGCACTACAGGCGTGCACCACCACACCCAGCTAATTTTTTTAAAATTTCTTGTAGAGGCAGGGTCTCACTATATTGCCCAGGCTGATCTTGAACTCCTGGACTCAAGCAATTCTCCCGCCTTGGCTTACCAAAGTGCTGGGATTATAGGTGTAAGCCACCATGCCCTGTCTTAAAGTTCTTTATTCTAAGTAGAATGGTCCATATAATTCATTCTGAAGATGAATAAAAATTGAAATAAGACTACAAACATGGGCAATAAGCCTTTAATGTGTCTTTTTTTTTTTTGGAGACAGAGTCTTGCTCTATCGCCCAGGTGCAGTGATGCGATCTTGGCTCACTGCAAACTCCACCTCCCGAGTTCAAGCAATTCTTGTGCCGCGTAGCCTCCTGAGTAGCTGGGACTACAGGCGTGCACCACCAGGCAGGCTAAGTTTTTTTGTATTTTTTGGTAGAGATGGGGTTTCGCCATGTTGGCCAGGCTGGTCTCAAACTCCTGGCCTCAAGTGATCCGCTTGCCTTGCCCCAGCAAAGCGCTGGGATTACAGGCGTGAGCCACCCTGCCCGGCCTGTCTCATTATTTTGCTATTTCAAAATAATACAAATATTTCAGAACTCATGTTGATAAGTAAGTAGACAATTTCAAAAGAGAGACACTAATTCTGTGTCTGTTTTCTACTTTTCTGTATGACATTATGCTTTCCATTAGCATGGAGAAGTAAGGCAATGTATGTTCTAAATATCCTTTCTTTCTTAAGACAAGTATTCCTCCTCCTGCTGGGAAAGGCATGTGAAAGTGTATGGGGGCATTTTTTTTAAATTGTCGTATTAGGGTTAGAGGGCTATTGGCATTAATGAGTGTAGACCAGGAACTTTAAAATCCTTCAATGCTTGGGATGGTCTGGCACAACTGATGTTTTATCCTAAAGGCCAATGGCAGTTCTTTAGAGAACTGCCCTTGCCCTCACCCTAGGCACTAAGCCCTTACTTAGCAATTAAGGATCTTGAGATCATCCTGCATATGGTGGTTCCTGAATTCAAGGACAGATGTCCTGATAAGATAAAGGCAAAGAGGCTGGGTGCAGTGGCTCATGCCCGTAATCTCAGCACTTTGGGAGGCCCAGGCGGGCGAATCACTTGAGGTCAGGAGTTTGAGACCAGCCTGGTCAACATGGTGAAAGCCCAACTCTACCAAAAATACAAAATAAGCAGGCATGGTCGTGTGCAACTGTAGTCCCAGCTACTTGGGAGGCTGAGGCAGAAGAATCCGTTGAACCCGGGAGGCAGAGGCTGTAGTGAGCTGAGATCACACCACTACACTCCAGCCTGGGTAACAGAGTGAGACTCTGTCTCAAAAAAAAAAAAAAAAAAAAAAGATAAAGGCAAAGGGAGATTTGAGACACGTAGAGATGAAGGCCGTGTGAAGGCAGAAGCAGAGATTAGAATTATGCTGCTACAAACCGAGGAACACCAATGACTTACTGAAACCTGTCAAAGCTAGGAGATCTCAAGGCATGTAACAGATTCTCCTTTACAGCCTCCAGAAGGAACTAACTGAGCCAATACCTTGGCTTTAGACTGCTGGCCTCCAAAGCTGTCCAAGAATAAATTACTGTTGTTTTTAGCCACCCTATTTGTGATAATTTATTACGGCAACCCTATAAAAAAAAGTTTCAGGTAAAAACCAGTCATACTTAGGATCACTAAACACATCTTAAAGTTCTATAATTAAAAAACAGAGGCATTAATTACCATTTATATTATTCAAAAATAATTAGAAACTATTAGGCATTGGCTGGGCGCAGTGGCTTGTGTCTGTAATCCCAGCACTTTGGGAGGCCGAGTTGGGAGGATTGCTTGAGCCCAGGAGTTCGAAACAAGCCTGGGCGAAAGAGTGAGACATCATCTCTATTTTTTTTTCTCTCTTTTTTTTTTTTTTCCTGAGACGGAGTCTCACTCCGTCACCCAGGCTGGAGTGCAGTGGCACGATTTCGGCTCAATGCAAGCTCCACCTCCCAGGTTCATGCCATTCTCCTGCCTCAGCCTCCCGAGTAGCTGGGACTACAGGCACCCGCCACCACGCCTGGCTAATTTTTTGCATTTTTTTTAGTAGAGACGGGGTTTCACTGTGTTAGCCAGGATGGTCTCGATCTCCAGACCTCGTGATCCGCCCGCCTCGGCCTCCCAGAGTGCTGGGATTACAGGCGTGAGCCACCGCGCCCAGCCTTTTTCTTTTTTGAGACGGAGTCTCGCTGTGTCGCCCAGGCTGGAGTGCAGTGGCGCGATCTCGGCTCACTGCAAGCTCCGCCTCCCAGGTTCACTCCATTCTCCTGCCTCAGTCTCCCCAGCAGCTGGGACTACAGGCGCCTGCCACCAAGCCCGGCTAATTTTTTGTATTTTTAGTAGAGACGGGGTTTCACTGTGTTAGCCAGGATGGTCTCGATCTCCTGACCTCATGATCCACCCGCCTCTGCCTCCCAAAATGCTGGGATTACAGGCGTGAGCCACCGCGCCCGGCCTTATTTTTTTCGGAAGAAAGAAGGAAGGAAGGAAGGGAGGGAGGGAAGGAAGGAAGGAAGGAAATATTAGACACTGACACTGAACAGCGTATTATAACACAAAGCCTTGATTTTTAAACAACAGACAAGTATTGGGGGAACAACCAAAGTGATGTGATTAGAATATCTGTGCTGTTTAAAGTAGTTCCTGTAACAGTTGAAAATGAGAAATACAGATGCTTCCCAACTTAAAATTTTTTGACTTTACCATAGTTTAAAAGCAATGTATAGAAATCTTACTTCAAATTTTTATCATCTTCTGGGTTAGTTATATAGAGTAAGATACTCTCTCATGATGCCTGAGTGCAGTGATGCAATCACACCTCACTGCAGCCTCAAACTCCTAGGCTTAAGTGATCCAACTGCCTCAGCTTCTGGAGTAGCTAGGACTATAGGTGTGCACCACTATGCCCAGCTAACTTTTCTTTTTATTTTTCAGAGACAAGGTCTCACTATATTACCCAGGCTGGTCTCAAATTCCTGGCATCAAATGATTTTCCCACCTCAGCCTCCCGAAGTATTGGGATTATAGGCATGAGCCACTGTACCCGGTCAAAAGAACACATTTCTGAGTAACAAGTTCCAATACCAAATAAAGAATTACCTCTTGCAGGCAGCAAAAGAATATATAAATTGAACTGTATCCAAAGTAAAAACTTTGGGCTGGGCGTGATGGCTCATGCCTATAATAGATCCCAGCACTTTGGGAGGCCTAGGTGGGCGGATCACTGAGGTCAGGGAGTTCAAGACCAGCCTAGCCAACATGGCAAAACCCCATCACTACTAAAAATACAAAAATTAGCCAGATGTGGTGGCACACACCTGTAATCCCAGCTACTTGGGAGGCTGAGGCAGGAGAATGGCTTGAACCTGGGTGGGTACAGGGGTGGGGGGCAGAGACTGCAGTGAGCTGAGATCACACCATTGCACTCCAGCCTGGGCGACAGAGTGAGACTCCATCTCAAAAAAAAACAAAAACAAAAACAAAAACCAACAAACAAAAACAAAAATAAAAACTTGCACATTATGGATACAATCAAAAGAGTGAAACGGCAAGCTATGGGAGAAAATATTTGCAAATCATATATCCGATAAGTGGTTAATATCCAGAATATATAAAGAACTCCTACAACTTAACAACATAAAACAAATGACCCAATTAAAAAATGGGCAAAGGACCTGAATAGGTATTTTTCCAAATGGCCAACAAGCATATAAAAAGATGCTCAATATCTCCAATCATTAGGGAAATATAAAACAAAACCACAATGACATCCCACCTCACACCCATTAGGACAGCAACTATTTAAAAAAAATAACAAGTGACGGCAAGAAGGTGAAGAAAGTGGAACCCTTGTAGGTTCTCAAAAAATTAAAACTAGGCCAGGCGTAGTGGTTCACGCCGCACTTTGGGAGGCTGAGGTGGGAGGATTACTTGAAGCTGAATGTTCATGACCAGCCTGACAACATAGTAAGATCCTATCTCTAAAATAAAATTTAAAAATTAGCCAGGTAGCAGCCGGGCGTGGTGGCTCATGCCTGTAATCCCAGCACTTTTGAGAGGCCGAGGCAGGTGAATCACAAGGTCAGGAGTTTGCAACCAGCCTGACTAACATGGTGATACCCTGTCTCTACTAAAAATACAAAAAAATTAGCTGGACATAGTGGCGGGTGCCTGTAATCCCAGCTACTCAGTAGGCTGAGGGAGGAGAATCGCTTGAACCCAGGAGGCAGAGGTTGCAGTGAGCCGAGATCATGCCACTGTACTCCAGCCTGGGCGACAGAGTGAGACTCCGTCTCAAAAAAAAAAAAAAAAAAAAAAATTAGCCAGGCATGGGGTCATGTGCCTGTAATCCTAGTACACCTGGGAGGCTGAGGCAGGAGGATCACTTGAGCCCAGGAGTTCAAGGTTACAGTGAGCTATGATCGTGCCATTGCACTCCAGTCTAGGCAACAAAGCAAGACCCTGTCTCTTAAAAAAAAAATTAAAAATAGCATTTTTATCATATGATTCTGCAATTCCATTTCTTGGTATACATCCAAAAGAATTGAAAGCAGGGTCTCAAAGAGATATTTGTATACCCACATTCATTGGAGCTTTATTCATAATAGCCAAGAGGTAGAAGTAACTCAAGTGTCCATGATGGATGAATGGATGAATAAATGTAGTATTTACGTAAAATGGAATATTATCCAGCCTTCAAAAAAATTCTAACACATGCTACAAGATGGATGAACCTTCATGACACTATGCTAAGTGAAATGAGCTAGTTGCAAAAAGACAAATATGACATGATTCTACTTATATGATATACTTAGAGTAGTCAAATTCATAGAGACAGAAAGTAGAGGGTGGCTGGAGGGCCTGAGAAGAAGGGGTAATAGTGAGTTGTTATTTAATGGGTACAGAGTTTCAGTACTTGAAGGTGAAGACTTCTGGAGACTGGTCGTACAACAATATGAACTATACTGAACTGTACACTTAAAAATGGTAAGATGGTAAATTTCACATTTCGTGTATTTTACCACAGCTAAAATTTTTACAAAATAATTTATTGTAATGTACATACACTACATGCAGCTGTCTTGACTAAAGACAGAAAACTGCTCTGAAAAATAATTAGGAATAAATTTAACAAAAGAACTGTAAGACTTGTACACTGAGTAAACTATAAAACATTGTTGAAATAAATGAAAGAAGGTCTAAATAAATGGAAAGATATTGTGTTCATGAATTAAGAGACTTTCTATTGTTAATATAGCAATACTCCCCAAACTGCCTATCAAAATCCCAGTTGTCTTTTTTCAGATATGGAAAACTGATCACAATTCATATGGAAATGCAAGGAACCCAAAACAGCCATAATAATCTTGAAAAAGAAAAACAGGCCAGGCACGGTGTCTCTCGCCTGTAATCCCCAGCACTTTGGGAGGCTGAGGCAGGCAGATCAGCTGAGTCAGGAGTTCGAGACCAGCCATGGCCAACATGGTGAAACCCTGCCTCTACTAAAAATACAAAAATTAGCTGGGCATGGTAGTGCAAGCCTGTAATCCCAGCTACTCGGGAGGCTGAGGCAGGAGAACTGCTTGAACCCGGGAGGCGGAGGTTGCAGTGAGCTGAGATCACACCATTGCACTCCAGTGTGGGCAACAAGAGTGAAACTCCTTCTCAAGAGAAGAGAAGAGAAAAGAGAAGAGAAAGAAAAAGAACAAAGTTGGAGAACTCAGCTTTCTCTATTTTAAAACTAATTACAAAGCAATAGTTATCAAGACAGTATGGTCCTGGCATAAGGATCAATGGATCCTTGATATATTGATGAATGGAATAGAATTAAGAGTTCAGAAATACACTTTTCCACTTATGGTCAATTTATTTATTTATTTATTTTTAGACGGCGTCTCGGTCTGTTGCCCAGGCTGGAGTGCAGTGGCGCGATCTCGGCTCACTGCAACCTCCACCTCCCGGATTCATGCCATTCTCCTGCCTCAGCCTCCTGAGTAGCTAGAACTATAGGCACATGCCACCACGCCTGGCTAATTTTTTTGTATTCTTTAGTAGAGATGGGGTTTCACCATGTTAGCCAGGATGGTCTCGATCTCCTGACCTCATGATCCACCTGCCTCAGCCTCCCAAAGTGCTGGGATTACAGGCATAAGCCACTGTGCCTGGCCTGTCAATTGATTTTTGACAAGGATACCAAGACTTTTCAATTGGGAAAAATAATATTTTCCACAAAAGATACTGGAAAACTGGATATCAAACAAAAGAATGAAGTTGGACTCCCTACCTCATGCCATATACAAAAATTAACTCAAAATGGATCACAGACCTAAATGTAAGAGCTAAAACTATAAAACCTCAAGAAGAAAACACAACAGCAAACCTTTGTGACTATGTATTAGAAAATGGTTTCAGGTTGGGCGTGGTGGCTCACACCACGTGTAATCCCAGGACTTTGGGAGGCCGAGGCAGGCAGATCACCTGAGGTCAGGAGTTTGAGACCAGCCTGCCCAACATGGCAAAACCCCATCTCTACTAAAAATACAAATGCTAGGCATGGTGGCGCATACCTGTAATCCCAGCTACTCGGGAGGCTGAGACAGGAGAATAGTGTGAACCCAGGATGCAGTGAGCTGACATCGCACCACTGCACTCCAGCCTGGGTGACAGAGTAAGGCTCCATTTAAAAGAAAAAAAAAGAAAAAGAAAAAGAAAATGGTTTCAGAGTGACAAAATAAAAAAAGGTAAATTAGACTTCATTAAAAATGTCAAAACTATGTAAAATGACAAGCCAAAGAATGAGACTTGTATCTACTATGTAAAAAGAACTTTTACAACTCAACAATAAAAAGACAAATATGCACAATTTTTATATGGGCAATGGGTTTGAATTAACATTTTACCAAATAAAATACACAATGTTTAAGAAGCACAGGAAAAGATGCTCATCACCATTATTCATCAGGGAAATGAAAACCAAAACCATAATGAGACATTACATCATACACATTAGGATGACTATAACCAAAAAGAAACTGGTCACTATTTTCAAGTAGAGAAAGGTTAAAAAATTGGAAATGGAAAGAAAATAACAATTGAAAGTTGGGAGGAAAGAATAAAAGCTGCCAAAGCTTAAAACACAGTAGTGCTTATTACTGCACGCCCCATCTCAAGCATGTGTTTGGAGGTTTTAATGTGTAAATACAAATACTTAACTGTATTATGTGCCACTCTGGTGGGAATGTTGATAATGGGGGAGGCTATGCATGTGTGGGAGCAGGGAGGGGATAATGGGAATTCTCTTCTTTCCTCTCAATTTTGCTATCAACCTAAACTGCTCTACTTTTTTTTATTAAAAAAATCGTATTATCTCACAGTTTCTATGGGAATCTACATACTGTTTATATAAGTGCTCTGCCAGGATCTTTTACAAGACTGTAATCAGGGTGTACGCTGGTGCCATAGTCATCTCAAGACTCAACTAAGACAGTATCTATTGCTGAGCTCACTCAATAGCTGTTGGCAGGGTTCACAAATTGTTGGACTATGGGCCTCAGTCCTTGCTGGGTATTGGCAAGTTAAGTGACCTCAGTTCTTTGTCAGGTGGCCCTCTTCAACAGAGCAAGCACAAAAGAAGAGCCAGAGAGAACACATCAGCAAAATAACAGTCATGGTCTTTTAAAACCTAATTACAGAAGTGATATACCATCACTTTTGCCTAATTTGTTAAAATCAAGTTATTAAGTCTAGCTCACATTCAGAAGGACAGGATTACACAAGGGTGAGAATACTAGGAGGCAGGGATCATTGGGAACCATGTCAGAAGCTGCCTACCACAATATATACACTTTTGATTTTTTTCTTCTTTTTTATTTTTATTTATGGTTTGAGACAGGGTCTCAGTCTGTCACCCAGGCTGGAGTGCAGTGGTGTAATCATGGCTCACTGCAGCCTCAACTTTCTGGGCTCAGGTAATTTTCCCACCTCAACCTCTCAAATAGCTGAGACTGTAACATGCACCACCACAACTGGCTAATATTTTTGTTCTTTCGTTTCGTTTTGTTTTTGTAGAGACGGGTTTTGCTATGTTGCCCAAGTTACTATTCAAACTCCTGGGCTCAAGTGATCCACCAACTTCAGCCTCTCAAAATGCTGGGATTACAGGTGTGAGCTGCCATGCCTGGCCCTTCTTAGAGGGGTCTTGCTCTGCTGCCCCACCTGGAGTGCAGTAGAGTGATCATAGCTCACTGTAGCCTTAAACTCCTGGGCTCAAATGATCCTCCCACCTCAGCCTTCCAAACAGTTGGGACTACTTTGGAAGTACGAGCACATGCTACCATGCCCTGCTAACTTAAAAAGAGCCTCAAGTCACAATGTTCTGTCAACCCATTCCAAATACATAGCCTTCTTTTATGTTTTCCTGTTTAAAGACAACTTATTTAACGTACTGTATATGGTTGTATATGGTTGATTCATTGACACTTAACTCATGGCCAACAGCACTATAATTCATGCCTGAATGAATTTTACCTCACACACGTATTTCTCCTGAAGGTGTATCATAGCCTTCTTGTTCTGTGGAATACTAGACAGCACTTTGGCACCACTCTTGCAGGCCATTTCAAACCACAAAAGCAACAAAAACCATAAAAATGCAAAAGAATACCACTAAATAGACTGAAAAAGATACTTGTTTACAGTATGAGAACTGAAACAAGAAGGCAGAGCATAGCCTTGTTCAACCTAAGCTAGGAACGTGCACCTTGGGTGACTCGAATTTTCTGCCACTCTGTGCATGTCTAGGAATGACCATGAAAGCACTGTGAATATTGGTTTTGGGGTTACAAATACATTTTAGCAAGTAAAAGGGGGGCAAAACGGAATTCAGGAACAATGAGGATCCACTGCCTCTTACTTATTGCTAAACACTTTTACAAATATACAATTGGAGCAAAAAAGGCAGAATATCTGTTTTTTCAGGAACAACTTCCTATAGCTTTTATTATTTATTTATTTATTTATTTTGGAGATGGAGTCTCACTCTGTCACCCAGGCTGGAGTGCAGTGGGGTGAACTCGGCTCACTGCAACCTCCGCCTCTTAGGTTCAAGCTATTCTCTTGCCTCAGCCTCCTGAGTAGCTGGGACTACAGTCGCCTGCCACCATGCCCAGCTAATTTTTGTATTTTCAGTAGAGACAGGGTTTCATCATATTGGCCAGGCTGATATCGAACTCCTGACCTTGTGATCCGCCCGCCTTGGCCTTCCAAAGTGCTGGGATTACAGGCGTGAGCCACCGCTCCTGGCCTAGCTTTTATTTTTTTTCTGTGTATGAAAGATGCAGGAAATAGTATGTGTTCTGTTTCTCAAGTATAAGAACATAGGAAACAACAAATATCATAGGAAACTCAATAACAATCCTTCAAATTAAAAAAAAATCACAGAATATAGGCTTTCATACATAATAAATAAAAATTAGCAGAAAAGTATCCTTTATGGTAAAAGGAAAATGATATGGGGGAGGATGTTTGTAATAGTTTCTAAAATGACTTAAAGACAGTTATTTCCTAAGAAAGTAACTGTTATTGAATGTCTTCTCTATGTGGGCACTTTAGTGTATTATCTTGTTTAATCTAAACACCCACATAAATTGGATACTATTTTGCATATGAAGTAATTGATGCATTGAGGCTAAATAATGTGCTCAAGGTTATGTTTAGCAAGTTTAACAGCAAGGTTTTTAACCCAGGCACTATGATTGATGATCTATGCTCTTAATCATTACACTATATAACATTCCAAACAATCAAGTGAAACCTTATGCTTCTCTCCCTCAAATTATCCTTTTTTTTTTCTTTGGCAGTTGATTAAGCTAATTTCATATTACAGCTAATACAAAATGTGTTGTTTTTAATGAGACATTTTGAGAAGTGCTCAAAACAGTATATTGAAGTTGTCGGTGTATTCTTAGTCAAAGTTGTGTCTGTTCAACTATTATTTAACTTATTTTATGTATTTTTTTTGAGTCTCGCTCTGCATCCCAGGCTGGAGTGCAATGGCGCAATCTCAGCTCACTGCAACTTCCGCCTCCCGGGTTCCAGCAATTCTCCTGCCTCAGCCTCCCAAGTAACCGGGATTACAGGCGCATGCCACCACACCCAGCTAATTATTTTGTATTTTAGTAGAGACGGGTTTCATTGTGTTACCAAGGCTGGTCTCCAACTCCTGAACTCAGGCAATCCACCCGCCTCGGCCTCCCAAAGTGCTAGGATTACAGGCATGAGCCACCGCACCCGGCCTATTTAACATTATTTTAAAGATGCTTGTTACTCAAATCATGGCTAGTCTCATCTTGGTTTTGAATGTATTTTAAATGTTTTCATGTATCTATGACTCTATTATAGTACGTTTGTATCTGAAACCACCAAATAATTATTAGATGGGTAATTAGTTTTTGCATATGAAAATATGCAGAAAATGTTCAGTAATCAGAGAGCACATTATAAGGAAATGAGACACAGTTAAGGCAGGAAGAGAGGGACACACATGGAATTGGAAATCCTAAAAAGACAATAAAAATTGCAGTTGTTGAAATAAAGACATGGAAATTATTTCATAGTCTGCAACCAATTCTGTCTAGTATTTCAGAAGATATTTATTAAACACTGGTCAATTCCACCATACATGCTTGGGACTTAGATTTTTTTTTTTTTTTTTTTTTTTACCTTGAGATGGAGTTTCACTCTTGTTGCCCAGGCTGGAGTGTAATGCTGCGATGTTGGCTCACTGCAACCTCTGCCTCCCGGGTTCAAGCAATTCTCCTGCCTTGGCCTCCCAAGTAGCTGAGATTACAGGCATGTGCCACCACGCCCGGCTAATTTTGCATTTTTTTAGTAGAGACGGGGTTTCTCCATGTTGATCAGTCTGGTCTCAAACTCCCAACCTTAGGTGATCCGCCCACTTTGGCCTCCCAAAGGGCTGGGATTACAGGCGTGAGCCACTGCACCCGGCCAGGACTTAGATTTTACAGACGAAAAGCTTCCACTGAGTTTATTAGTTAAAGCCAGGTCAGTTAACAGGTTTTGCTTTGTTCATCAGACAAATAAGTAATGTAAAATTTTAAAAACTCCAACATGAAAAAGGATTACTTTTTGAGAGAAGAGGAGCAAGGTAAGTAGGTAGGGTAGATACAGGGTAGAGGCTGGCATTCAGAAGTGCAGAGCTAGCAAAACTTCAGAATGAAAACTGTCTGATGAACAATAAATAATGTGTAAATGGAATTTTGTTACTACTGCATTAAAGAATTAATATTTTCCTAAAGGATGCAACCTTATATTTCTCTTGTCCTGTGCCTTCTACATTAATATGTATTTTTTAATTTTTAATTTTTGTGGGTACATAGTAGGTATATATATTTATGGGGTACATGAGATGTTACACTAGTATTTTGAAAAAGCATAAAAATGTGGCCGGGCGCGGCAACTCACACCTGTAATCCCAACACTTTGGGAAGCCGAGGCAGGTGGATCACCTGAGGTCAGGAGTTTGAGACCAGCTTGGCCAAACTGCTAAAAATACAAATACAAAAAACCTGCACTCCCACCTGGGCAACAGAACGAGACTGAATCAAAAAACAACAACACAAAACAAAAACCTGACAACTATGAAACATATATAGTAACCTGGAAAATATTTATGTTAAACAAAAAGGCAGGATCTAAAATGGATGTATATTACAAATACAGCTATGCAAAAATAAAAGAGAAAAGACTGGAAAGAAACATTCAAAATATTAACAATGGTTGTATATAGATGTAGAGACTACTGGAGATTATTTTTTTCCTTGCTACTTATGTCATTTTTCTCTTTTTCCAAATTAACAAGCAGGTTATTGGTTACACAAATAATACATGAATATATTCTCATTTTAAATTAAAGATTCAAACAATACAAAACTATAGGAATAATAAGTGACCTTTTTGGCAGGCGCGGTGGCTCACGCCTGTAATCCCAGCACTTTGGGAGGCCAAGGTGGGCGGATCATGAGGTCAGGAGATCGAGACCATCCTGGCTAACATGGTGAAACCCCGTCTCTATTAAAAATACAAAAACAAATTAGCCAGGCGTGGTGGCAGGTGCCTGTAGTCCCAGCTACTCAGGAGGCTGAGGCAGGAGAATGAAGTGAACCCGGGAGGCGGAGCTTGCAGTGAGCCAAGTGAGCCACTGTACTCCAGCCTGGGCGACAGAGTGAGACTCCGTCTCAAAAAAAATAAAAAATAAAAATAACAAATAACCTTTCCACAGTCTTCCCACACTACCCACTTCTTTTTTTTGTTTTTTTGTTTTTGTTTTTTTTTTTTGAGACAGAATCTCTTTCTGTTGCCCAGGCTGGAGTGCAGTGGCGCGATCTCAGCTTACTGCAACCTCCTTCCCAGGTTCAAGAGATTCTTCTGCCTCAGCCTCCTGAGTAGCTGGGACTACAGGCACATGCCACCACACCTGGCTATACTTTTTGTATTTTTAGTAGAGATGGGGTTTCGTTATATAGGCCAGGCTGGTCTCGAACTCCTGACCTCATGATCCACCTGCCTCGGCCTTCCAAAGTGCTGGAATTATAGACGTGAGCCACCGCGCCCGGCGATCCACTTATTTCTTTGCTAAGTTTGCACAGTTTTTAGTAATTTTATTTTTTATTTTATTATTTTTGGTGAGACAGAGTCTCGCTCTGTCGCCCAGGCTGGAGTGCAGTGGCATGATGGCTCTCTGCAACCTCTGCCTCCCAGGTTCAAGCAATTCTTCTGCCTCAGCCTCCCGAACAGCTGGAACTACAGGGGTGTGCCACCATGCCCAGCTAATTTCGTATTTTTAGTAGAGATGGGGTTTCACCATATTGGCCAAGCTGATCTTGAACTCCTGACCTCATGATCCGCCTGCCTCGGCCTCCCAACATGCTGGGATTACAGGCATGAGCCACTGCGCCCGGCTATTTTATTTTATTTTATTTATTTATTTTGAGATGGTGTCTCGCTCTGTCACCCAGGCTGGAGTGCAATGGCACAATCTCTGCTCACTGCAACCTCCGCCTCCTGAGTTCAAGCGATTCTCGTGCCTCAGCCTCCCGAATAGGTGGGATTACAGGCGCCCACTACCACACCCAGCTAATTTTTTCTATTTTTAGTAGAGACAGGGTTTTTCCATGTTGGCCAGGATGTCTCGAACTCCTGACCTCAAGTGAGCCGCCCGCCTTGGCTTCTCAAACTGCTGAGATTACTGGTGTAAGCCACCGCGCCTGGCCAGTTTTTTGTAATTTTAAAATGTGTTTTTGTTAAAATTTTTATGTTAATTTTTTTTTAAGACAGGTTCTCACTCTGTAGCCTAGGCTGGAGTGCACTGGCGCAATCTTGGATTACAGCAACTTCCGCCTCCCAGACTCAAGCGATTCTCCCATCTCAGCCTCCCAAGTAGCAGGGATCACAGGTGTGCGCCACTATGCCCAGCTAATTTTTGTATTTTTGGTATAGATGGGGTTTCTCCATGTTGCCCAGACTGGTCTCAAACTCTTGGGATCAAGCGATCTGCCTGCTTTGGCCTCCCAAAGTGCTGGGATTACAGGCATGAGCCACTGTGCCCTGCCATAATGAAAAATTTTAAAGGAGAAAAAACTCACCATCACCAAACTTTCTATTTATTGTTATATGACCATGAGCAAAAGTTCTGTTTCTGAATTTTATATTTTAATTTCTTTCTTTAAACTTCAACAGATAAAAGTATTTTTATTTTGGTTAAACACCTAGCAATTGCAGACTAAATGTCTGACATTCGATATTACAGTAGTTATTTTTCTTGAGGTTAGTGCAAAAGCCAAAACTGATCTTGTTTGCCAACTTTCACTTCACTCAATTTTTTTGTCTCAAGAACAAAATATATAAATTGAGTTAATGCTTCCAAATTAGAGCGCTTTACTTAAAACACTTTCCCTTTTTATTGCAATAGCACTACTGATTCCTAGCTGGCAATATTCCTACTTTTGGGTCAAAAGGTTATAGTAAACTAAACTAAGACCTGGGTAACAATCTGAAATGTAAGGCAGCTGTAAAGATCTTTGAGGATGATGTATGAACAAATTCACTTTCTCTCTTTCTTTTTCTTTTTGAGACGGAGTCTCTGTCACCCAGGCTAGAGTGCAGTGCTGCAATCTCGGCTCACTGCAATCTCCGCTTCCTGGGTTCAAGTGATTCTTCTGCCTCAGCCTCCCAAGTAGCTGGGATTACAGGCACGTGCCACCATGCCCAGCTAATTTTTGTATTTTTAGTAGAGACGGGGTTTCACCATGGTAGCCAGGCTGATGGAACTCCGGACCTCAGGTGATCCACCCACCTTGGCCTCCCAAAGTGCTGGGATTACAGGTGTGAGCCACCGCACCTGGCCACTTTCTCTCTTTCATCTAGCTAGAGGTACAAGTGAAAATTAGAGACTTTGTTGTGTTTGTGAAAAATAAATGTATCCAATTCAATACAATCTCCTAATAGAAGCTAATGGCCTTCAGTAGGTAGAAACTACAGCTATAAAGAAAATTTCCTATTGCTTTCAGTTTAGTGCTTCATCAACAAATCAAAGGAAATAATCCAAAACTGATGATCCTAGAATATGGTCTGTTAAAATTTGTTGACTAAGACAATTCTTGAGATGTGCTATATTTTAACTTTTTAAACTTTAAAAATTGTTTAAACTTTTTATTTGGAAATAATTTAAACCTTACACAACAGTCACAAGAATAGTACAAAGAATACACCATATACTTTTACCCAGATTTACCTATTCACCTATTGATACCATTTTACTGTTTGCTTTTATTACCTCTCTCTTTCTACATACACACACACACACACACACACACACACACACACACACACACACACACCTTTTTTTGAACCAATACACAGTAGAATCATGGTCCTTTATTCTTGAACACTTCTTAGATTATTTCCTAAGAATATGGTTATTCTCTTATAAAACCACAGTATTGTTATCAGCTTCAGCACATTTAACATTGAAACAACATTTTTCTCTAATCATCATGTCCTTTATCACATTCTTCTCATCCAGTAAAAGACAGGCACTGCCTAGTTGTCCAGTCTTTTTTGCTTCCTTTGACCTAGACCTTTCCCACAGTCTGTTTTATATGACATTCACATTTTTGAAAAATGCAATCCCCCTTTTTGTAATAGAACATTCCTAATTTGGGGTTTGTGTGATATTACCTCATGATTAAATTCAGGTTATGCATTCTTGACTGGAATATAGTACTATATTAGTTACGTGTCCTTCTCTAGGTATCATGGATTTCCATGTGTCCTTCTTTAATAATGTTAACTTTTATTATCTGGTCAAGGTGTCCAGTTTTCCCATTTTATAATTACTAATTTTTCCCTTGAGATATGTGGGAGGCATGCAAATATCCTGGCTCATCATTGAAACTGCCCCTAGATTTAGGATCCTTTGATGATTCTTGCCTGATCCAATCCTTAACACAATGGTTGCAGAATGATAAGCTGCCAACTCCAGCAATCCTACATTTACCAGTTGGCACTTGACATTCTACTCATGATTCATTTTCCTTCCAGTGGTTCACAGTTCATTAATGTACTTGTTTAGCACTCAAATTGACCCAGATTTAGCCAGTGGGAGTTCCTTCCAGCTGGCTCCTGTGTCCTTATGACAAGTCTCCATGATATTTTTAGGTACTTTTCCTTCCTTTTTTTGCTTTGTTTTGTTTTTGAGACAGGGTCTCACTGTCACCCAGGCTGGAGTACAGCTGGAGTACACAGCTCAATGCAGCCTTGACTTCCCAAGTTCAAGTAATCCTCCCACCTCAGCCTCTCAAGTAGCTGGGACTACAGGCATGTGCCACACCTGGCTACTTTTTAATTTTTTTTGAGATAAGGTCTATGTTGCCCAGGCTGGTTGTGATATTCTGGGATCAAGCAGTCCTCTTGCCTTGGCCTCCCAAAGTGCTGGGATTACAGGCTCTTTCCTTACTTTCTTACAAAAATTATTAAAACATTACAAGATGTCCCAGGCTTATCTTGTATCTATCCTGCTCCAGTCTTGGGATAAATCATTTTTCTAAGAAGCTTTGGTTCCTTTTTTTATTTTTATTTTTATTTTTTGAGACAGCGTTTCACTCTTGTTGCCCAGGCTGGAGTGCAATGGCGTGATCTTAGCTCACTGCAACCTCCGCCTCCCAGGTTCAAGTGATTCTCCTGTCTCAGCCTCCTGGGTAGATGGGATTACAGGCGTGCACCACCACGCCCAGCTAATTTTTGTATTTTTAGTAGAGATGGGGTTTCACTATGTTGGCCAGGATGGTCTTGATCTCTTTACCTCGTGATCTGCCTGCCTCAGTCTCCCAAAGTGCTGGGATTACAGGTATGAGCCACTGCACCCAGCCTCAACTCATTTTCTTAATCCTATAATGCATGTACGATGGTTTCAGAATTGCTTTGCCCACACTACTAAAAGACAAATCTTCGCAAAAGAGTTCAGTATTTGTTTGCAATTCTCCTCCATCCTTTATACCACATCTTGCACAAGAGTGTATATAGTCAAATACTGTGCTTATAAATCACTTGGATTAGTTCTTTTTCTCTTCAGGGCTTTTTTTTTTCCCCCTTATCTTTCAATAACTTTGGTATCAAGGTAGTTATTATAGTAATAGGAAATACAATTGGGGCCGGGCGCGGTGGCTCAGGCCTGTAATCTTAGCACTTTGGGAGGCCGAGGTGGGCGGATCATCTGAGGTCGGGAATTTGAGACCAGCCTGGCCAACACAGTGAAACCCCATCTCTTCTAAATATACAACAATTAGCCGGGCGTGGTGGCAGGCACCTGTAATCCTGGCTACTTGGGAGGCTGAGACAGGAGATCACTTGAACCCGGGAGGTGGACGTTGCAGTGAGCCAGGATCATGTCACTGTACTCTAGCCAGGGTGGCAAAAGCAAGACTCTGTCTCAAAAAAATAAATAAATAAAATAAAAATAAAATTGGGTTCATTTATTTCAGTTTGCTTATACTGTGAGGAATTTTTCTCCTTTCCATTCTTAGGTACTTAATTTTTTTTTGCTTACGTAGAATAGTGACACGATGCCAACAGTAAAAACTACATACAAAAAGCTACACTCAGGCCGGGCGCGGTGGCTCACACCTGTAATCCCAGCACTTTGGGAGGCTGAGTCGGGTGGATCACCTGAGGTCAGGACTTTGAGACCAGCCTGACCAACATGGAGAAACCCCGTCTCTACTAAAAATACAAAATTAGCCGGGCGTGGTGGCACATGCCTGATCCCAGCTACTAGGGAGGCTGAGGCAGGAGAATCGCTTGAACCTGGGAGGCGGAGGTTGTGGTGAGCCGAGATCGTGCCATTGCCCTCCAGCCTCCACAACGAGAGCGAAACTCCGTCTCAAAACAAAACAAAACCAAAAAAAAACAAAAACAAAAAAAAAGCTACACTCAGAGAACATTCACTCCTTTCCATATTCTTTCTGTCTCATTCCTTGGATCCCTTATAAATAACCAAGTTCATTATTTTCTAATTTATTATTTCTTTTTTTAAAGATAAGTCAATAATAGATAGGCTTTTTTATTTTCCTTCCAGTCCTATACAAGAGAGCCTACTATATATACTTTTTGCATCTAATATTACCGGTGAAAATCACTCTGTGCTAGTTCATAGAGATCTTATTTTTTTCTTATAGCTGTATAGTTGGTACTCCATTACATGTATGTACCATAGTATATTTCAACTAATCTCCTATTCTTGGACATTTACTTCCTAATATTGTGCAGTTACAAATAACACTGCAATAAACAACTCAATGTCTATGTATACTCGTACTATTGAAGATGTATCTTCCAGATAAATTCCAAGAAATGTGAAAGCTAGGTGAAAGAGTAAGCACACATGTAGTTGTCTTAACCAAATTTCCCTCCATACAGGTTGGGAAGTACTACATTTTATTTTGAGACAGAGTCTCGCTGTGTCACCTAGGTTAGAGGGCAGTGGCACAATAGCTGCAGCTTCAACTTCCTAGGCTCAAGCAATTCTCCAATCTCAGACTCCCAAATAACTGAACTACACATGCGCACCACCACGCCTGGCTAATTTATTTATTGTTTTGGTAGAGATGGGATCTCACTATGTTGCCCAGGCTGGTCTTCAGTTCCTGGGCTCAAATGCTCCTCCTGCTCTGGCCTCCTAAAGTGCTGAAATTACAGACATGAGCCACCGTGCCTGGCCAGTACTATATTTTACCAAAGTTATTTAGTAATATATTGATGCCTTGGAAGTCCTGGTGCATCTCTTTCGGATTTCAGGTGTTTGCCAGATGTAATCTTATGATGCTGGAACTCTACCTCTCACTCCTATCAACTTTGAATTTTTTTTTTTCTTTTAGGTTCACTCTTGTTGCCCAGGCTGGAGTTCAATGGCGCAATCTTGGCTCACTGCAACCTCTGCCTCCCAGGTTCAAGCAATTCTCCTGTCTCAGCCTCCTGAGTAGCTGGGATTACATGCGCCTACCACTACACCCGGCTAATTTTTTACTTTTGGTAGAGACGGGATTTCACTAGGCTGGTCTCAAACTCCTGACCTCAGGTGATCCACCCACCTCGGCCTCCCAAAGTGCTGGGATTACAGGCATGAGCCATCACGCCTGGCTTCAACCTTGAATGTTTTTTATGTTTTTTTATATTTTGCAAATCTTTGGAGAAAGGAAATACAAAGAAAAGTTGGTTACTTTACTTACTGAGTGGTGTTGTGTCAGGAGGTGGAAAATTCTCAGTAAAGTTGACATTACATAAATCTGTGCTACAACAGCAGAAACGGTATGTTCCATTCTGAATTGAGGGAGGAGTGGTAGTTACTACACATTCTTCATAGTGACACTCTTGGGGATCTCCAATGTGAGACCAACATCCTATAAATCAATATGAATACAAAAAAGGAGACAATATGATAAAACTAAGAGAAAAACAACAAACTAAGCAGTAATTTCAACAAATGTGACAGCACGTGTAAGCTATGAAACAGTTTTGCAAATCAACAGGAAACATATTTTTAAGAAACAGAAAAATAGTAAAGGATACCAAAGACATTTCATGGGGGGGAAAAGGCCACCAAAAAAGGTTTAACTGCATGATTAATCTAAGAATTATTTATTTATTTACTGAGGCGGAGTTTCACTCTTGTTGCCCAGGCTAAAGTGCAATGGCACGATCTCAGCTCACTGCAGTCTCCACCTCCCGAGTTCAAGCGATTCTCCTACCTTAGCCTCCCGAGTAGCTGGGATTACAGGCATGTGCCACCACCATGCCCAGCTAATTTTGTATTTTTAGTAGAGATGGGGTTTCTCCATGTTGGTCAGGCCGGTCTCAAACTCCTGACCTCAGGTGATCTGCCTGCCTCGGCCTCCCAAAGTGCTGGGATTACAGGTGTGAGCCACTGCACCCAGCTAATCGAAGAATTATTAAAGCAAGAGTAAGGTTTCATTTTTGTCTATACCAAATATATTGTTCTAGGTTTAAAAAATAATATGGCTGGGCACGGTGGCTCACACCTAGAATCCCAGCACGTTGGGAAGCCAAAGCAGGAGGATCACTTGAGCCCAGGAATTTGAGACTGGCCTGGGCAACACAGCCATACCACATCTTGACAAACACTTAAAAATTAGCTGGAAATGGTGGTGCCTGGTTGTGGTCCTACTGACTTGGGAGGATTGCTTGAGCCCAGGAGGTCAAGTTTGCAGTGAGTCATGAATGTGCCACTGCACTCTATCCTGAGTAAGAGTGACATTCTGTCTCAAAAATAAAATAACAAATAAATAAATAATATATATCAGAAAAATGGCTGGGCGCGGTGGCTCATGCCTGTAATCCCAGCACTTTGGGAGGCCGAAGTGGGCGGATCATGAGGGTCAGGAGATCGAGACCACCCTGGCCAACATGGCAAAACCCTATCTCCACTAAGAATACAAAAATTAGCTGGGCGTGGTGGTGCGCACCTGTAGTCCCAGCTACTTGGCAGGCTGAGGCAGGAGAATCGCTTGAACCCGGGAGGCGGAGGTTGCAGTGAGCCGAGATCCCACCATTGCACTCCAGCCTGGGTGACAATGCGAGACTCCATCTCAAAAAATAAAAAATAAAAAAATAAAAATGATTCAGTAACACAGACACCTTCATACAGTGTTAGAGGGAATATAAATGAACAGTACTTTTAGAAAGCCACATGGAAATTTTTATACAGTCTTTAAAATGTTGATATATCTTATAACCTAATAATTCTACATCAAGGGATATATTTCAAGAAACAATCACATACAATCAAAAAATTATGTTTAAAGTTGTTCACTGAACAACTGTGTTTTACTATGCATTACAGTGAAAACATGAAAATAACATAATGTCTACCAATAGAATAAGCTGTAAGTAAACTATGATACATATATACAATGATATGTTGTGCAAAAGTTAAAAAGGTTTTCAGAGATTCTTTAAAGACATGGAAAAATGCTTATAATTAAGGTGGAGAAAACTGGATATGAAATTGTTTATACAGTATGTTCCTAATTTTTTTTTTTTTTTTTTTGAGACAGAGTCTCGCTCTGTCGCTCAGGCTGGAGTGCAGTGGTGGGATCTCGGCTCACTGCAAGCTCTGCCTCCCAGCTTCATGTCATTCTCCTGCTTCAGCCTGTAGCTGGGACTACAGGCGCCCGCCACCATGCCCGGCTAATTTTCTGTATTTTCAGTAGAGACGGGGTTTCACCGCGTTAGCCAGGCTGGTCTCGATCTCCTGACCTCGTGATCCACCCACCTCGGCCTCCCAAAGTGCTGGGATTACAGGCGTGAGCCACCGCACCTGGCCAGTAAAAATATTTTTAAAGAGTATATTATTGTAGACTTTTGTTTTCCTTGTAGTTCTCTATATATTCCAAAATTCATAGAACGGGCATGTATAACATTATAAGAAAGATGTTTTTAAAATAATCTAAAAATAAATAGCCTTTTATAAATTTGGGGCTTGTGGATACACCTGGCTTTATATATACACTTTTAAATTCACTGTTTTTCTGAACAGGATTTTAATATACTTCCATGTCCTTTTTAGATAAATATCAATTGTATAAAACAGTCATTTCAGGTAAGGAAAGTATCACTTGCCTTGTTTTACAAGATTTATGTCCCCTTTTGATTTCTCCCAAAGGCCATAGCAGGTGCTACCTTTTGAGCATAATATTGTCCCATTTTCATGAGAGATTCTACTCTCACCTATCCCAAGGTCTTGCTGATATGGATCTTTAAATGCACATAGCCGTTCTTGATTCTGCGAAGCTAAAATAAAGGAAATAAAGGAATGACAAAATATTATTACATAAAATCTTTGTCTTATCTGAATGACTTCATAAATTTCCCTACTAAATTATTTGAATTGAAATCTTTAAATAAATTTGTAATTTTACATTCAATGACGTTCTTCTGTTCATGAATTCATTTGTAAACTCCAAACAAGAAGGAAATTTTAAAATTCTCATTTCCCAAAAGCAATCCCCTCGTACTCAAATTATTCTCACCACTCTTGCTTTTATTAAATAATTTTGGTGTCCAAATAAAGAAATATCATCAAAGAAAATGTCCATGTTCAAAATTACCAAGTCTTCAAAACAAACCTAGAAGGCTGAATAATTCTGGAAATTGCATAGTACTTACTTTTATCATATTTTATAGTCAGTTATACAAAGTTACATACATAATTAGGTATGGTAAACTAATGATACAAAGAGTAACTATGAATGGGTACATGGTTTCTTTTTAGGGTATATATATGTTCTAAAATTAAACTGTGGTAATCATTGCACAAGTCTGTACATTTGCAAAAAAAAAATAACTGAATTGTTCACTTAAATTGAGTGAACTTCAGGTATAAACTATACTTCAATAAAAAAAAAATTCTTTCTTTTTTTTTTCTTTTTGTTTTTTTTTTTTTTGAGACAGAGTTTCGCTCTTGATGCCCAGGCTGGAGTGCAATGGCGCAATCTTGCCTCACTGCAACCTCTGCCTCCTGGGTTCAAGCGATTCTCTTGCCTCAGCCTCCTGAGTAGCTGGCATTACAGGCATGTGCCACCACGCCTGGCTAATTTTGAATTTTTAGTAGAGATGGGGTTTCTCCATGTTGGTCAGGCTGGTCCCGAACTCTCGACCTCAGATGATCCACCCAACTAGGCCTCCAAAAGTGCTGGGATTACAGGCGTGAGCCACCATGCACGACCAAAAAAATTACTTTCTGTTATTCAAATTATCAATATAATAACCAGAAGAAGAAATGCTCAATAGACTTATCCTAAAAGGACAACCTAATGTACTTTTAATGCCAATCTTTCTCCACACACGTAATCCGATTTAACTAATTTTTGTAGAACATTTGCCACATAATTTATCAGCTAATAAATATTTACCAACATTGCTGAGAATACTAAAGTAAAAGGTTATCGAAAGCAATATCTGATCTATTTCATTTCTTACAGTAGGCTTTCCTAATGTGTTTGACTAGCCAAAATAATAGTCTAATACACTTGGCCAATATATTCCTTGGGGGCTTCTGACTTGTTTCTTTATTTTGGATGTGTACCTTTAGTATGGCTTAATTCATACGCACCATAGCACTGAGGCTGATTTATTTAAATAATGTTTCTGAACAAAACTAATAACTAAATTCTGGAGATGAAATTAACCAACAATAATAAGAAAACTTAAAAGTTTTGTAGATGCTGGTCTTTTATCAATAGTTTAAATATTCTAGACATAATTCACAGGATTAGAACACTGACAAGAACTTTAGTGTCAGCCGATCAATCTGTCCATTTTATAAATGATTATATAGTGAAAAGCTTCACTCACACCCTTGTTCCCATTTGTCCATTCCAATGTTCCCCTCCTTCCACCCCAGGAAACCACTGTTCTTGGTTACTCAGGCATCCTTTCAAACTTTACCATTACATATTTTCTAAATACATAATATTTACATATTTATAAATGAAGAGATTGGGTTAAGTAAAGGCAATGCATAAAAATAGAACCTCTTAAAGGAGTTTTGAACATAAAACTGGTAATACAACTGAAAAAATCCAATGTTGGCCAGGCGCAGTGGCTCACACCTGTAATCCCAGGCACTTTGGGAGGCCAAGGCGGGTAGATCAACTGAGGTCAGGATTCGAGACCAGCCTGGCTAACATGGTGAAACCCTGTTTCTACTAAAAATACAAAAAATTAGCCAGGCATGGTGGTGTACGCCTGTAATTCCAGCTATTCAGGAGCTGAGGCAAGAGAATCACATGAACCTGGGAGGTGTAGGTTGCAGTGAGCTGAGATCGCACCATTGCACTCCAGTTTGGGCAACAAGAGCAAACCTCTACCTCAAAAAAAAAAACCCCCCAAAAAAAACCAAAACCATAAGGGCCTGTGGATAGTTGAGCATTTTTAAAAAAAAGTATAGTTAAAAAAAAAACAAAAAAGGTATGGAGTGGTTTATCCCAGATATGCAAGCCTGGTTCAATATTCAAAAAATCAATTAATGTGCTCTATTAACACCCTGAGTACAAATTAATAGATAAACAGTGGTTACTAGGCTGGGCAAGGTGGCTCACGCCTGTAATCCCAGCACTTTGGGAGGCAGAGGCTGGCAGATCACGAGGTCAGGAGTTTGAGACCAGCCAGGCCAACATGGTGAAACCCCGTCTCCACTAAAAATACAAAAATTAGCCGGGCGTGCAGGCGCATGCCTGTAATCCCAGCTACTCAGAAGGCTGAGGCAGGAGAATCAGTTGAACCCAGGAGGCAGTGAGCCGAGACCACACCATTGCACTCCAGCCTGGGCGACACAGCAAGACGTCATCTCAAAAAAAAAAAAAAAAAAAAAAAAATAGTGGTTCCTAATTTTGGCAGGACTGCATGCAAGGGAGAAGAATTTGGAAATGTGTGGAAGTGGTATTTTACTTTGTTTTGGTTTACCTGTCAAAATGCCTGAAGCATTTTCACTGGCTTTTAATCCAGTCCCCAGGAGAATTAAATATTCTAATATACAAATAGCTTTGCAGGTGGAAGGACCATCTCTTCAAAATGCTATCCCAACCACATACGGGAAACAACAAAGAAAATGTATACTATACACATATGTAACAAACCTGCACGTTGTGCACAGTACCCTAGAACTTAAAGTATAATAATTAAAAAAAAAGAAATTGAATGATAAAAAAAAGAAAAAAAGTATATTATGATTTCTTACCTTTAAAAAGATAAGAAAAATACAATAAAATATAAATTATGCAGATATGTTTGTGGAATAACTAAGAAAATGTCAAAGGGATGTCATTTTTTCTTTTTCTTATCATTAGCTAAACAACTGAATCCAGTCAATTCTTATTCTCAATTGAACTGCTGCTTCTGATTTAAAACTCTCAATTTTCTAGCTTCCCCTTCTTCCTGGAATTATCATTTTTGTTCAAAACTGTTTGCACAGGTCATTATGAGCATTATATTTTCGGAGGTGAAGCTTGATTTTAGTTCCTTTTCAACAACCTAGGAAGATTAGACAAGCTTATTGATGTTCTTTTATTCAACAAACATACTAGCATGTATCTAAGTATTGTTTTTTTTGAGACGGAGTCTTGCTCTGCTGCCCAGGCTGGAGTGCAGCGGCATGATCTCGACTCACTGCAACCTCCGTCTCCCGGGTTCAAGCCATTCTCCTGCCTCAGCCTCCCAAGTAGCTGGGATTACAGGCATGCACCACCACGCCCGGCTAATTTTGTATTTTTAGTAGAGACGAGGTTTCATGCTGGCCAAGCTGGTCTCAAACTCCTGACCTCAGGTGATCCACCCACCTTGGCCTCCCAAAGTGCTGGGATTACAGGCATGAGCCACTGCACTTGGCCTGTTCTCTTTTTATTATATGTGTTTTTGATAATCAATACTTTCAATATAAAAAGTTTGGTGTGGCGGAGTGCGGCGTCTCGTGCCTGTAACCCAACACTTTGGGAGGCTGAGGCAGAAGGACTGCTTGAGGCCAGGAGTTTGCACCAGCCCGGGCAACACAGTAAGGTCCCCACAAGGAATTAAAAAATTTTTAAATATGGTAGTGCATGCCTGCAGTCCCAGCTACTTGGGAGGCTGAGGCAGAAGGATAGCTGGAGCCCAGGAGTTCAGGGCTGTGGTGAACTATGGCACCACTGCACCCTAGAGTCTGGGTTACTAGGGCAATACTGTACCCTATCCTGGGTGACAGAGTGATACCCTATCTCTTAAAAAAAAAAAAAAAAAAAAGTTCGGTCTTTTCTCAGGTCAGGAAAATAATATTAATTTATGCTCTATTAACTGTTTTCATTCATTTTTCTTACGTCTTTTTTTGGAAATGACGACATGGATCCATATTATATTATGGATATATGATAATGGATCCATGGTCTCCAAAATTAGCACATTCTCTTTTATCATTCTCATTGTTTCCTCTGCTTCTGTGAGGGTTTCTCAAGGTGTTCTTCCAATCCTCTTATTCAATTTTGTACTACAATGTCTGTTCTTTACTTCCTTTAGCGGTAATTTTATTTTTTCTATTGATTTTTTAGTTTAGCTTGAAATCCTTCAAGATATCAGTACAGTATGCTCTTCCTCTCTGTTTCAAAAATATTCTCAAAGTTTTCTTTTTCTCCATAGCATGGATATTCTAATGTCAAATGCCAAAAAATTTAAACACTGGGCTTTTTTAGTTTAATTTCAAGTAATTTTCAGATGTAGAATCAACCTTTAAGAATTCTTTTTTATGGCTGCATAGTATTCCATGGTGTATATTTACCACATTTTCTTTATCCAGATTACCACTGATAGGCATTTAGATTGATTCTACGTCTTTGTTATTGTGAACAGTGCTGCAACAAACATACACGTGCATGTGTCCAAAATGGCTGAATTAATTTAGACTCCCACCAACAGTGTATAAGTGTTCCTTTTTCTCCACAACCTTCCTGGCATATGTTATTTTTTGACTTTTTGATAATAGCCATTTTGACCAGTGTGAGATGATATATCATTGTGACTTTGATTTGCATTTCTCTAATGATCAGTGATACTGAGCCGTTTTTTCATATAATTGTTGGCCACATGCATGTCTTCTTTTGAAAACTATCTATTTCCTTTGCCCACTTTTTAATGGGGTTGCTTTCTTCTTGTAAATTTGTTTAAGCTCCTTACAGATGCTAGTTATTACACCTTTGTCAGATGCATAGTTTGCAAAAATTTACTCCCATTTTGTAGGCTGTCTGTTTACCCTGTTGACAGTTTCTTTTGCCGTGCAGAAGCTCTTATGTTTAATTAAATCTTGTTTTGCTTTTGTTTTTTGTTTTGCTTTTACTTTTGTTGCAATTGCTTTTGGCATTGTCATGAAAACTTTGCCTGTTCCTATGTCCAGAATGGTATTGCCTAGGTTGTCTTCCAGAATTTGTATGGTTTTGGGGCCATTATCCTTAGCAAACTAATACAGGAACAGAAAACCAAACACCACAGGTTCTCACTTATAAGTGGGAGATAAATGATGAAAACACATGGACACATAGAGGGGAACCCCACACACTGGGGCCAGCAAAGGGTGGAGGGTGGGAGGAGGGAGAGGATCAGGAAAAATAACTAATGAAATACTAAGCTTAATACCTGGGTGATGAAACAATCTGTACAACAAACCCCCATGACAAAAGTTTACATATATAACAAACCTGCACATGTACCCCTGAACTTAAAAGTTAAATTTAAAGAAAATTCTTAATAAGGTTCTATTTCTTGTGATGTATAATTTCTACTATTTTTATTCAACAGGTATAGAGCTACACTGATAAATCATTTTTGCCAAAGTTGTACAAAAATATAGATGTTTGCCAAACAACTAAAAGTAGGTAAAAAGAGGAGTGTGAGGGTTGTGAAAGTGAGCTGCCAAATGGTAGCTGACAAAAAGTTTGTTAAACAAGTATAACCAAAAAACTATATCCAAAAAACTATAACTTTAGAAAAGAAGAGAGTACACTCAATCAGAGGAAGGCTTAAAGGAGAAAAATAAAAAGGATTTTCAGCAGAGAGACAGTATAAAAACAACTTTATATTTGGCAGCAGGACATCTTACTTTCTCACTGCAACATTCTGAGAACAGTCTACACTTTTTCTGTCTCAAAGATACTGCACGCAAGGTAGGTCCATAAATGTAAAACTCTAGAAACTGTACACAATTATGAAGAACAGCTTTTCAAATTAACTCTATAAAAACTTTTTAGAACCTAGTGATAACCAATTTATACACAGGGAAGATTTGGCAGGGATAAAAATTGTAATTATAAATAAGTTTGTTTATAGGCAGATACAAATTGAAGTCCCAAATGTATAAGAAAATTGGGTTAGAGAATGCAAAAACTACACGTCAAATAAAAAGAAAGCCATCTTTTTGAATAAAGAAAAATGTGCACATTAAAAAACAATCACCACTGGTTATCATCTACTCTAAACATCTGTTAAACTCAGAGCTATAGAAAGGATAAAGAGGACAATTTGACAGAATACAGCAGAGGCCAAATTCTAACTGAGCACACTAACAAAGATAGACTATAAGAGAATTAAGCATTTAATTTAAAAAAAAAAATTTTTTTTTGAGACAGGGTCTCACTCAGTAATATTGCCCAGCTTGAGTGCAGTGGCACAACCTTGGCTCACTGCAACCTCCAGCTTTCAGGCTCAAGGGATCCTCCCACCTAAGTCTCCTGAGTAGCTGGGACCACAAGCACATGCCACCAAGCCCGGCTAATTTTTGTGTGTGTGTGTTTTTTGTTTGTTTGTTTTTTTGTAGAGACAAGGTCTTGCTATGCTGCCCAGGCTGGTCACAAACTCCTGGACTCAAGTGATCCTCCTGCCTTGGCCTCCCGAAGTGCTGGGATTGCAGGAGTGAGCCACAGCACCTGGCTCAAAAATTTTTTTAATATTATATATATGGCAAATAAATGCTTTAAACAAAAAGTATCACTATACAGAATTGTCCATGTGTTACCATATCATTTAAACCGAAGTTGTTCAATCATTTACTTGAAAAACAAGTAAAGTCTGGGCATGGTGGCTCACACCTGTAATCCCAGCACTTTGGGACGCCAAAGTGGGCAGATCACCTGAGGTCAGGAGTTCAAGACCAGCTTGGCCAAAATGGAGAAACCCTGTCTCTACTAAAAACTACAAAAATTACCCGAGCGTGGTGGCGTGTGCCTGTCATCTCAGCTACTTGGGAGGCTGAGGCAGGAGAATCGCTTGAACCCCAGAGGCGGAGGTTGCAGTGAGCCAAGATCACACCATTGCACTCCAATCTGGGTGACAGAGCGAAACTCCATTTCAAAAAAAACAAAAAACAAAAAAAGTCAAACTTGCAATCTATGTCTTGTCCTTTGAGTAGAAGTGTCTCATTCTATTATATGATGTTGGGGGAAAAAAATGAAAGTATGACACAGAAAAATTAGCATAGGTTTCCAAAGATTTTAATGGCTTATCTATAATACTCTCTCTCTCTCTCTCTATATATATATATAATCTTGCTAAAAATAATATAAAATATCTTTATATTATTGCTTGCTAAAAATAATCTATCTTTATGTCATTTTTCTGTTTCTTCTTTTATTCTAAAAAAAGTCATTATAAATCTATATTGATGAAGAAATCACTAGAAATAGATAATAGTCATGAAAAATTATTATATCATGTTCAAGATAAATGAGCTATATTAAGGCTGGGCACACACAAAAAAACCCTTAATCATCTGAAGCAATGAATAACTGAAACACGATATGACAGCTACAGTATGCAAAACCCAAACATATATAAGGCTATTTATTATTCTAACTCAAAATCTTATTACATGAGGCTTAATCTCATTCATTGTTTTGGATCAGATGCTAATACTAGTGTCTCTCAATAGATAGATGATTGATAGGTAGGTAGGTAGATAGATAATAAATCTGTTTTGAAAATATGGTCAATTTGGCAGACAACAGTATATGGGTTATTGGAAAGGTATATCCCCTTCTAAAAATCCCAAGGCACTTTAAAAAAAAGAAAGGAGTGAAAAAAGGAAAGAATACAGGTTCAACTTACACATTTATATACAGTTATTAGGAGAGTTCACACTATTGTGTGTCTTCTAAGAGATACCCACATATGAAGCTCTGTATACTGTACAGTTTACGTGCAATCTCCACACTCGGGTTCACTGTGAGTAGCAGAGATATATGAAAGGGCTTTGAAGAGTGCTATACAGTCTGGACACGGTGGCTCATGCCTGTAATCCCAGCACTTTGGGAGGCCGAGGCTGGTGAATTACCAGAGGTCAGGAGTTCAAGACCAGCCTGACCAATATGGTGAAACCCCATCTCTTCTAAAAATACAAAAATTAGCCGGGTGCGGTGACACACGCCTATAGTCCCAGCTACTTGGGAGGCTAAGGCAGAAGAATTGCTTGAACTCAGGAGGCAGAGGTTGCAGTGAGCTAAGATCGTGCCACTGTACTCCAGCCTAGGCAACATAGCGAGACTCCCTCTGAAAAAAAAAAAAAGAAAGAAAGAAAGAAAGAAAGAAAAGTGCTATATAAATAGAACCAATTGGTCGGGCGCAGTGATTTGCGCCTGTAATCCCAGCAGTTTGGGAGGTCGAGATGGGCGGATCATGAGGTCAGGAGTTTAAGACCAGCCTGACCAACATGGTGAAACCCCATCTCTACTAAAAGTACAAAACTTAGCTGGGCGTGGTGGTGGGCACCTGTAATCCCAGCAACTTGGGAGGCTGAGGCAGGAGAATCATTTGAACCCGGGAGGCAGAGGTTGCAGTAAGCCGAAATTGCGCCATTGCACTCCAGCCTGGGCGACACGGCAAGACTTCATCTCAAAACAAAAACAAAAACAAAAAAAAACATAGTATCTTTGTGATGAGATCTGAAACAGGTAATTAGCAATACTACTTTACTTTTTTTTTTTTTTTCTTTTTTGAGATGGAGTCTCGCTCTGTTGCCCAGGCTGGAGTACAGTGGCGCAATCTTGGCTCACTGCAAGCTCTGCCTCCCGGGTTCACACCATTCTCCTGCCTCAGCCTCCCAAGTAGCTGGGACTACAGGCGCCCACCACCATGCCCAGCTAATTTTTTGTATTTTTAGTAGAGACAGGGTTTCACTGTGTTAGCCAGGATGGTCTCAATCTCCTGACCTCATGATCTGCCCACCTCGGCCTCCCAAAGTGCTGGGATTACAGGCGTGAGCCACCGCGCCCAGCAATACTACTTTAAGATAAAAAGTACACAAAAGAACATACCATGAAAATAATCCAAAAACACTTTAAAATAAAACTAATCATTTTGGGCCAAAAAACACTTTAAAATAAAACTAATCACTCCTCATAAACAAAAAACTCTCCACTTCTTAATGTTCATTATAATGGATTTTTACTAAGGAAAGCAGACTTCAAGTAAGACACAATCACAGCATTGTTTCTCACTCAAAATAAGACTAACGTCTTTTGTGTGATCAATAGCTATCATGACAGACTTCCATATACTATGTATCAGCACAATCCAATATAATTTTCTGTGAAATGGAAATATTCTATAATCTACATTGTCTAATACAGTAACCAGTAGTCATATTTTTTTATTTTTCTTTTTTTAGATAGAGATGGGGTCTGGCTATGTTGCCCAGTCTGGTCTCAATCTCCTGGGCTCAACCAATCCTCCTAACTTGGCCTCCCAAAGTGCTGGGATTACAGGTGTGAACCATCACTCTCAGTCACCTTATTTGGATATTAAGCACTTGAAATACAGCTAGTGTGACTGAGGAACTGAATTTTTAGTATTGTTTTAATTTCAATTAATTGCAATGTAAATTTAAATAGCCACTGCTATAAGACTTAAAATTGTGTCCCCCTCAAATTCACATACTGAAACCCTAACCCACAATATGATGTTATTTGGACATGGAGCCTCTGGAGGTAACTAGGTTTCAAGGATGTCATGAGATAGGATTAGTACCCTATAAGAACAGACACTGCAGAGCTTGCTTCGTCTCTCTGTGCTATGTGAGGACACAGAGAGAAGGTGGCCATCCGCAAGCCAGGAATACAGCCCTTACCAGGGATCCAAATCATCTAGCACCTTGATCTTGGACTTCCCAGCTTCCAGAGCTGTGAAAAAATAAATTGCGGTTGTTTCAAGACATCGAGTCTATTGTATTTTGTTGTGGCAGTCCAAGCCAACTAATATAACCACGTGTCTCTAGTGCTATTTTAGATAGTGCAGCTCTAGTTTATATAAATATACTAAGCATTATATATAAACAAAATTCTCAAATTGTAATCACGTTTTGGTTTTGTCCATTAAAGCCCAACTGTAAATTGTTCTGATAATCTGCTTCTCCTAAAAGACTTCCTCCTCACAGACTCAGAGCAAGTACTATAAATGAGTGCTCAATAACGTAACAAGTTACTAGATAACAAGTAACAAGTAACTAGATAAGTTAGTAGGTAAGTTACTTGGTTATAGACTATTACCAAAAATCAAATACCAGGCCTCTTGGCTTTATCCCCAATTTACTTCCAGCAAGTAGCCTTCTCTTACATAAATGGGAATTTAAAACTTTAGTATTCCAGTAGCATCTGGATATTTAAATTCTACATATTCACGGCTGGGTGCAGTGGCTCACCCCAGTAATCTCAGCACTTTGGGAGGCCAAGGTGGGCGGATCGCTTGAGCTCAAGAGTTCGAGACCAGCCTGGGCAACATGGCAAAACCCTATCTCTACCAAAAATACAAAAAATTAGCCAGGTGTGGTGGTTTGTGCCTGTAGTCCCAGCTACTTGGGAGGCTGGGGTGGGAGGATCACTTGAGCCCGGGAGGTGGTGATTGCAGTAACCCGAGTTCACGCCACTGCACTCCAGCTTGGGTGACAGAGTGAGACCCTGTCTCAAAAACAAAAATTAAAAATAAATTTTTTTACTTATTCAGAAATAAGAAAATAATAAAATGAGGAGTGGTCCTAGTCTTACTGCAATATTTTACTCGCCTTCTTGATAGCATCTCTTACTAAAAATTTTTTAATTTTTGGGGGTACATAGTAGGTATATATGAGGTACATGAAATATTCTGATACAGACATGCAATGAGTTAACAATCACATCAGGGTAAATGGCATATGCATCCCCTTAAGCATTTATTCTTTGTATTACAAACAATCCAATTATACTCTATTAGTTATTTTAATGTACAATAAATTATTGTTGACTGTAGTCACCTTGTGCTATCAAATATTAGATCTTATTCATCCCATCTAATTATACTTTTGTACCCATTAACCATCCCCAGTTCTGCCCTGTCCTTACCCCCTCTGCCACTACTCTTCTCAGCCTCTGTTAACCATCTTTCTACTCTGTATCTCCGTGAGTTCAATTGTTTTAATTTTGAGCTCCCACAAACAAGTAAGAACATGCAAAATTTGTCTTTCTGTGCCTAGCTTATTTCACTTAACATAATGTCCTCCAATCCATGTTGTTGCAAATAACAGAATCTCATTCTTTTTTATGGTTGAATAGTACTCCATTGTGTATATGTACCACATTTTCTTTATTCATTCACCTGTTGATGGACACTTAGGTTGCTTCCAAATCTTGGCTATTGTGAACAATGGTGAAGTAAACAGGGGAGTGCAAACATCTCTTTGATATACTGATTTCCTTCCTTTTGGGTATATACTTAGTATTACTAAAAATTATTATTAAAAGTAATAGAATTTTAAATAATGGGCAGAATTTCTGATAATGAAGGGACTATAAAGAATTTACTCAAAAAAAAGACAGTATATATTAAACTGCAATGATAAGATCCACAATTTGATCATGTCACGTCCTTGCTTGAAACATTTTAGTGATTTCCTACCATCTTCAGAAAAATTTCCAAAATCCTTAAGATGTTGTACAAGGACCTACATAATCTAGAAACTCCAAATCCCTCCAGCTTCATCCAGATAGCACACATAAAGTACCATTCTCTTTTTCACATCAAGGCCTTCATGCATTCTGTTCTCTTTACCTGGAGTGCCTCATTTATTTACTTTCTGTTCCTCTTAAACATTTCTCTGAAGACTCCTACTCTAATTACCCCAGACCACTGAGGCAGGATCCCCTATCACATACTTCCATAACATTCTATACTTATTCACACAATCCCCATACTTCTTACTACTTGTAAATGTGCTTAGCTTGTTCATTAAAGTATAAGCTAAAATAAGAGCAGGGGCTGAGTCCTTGTTCACCATTGTGTTTTTAGCACATGGCATTATACTTGGCATTCAACAAGTATTTATTGAATAAGTAAATGATTGATGTGCTTCTTTCCCCTAATTTTTGCCACTAATAAGAACTATTAGAACCAATTATTTTAAGAGACAGGGTCTTGCTATGTTGCCCAGGCTGGACTTGAACTCCTGGGCTCAAGTGATCCTCCTGCCTTGGTCTCTGGAATAGTTGGGACTATAGGCACAAGCCACAATGCCTGACTACTAGAACCAATCTTTCTTATTAATGAAAACCAAAAACAAAACAGGAAAATGAAATCATATATCACACAAAAACTCATACAATCGCAATTTATTTACAATATGTAAACAACTGTTCATAAATTGGTGATGAACAAAATGTGATACATCCACATAAGTTACTACTCAGCAACAAAAGGAATAGATTATGTAACAATATGGATAAATATCAAAAACATTGTTCAGAGCAAAAGACATCACACACAAGTGCACATAGATTCCATTCATATGAAATGCTAGAGAATACGAAGTAATCTAAAGCAGATCAGTCATTGCCTGGTACTAAGGGCAAGGGGCAAACAGAATACAAAGGGGCATAAGGAATCTTTGGGGGATGATAAAAATGTACTGTATGTTGAGTATGGTGGGGGGTTTCATGACTATTATACAATTATAAAAACTCATCAAATTGGCCAGGCGCAGTGGCTCACGACTGTAATCCCAGCACTTGGGGAGACTGAGGCAGGCGGATCACCTGAGGTCGGGAGGTTGAGACTAGCCTGACCAACATGGAGAAACCCCATCTCTACTAAAAATACACACAAAAAAAATTTAGCCAGGAGTGGTGGCTCATGACTGTAATCTCAGCTACTCCGGAGGCTGAGACAGGAGAATTGCTTGAACCTGGGAGATGGTGGTTGTGGTGAGCTGAGATCATGCCATTGCACTCCAGCCTGGGCAACAAGGGTGAAACTCTGTCTCAAAAACAACAACAACAACAACAACAAAAACTCATCAAATTGTAGTTTTTTGTTGTTGTTGTTTTGAGACAGAGTCTCGTTCTTGTCCCCCAGGCTGGAGTGCAATGGCATGATCTCGGCTCACTGCAACCTCTGCCTCCTGGGTTCATGCAATTCTCCTGCCTCAGCCACCCAAGTAGCTGGGATTACAGGCGCCTGCCACCACGCCCGGCTAATTTTTGTATTTTTAGTAGAGACGGGGTTTTGCCATGTTGGCCAGGCTGGTCTCGAACTCCTAACCTCAGGTGATCCTCCCGCCTCGGCCTCCCAAAGTGCTGGGATTACAGGCGTGAGCCACTGTGCCCGGCCCGAATTATACAGTTTTAAATAGATGCAGTTTATACCTCAATGAAGTCCATTTTTTAAAAGGCAAGACACAATATAGAGCTGAATAGGACAACATATAGTTCAGGGGAATTTAAATATTTTTCATTCATGTTATTAAAAGGTGTTATTGAGTCACAGAATCCTAGGCATAACCTATAATTGAAAAGTAGGATCTATGAGTGAATATAAATTTTCCCGTAAGTTTAACTGATAGAAATTTTTTAAGACCTTCACTGTCATTCTGTATCTAAAAATACAAGAGTCATATAACACCCATTTTTCAGTAGTTGTAATATATTTATCTGTACTGAAGAAGTCTAAATGTCTTATCTTTACCCTGGAATGAAGTTCAGGGACTAATTCTGGGCATGCTTGTGTGTTTGGCTTTGGTTTATCTAAATGTCAAAATGAACTATCTAAAATAAACAACACAGGAACCTTGCAGTAATGGGGCAAATAACTAAATAGCTGAAGCAACAGTATTCCTTTCCCAGAACACAAACTTCTCAGGACAAATACAACTGGGATTTCAGAGTAACACAAATTCTGTTATGAACTATATGAAGAACAGAGTATCTTAATCTAACATAATTGTCTCTATAAAATTTAGTGTAACTCAAATTTCTAAATTTAAGTATATAAATCAAGCAAGAGAGTCCTCTATTTCCCAATGTTATGGTGAAATCTTTTTTTTTCTTTTTTTTTTTTGAGATGGAGTTTCACTTTTGTTGCCCAGGCTGAAGTGCAATGGCGTGATCTGGGCTCACTGCAACCTCCGCCTCCCAGGTTCAAATGATTCTCCTGCCTTAGCCTCCCAAGTAGCTGGGATTACAGGCATGCGCCACCATGCCCGGCTAATTTTGTATTTTTAGTAGAGACAGGGTTTCTCCATGTTGGTCAGGCTGGTCTCAACCTCCCAACCTCAGGTGATCCACCTGCCTTGGCCTCCCAAAGTACTGGGATTGCAGGCATGAGCCACCTCGCCCAGCCCATGGTGAAATCTTTTGTAAAGCAAATAATCCTTTCAAAAATAAAATATTTATCCCTTAATTTACATATTTCTATATCCAGAATACAACATATTAAATTATCATTCTGCTGAGCATTCTCATGATGTCAGAGAAAGATCATAGTAGGAAAGAGATTAAAACCTTCATAAGGTACCTGTTCAGGATGTTCTCAAATTTGATGTTGTGTTGGGGATCCCTGAGACCCACAGAATTCAGCACATAGTCGTACTCAAGGCTATAATGCTTTTTTTGTTGTTGTTCTTGTTGTTGTTTTTTGAGACAGAGTCTCACTCTGTCACCCAGGCTGGAGTGCAGTGGTGCCATCTTGGCTCACTGCAACCTCCCCCTTCCTAGGTCAAGCAATTCCCCTGCCTCAGCCTCCCAAATTGCTGGGATTATACGTGCATGCCACCAAGCCTGGCTAATTTTTTTTTTTTTGTATTTTTAGTAGACACCGGGATTCACCACGTGGGCCAGACTGGTCTCGAACTCCTGACCTCAGGCAATCCACCCACCTCAGCTGAGTGTAATCCCAAAGTGCTGGGATTACAGGCGTGAGCCACCGCACCCAGCCTCAAGGCTATAATATACTACAGCAAAATAATACAAACCAAATCAGCAACAGGAAAAGACATTTGAATTAAAGTCAGGAGAAAACCAGGTGTAAACTTCCATCAGTTCCATGGAGTTACATAGGGTGCATTTAATTCCTCTAGCAGTGAATTGTGACAAAATGTGTGAAATGTTTAACCAAGGAAGCTCATTAGAGACTCAGTGTCCAAAGTTTTTATTGGGTCATGGGTCACATAGGCATACTTAGCCTAGCAGGTATCCAAATTCCCAGAAGAAAGGGAGGCATCCAATATAAAGCATATTTCCACATTGTTTGCACAAACACTTTAGGCATAGTAAACCACTCATATCGGTTTGGGAATGGTGGGAACACTCCCAAAATCTAAATTCCTAAATGCTAGCTAAGGGCCAAGTTGCAAGCAGGCCATTCTAAAGATAGCAGTCTCAGGTCTGTTATTTTTTTTATTATTTATTTATTTATTTATTTATTTATTTATTTATTTATTTATTTATTTTTTGAGATGGAGTTTCGCTCTTGTTGACCAGGCTAGAGTGCAACAGCGCAATCTTGGCTCACTGCAACCTCCACCTCCCGGTTTCAAGCGATTCTCCTGCCTCAGCCTTCTGAGTAGCTGGGATTACAGGCATGTGCCACCATGCCTGGCTAATTCTGTATTTTTAGTAGAGACAGGGTTTCTCCATGTTGGTCAGGCTGGTCTCGAACTCCCGACCTCGCCTGCCTTGGCCTCCCGAAGTGCTGGGATTACAGGTGTGAGCTGCCACCCCCGCCCCAGGCCTGCTATTCTAACTCTTTTCTGTACACACCTAAAGAGAAAGGCAAGCAAAGGCTGATTAAAACAAAAAATACACACACACACACCCCAATTCTAAGCTGACAAAATAATCCAAGCTTTCCCAAACAGCAATAAGATATATTGTTCTCTCCTAATTCAGAGCCAACAGCTAAACCACAGAAAAGCACATAAGCCACGCTTAAACCTCTAAGAGGCTTATATATCCTGGAGTCTACATAAAAATCAGTCATTAAAGAGGCCAGGCACGGTGGCTCATGCCTGTAATCCCAGCACTTTGGGAGGCCGAGGCAGGCGGATCATGGGGTCAGGAGATCAAGACCATCCTGGCTAACATGGTGAAACCCCGTCTCTAATAAAAATACAAAAAATTAGCCAGGCATGGTGGCACACACCTGTAGTTCCAGCTACTCTGGAAGCTGATGCAGGAGAACTGCTTGAACCCAGGAGGAGGAGGCTGCAGTGAGCCAAGACCACATCATCGCACTCCAGCCTGGGCGACAGAGCAACACTCTTTTTATTTTTTTTATTTTTTATTTTATTTTTTATTTTTGATACGGAGTCTCCTTCTGTCGCCCAGGCTGAAGTGCAGTGGCACAATCTCGGCTCACTGCAAGCTCCGCCTCCCGGGTTCACGCCATTCTCCTGCCTCAGCCTCCTGAGTAGCTGGGACTACGCCAGCCACCACGCCCGGCTAATTTTTTTGTATTTTTAGAAGAGACAGGGTTTCACCATGTTAGCCAGGATGGTCTCGATCTCCTGACCTCGTGATCCGCCCGCCTCGGCCTCCCAAAGTGCTGGGATTACAGGCTTGAGCCACCGTGCCTGGCCAACACTGTCTCAAAAAAAAAAGTCAAATACTTATTAGGTGCGGGTTATGTGCCCGGCAGTATTCTAAACCAGGAAAAATGCTGGGAATAAGACAGTGCCCACCTCCCCTTAAGGTGTTATATTCTAATGGTGTAAATATAAGTCATAAATCCATAAACAAATAAATAAGAATTCCATGAGATGGTTTTGGATGACTCTATTTTTTCAACCCATGTTGCAATGGGTGGCCATCCTCATTAGCTACTCTTAAAAGAGGACTAAATTTTGAATATCCTAGAAACATTCTTAAACTACATAATTTTCTATAACCTGTCTGGAGAGCATCATAAAATAACAATTTTAAATATGGATGTTCCTAAGACTCCACATTCCCTTTCAAATTTTTATATTAGAAAATATACAAATATGGATAAGTGTACTTACTTACTAGAACATTATTTATAATAGCAAACACTGGTAATCATTTCTCTCTTTTTGTATATGTGAGACAGGGTCTTGCTCTGTCACCCAAGCCGGAGTGCAATGGTGCAATCACAGCTCACTGCAGCTTCAAACTCATGGGCTCGAGGGATCCTCCCAGCTCAGCCTCCCGGCTAGCTGGGACTATAGGCACATGCCGCCACGCCTGTCTAGTTTTTTAAACACATTTTGTAGAGATGGGGTCTCGCCATCTTGCACAAGCTAGTTCAAGGAATCCTCCCACCTCAGCCTCCCAAAGTGTTGGGATTACAGGCGTGAGCCACTGCACCCGGCCAGTAATCAGTTCTCTATAGATATACTTAGGTTGTCAAAATCATACTACACCCCAAAATAAAATACTATGCAGTCATGAAAAATTGTTTAGATGTGATTTGTTGACAGAGTCTCGCAGTGTCGCCCGGGCTCGAGTGTAGTGGCGAAATCTTGGATCACTGCAACCTCCACCTCCCAGGTTCAAGTGATTCTCCTTGCCTCAGCCTCCCAAGTAGCTGGGATTACAGGCACCTGCCACCATGTCCAGCTAATTTTTTTGTATTTTTAATAGAGACAGGGTTTCACTATGTTGGCCAGGCTGGTCTCAAACTCTTGACCTCATGATCCGCCCACCTCGGCCTCCCAAAGTGCTGGGATTACAGGTGTGAGTCACCGCATCCAGCCAATCTACAATCTATTTTTAAAGGGAAAAGACTGTATTAAACACCAGCATACTGTAACTCCATTTTTAAAAATTTATGGCTAGGTGCAGTGGCTCACACCTGTAATCCCAGCACTTTGGGAGGCCGCAGTGAGTGGATCCTGAGGTCGGGAGTTTGAGACCAGCCTGGCCAATGTGGTGAAACCCTGTCTCTACTAAAAATACACAAATTAGCAGGGCGTGGTAGGTACCTGCCTGTGATCCCAGATACTCAGGAGGCTGAGGCGGAAGAATCACTTGAACCTGGGAGGTAGAGGCGCCACTGCACTCCAGCCTGAGCAACAGAGCAAGACTCTGTTTCAAAAAAAAAAAAATGTATGTGAGTGTGTGCACCTGGGCACAAAAAAGGTCTACAGACTATATCCCCAAATGTGGTAGGATCATGAGTATTAATATACTCTTTGCTCTATTACACTAATACTATATTGAAATGAATGCCCAGTAGGCCCATCATTATGATTTACAAACTCAAAAACACAAGTGAACATAAAATTGTAGAGCTAAAAATTATTATGCATATCTAATGAAATAAAATTATTTCAACAATGTATTAATTTTCTTTCTTTTTTTTTTTCGAGACGGAGTTTCGCTCTTGTTGCCCAGGCTGGAGTGCAATGGCGCAATCTTGGCTCACCAACTTCTGCCTCCCAGGTTCAAGCATTCTCCTGCCTCAGCCTCCCAAGTAGCTGGGATTACAGGCATGCGCCACCATGCCCAGCTAATTTTGTATTTTTAGTAGAGACAGGTTTCTCCATGTTGGTCAGGCTGGTCTTGAACTCCCAGCCTCAGGGGATCCGCCCACCTCAGCCTCCCAAAGTGCCGGAATTACAGGTGTGAGCCACCACGCCCGGCCTGTATTAATTTTCAAATTTCAAATTCTTTGTATAAAATTGTTTGTGGTCGGGCGCAGTGACTTATGCCTGTAATCCTAGCACTTTGGGAGGCCGAGATGGGCAGATCACGAGGTCAGGAGATCGAGACCATCCTGGCTAACATGGTGAAACCCCGTCTCTACTAAAAATACAAAAAATTAGCCAGGCGTGTTGGCAGGCGCCTGTAGTCTCAGCTACTCGGGAGGCTGAGGCAGGAGAATGGCGTGAACCCAGGAGGCGAAAGTTGCAGTGAGCCGAGATTGCGCCACTGCACTCCAGCCTGGGCGACAGAGCAAGACTCCCGTCTCAAAAAAAAAAAAAAAAAAATTATGTTTGTAGGGCTAGGCATGGTGGCTTACGCCTGCAATTGCAACACTTTAGGAGGCCAAAGCGGGAGGATCACTTGAGCCCAGGAGTTTGAGACCAACCCTGGAAACATGGCAAAAGACAGGCAATAACAAATGCTGCAAGGGTCTGGAGAAAAGGGAACCCTTATACACTGTTGGTGGGAATGTAAATTAATAAAACTGCTACGGAGAATGGTTTGGAGGTTCCTCAAAAAACTAAAAATAGGCCAGGTGCAGTGGCTCACCCCTGTAATCCCAGCACTTTGGGAGGCTGAGGTGGTTGGACTGCTTGACCCCAGGAGTTTGAGATCAGCCTGGGCAACATGGTGAAACCCTGTCTCTACAAAATATTAAAAAATTAGCCAGGCATGGTGGCACACATCTGTAGTCTCAGGTACTTGGGAAGCTGAGACAGGAGGATGGCTTGAGACTGACAGGTTGAGGCTACAGTGAGCTGTGATCGCCCCACTGCACTCCAGCCTGGGTGACAGGGGAGACTCTGTCTTAAATATATAAATAAATACAAATATAAATAAATAAATAAAAATGTTTCTATATCTTGCGGGACTCCTATACAAAAAAGCATCTGGATAGCATTTTCAGGTATATGGTGATGCAACATAGCCAGTATGTCACACATTTACTACACTTTAAAAAATGTCTAGGCTGGGTGTGGTGGCTCACACCTGTAATCCGAGCACTTTGGGAGGCCAAGGCAGGTGGATCACCTGACGTCAGGAGTTCGAGACCAGCCTGACCAATATGGTGAAACGCCACCTCTACTAAAAATACAAAATTAGCCAGGCATGGTGGCGCATGCCTGTAATCCCAGCTACTTGGGAGGCTGAGGCACGAGAATCGCTTGAACCCGGGAGGCGGAGGATGCAATGAGCTCAGATCGTGCCATTGCACTTCAGCCTGGGAAACAAGGGTGAAACTCCATCTCAAAAAATAAATAAATGTCTAGTTCACTAAGAAGATTATTTGGCTTTGTTATTAAAAATTAAAAAACATAAGATACACTACTTCCAAATGTAGAGTTAGTTCTAGAGAAAAAGAAGGGTAAATAAAACAATGGATCATTCCATCCAAAATTACATAGAACATTTTAGAACATTTATAGTGTTCTAAAAATCACTAGTGACCTCCACAAAACATTTCAACACAAAAGTGTTCCACATGTAGAACACATCTAAGTAAAGTCTTAAAAATTTTTGATGTAACTATATACACCAACACCAACATAAAAAACAACCCAGGCAAGTATATGGAGTAATTGGAACCCTCATACTTTGGTGGTGGAAATGCAAAACAGTATAGGCACTCTGGAAAAAAGTTGGGCACTTTCTTAACAAAGGTAAACATATATTTACCTTGCACCCCAGCAATTTTCACTCTTAAATATTATAAGAAACAAAAAACATACATTCACACCAACACCAGTATATAAGATATTCATTCACAGCAGCATTGCTCCCAATAGCTATTCAGCAATAAAAAGAAATAAACTTGACACAAAAGACTACACAATGTATGACTCCATACATATATGAAATATTAGAGACAAATACAAAAATGTCTAATTTACTATGAACATCATTTGCTTTTGGTTTTAAAGATGGAAAAGCAGCTGGATGTGGCTCACACCTGTAACCCCAACACTTTCAGCGGCCAAGGTAGGAGGACTGCTCAAGGCCAGGAGTTCAAGACCAGCCAGGGCAACACAATGAGAACCCAACTCTACAAAATACTTTAAAATTAGCCAGGTGTGGGAGTGCCTGCCTGTAGTCACAGCTTAAATGGCTAAGGAAGGAAGACGGCTTGAGCCCAGGGGTTCGAGGTTGCAGTGAGCAACTGAATCATCCAGTGATCATGACTGAATTCCAGCCTGGGTGACAGAGCAAGACACTGTCTCTTAAAAAAAAAAAAAAAGACGGAAAAGCATAACATATGCTCCTAAACGAAGAGCTAATTCTATATTAGGTAACTTGAATTATTTAGTAAATTAATTTCACATATATCAAATACTAAAGATAAAACCAGAGAGAAAATTCATCAACAGTTGCTTGGAGTGAGGGGTGGGAGCAGGAGCAGTGGCAAACAGGAAAGAGGGAAAACTATGGGGATGATAAAAATGTTTTTATTGATTGTAGTGGTGGTTACATAACTGTATACATTTGCCAAAACTTATCCAGCTGGAAACATAAAGAATAAATTTTATTTTGTGTAAATTAAACTTTAATAATGCTGTCCAAAGAAACCCCAAAACACAACTTACCCATAACCTACTATCCACTACCTCCTAAAACAAACCCCACTAAAAACAGCTCCAAAATCCTAAATAAAATATACATACTATTTGGTCAAATGCTATTGTAATAATATATATATCTACAATAATATACAAATATATATATATTAGTGCTCCCAGATATCTAATCTTAAAGTAACCCCTTGGCTTTTTCTGTCCCTAGCCATTAATTCATATATAAATTCCTACCAAAATACTTACTTGTAGAAACAACTATGTTTTTCTTCTTTTTTTTTGAGACATAGTCTCACTCTGTTGCCAGGCTGGAGTGCAATGGCACAATCTCAGCTCATTGTAACCTCTGCCTCCCAGGTTCAAGCAATTCTCCTGCCTCAGCCTCACGAGTAGTCGGGATTAGAGGACATATCACTACGCCCAGCTAATTTTTGTATTTTTAGTAGAGACAGGGTTTCACCATGTCAGCCAGGCTGGTCTCGAACTCCTGATCTCAGGTTGAGAGGTGGAGCCAGGTGGACTTCCTGGGTCGAGTGGGGACTTGGATAACTTTTCTGTCTAGCTAGAGGATTGTAAACACACCCATCAGCACTCTGTAAAAATGCACCAACCAGTGCTTTATGTCTAGCTAAAGGATTGTAAACGCACCAATCAGCAATCTGTAAAATGGACCAATCAGCACTCTATAAAATGGACCAATCAGCGCTCTGTAAAATGGACCAATCAGCAGAATGTAAGCGGGGCCAAATAAGGGACTAAAAGCTGGCCACCCCAGCCAGGAGCAGCAACCTGCTTGCATCCCCTTTTGTTCTTTTGCTCTTCACGATAAATCTTGCTGCTGCTCACTCTTCGGGTCCGCACCACCTTTAAGAGCTGTAACACTCATTGCGAAGGTCTATGGCTTCACTCCTGAAGTCAGTGAGACCACGAACCCACTGGAAGGAAGAAACTCCGGACACATCTGAACATCTGAAGGAACAAACTCCAGATGCACCACCTTTAAGAGCTGTAACACTCATGGCGAGGTCCGCGGCTTCATTCTTGAAGTCAGCAAGACCAAGAACCCACCAGAAGGAATAAATTCCGGACACAAGGTGATTTGCCTGCCTCAGGCTCCCAAAGTGCTGGGATGACAGGCATCATCTGCACCCAGCCAACTTTATTTTTCATAATATGGTCCATTCCAACAAGAATAGAACAAATTAAATGGGGGGATCTTATTACTGCAATAAAACATGACGCAACAGAGAGTACTGAAATGGGAATCAAAAGAACAGCTCTTCGAAGTGACATGAGACATAAAAATTTCGTTTTGCTACAATGCAAAAGGTCTAACTTTTATATTTCCAATTTATCAAGATTTCCTTTTTATCTTCCCATCACATTAAATATAGAAAGGCTTTTTTAGCCTGGCATACTGACTCACGTCTGTAATCCCAGTGAAATGCAAAGAAGACTGCTTGAGGCCAGGACTTTGAGACCAGCTTGGGCAACATACTGAGACCCTGTCTCTACAAAAATTTTAGAAACTGGGCCAGGCATGGTGGCTCACCTAATCCCAGTACTTTAGGAGGCCAAGGTGGGTGGATAACTTGAGGTCAGGAGTTCAAGACCAGCCTGGCCAACATGGCAAAACCCTGTCTCTACTAAAAATACAAAAATTAGCTAGGCATGGTGGCGCATGCCTGTAATCGCAGCTACTCGGGAAGCTGAGGCATGAGAATCACTTGAACCCAGGAGACAGAAGTGGCAGTGAGCCAAGATCACGCAATTGAACTCCAGCCTGGGCAACAGAGTGAGACTGTTTAAAAAAAAAAAATTTTTTTTTTAAACTTAGACAGATGTAGCAATGCACACCTATAGTCCCAACTATTTGGGAGGCTGAGGCAGGAGGATCACTACAGCCTAAGAGTTCAAGGCTGCAGTGAGCTAGGATCACACCACTGCACTCCAGTGAGACCCTCTCTTTTTTTAAATTTAATTTAATTTAATTTTTTGAGACAGGGTCTCACTCTGTCAGCCACGCTAGAGTGCAGTGGTGTGCTCACAGTTCACTGCAGCCTACTTCAAGTGATCCTCTCACCTCAGCACCCCCAAGTAGGTGGGACTACAGGTGAGCGCCATCATGCCCCGCTCTTTTTAAAATTTTTTGTAGGTTGGGCATGATGGCTGATGTCTATAATCCTAGCACTTTGGGAGGTCGAGATGGATGGTTCATTTGAGCTCAGGAGTTCATGACCAGCCTGGGCAACATGGTGAAACCCCATCTCTACAAAAAACACACAAAAAATTAGCTGTACATGGTGGCATGCCTGTAGTACCGGCTATATGGGGGGCTAAGGCAAGAAGACCACTTGAATCCAGGAGGTCAAGGCTGCAGTGAGCCAAGATCACGCCACTGCACTCCAGCCTGGGTGACAAAGTAAGACCCTGTCTTAAAAAAAAAAAAAAACTGTAGCTATGTTACCCAGGTTGATCTTGAATTCTTGGGCTCAAGTAATCCTCCTGCCTTGGCCTCCCAAAGTGCTGGGGGCAGGGGGGCAGTGGGGTGGCAAGGAGGGAGGGAAAGAAGGAAGTAAAGAAGGAAGGGAGGAAGGGAGGGGAAAGAAAAAGAGAGAAAGAGAGAGAGGGAGAGAGAAAAGGAAGGCGAAAGGGGAAAGGGAAGGTGAAGGGAAAGGGAAGGGAAGGAGGGGGAGGGGGAGGGAAGGGGGAGGAAGGAGGTGGGGGCAGAGAGAGAGAGACTTCCAGTATTCATTTCTGGTTTACTTTATTTTCTCATTGCGTGACTTTTTTTTTTTACTGTTCATCATTATAATCCATCTGTCATTTATTTACACATGTATGATGTGAAGTGAGATTATAAATTAATTTTTATCCAAAAGCAAACAAATCTATTCCTGTGTGTTAAACTTACATTCACCCCCACCCCCCCCCCCCCACACACACACACAGACAAACCTCATTCTTCCCAAACAAACCAACACCACAGATGTTTTGCTCCTACCTCTGTGGCCAGATTACAAGCTTACTTGAAACAAATTACATAATTTCTCTAGGTTTCATTATAAAAATTTTTTTTAAAATTTGTTGAATTAAACTATCTTTAACACTTCATCTCCCTCAATATCTACGGATTTCTTCACAAGCACATGTGCCCCAAATTATTTCAAAAATAAATTTTCTTATAAAAAATAAATAAAATGAGGATACTTTCATCGATCTCTATTCTATGCTTCTAAGTTCAAATTCACTTAGAAAAACCTGCCCTGAGAATTATTTAGCAAGAATTTAAAGCGGTAACCTACTTCTTTTATTTGAAAGGTTAAAATTTTGCTGAGCAAAGTTAAATATTGTAAATGACAAATAAGACTAACAGAAAAGAAAGCGAGCAGAGAATAAAACTGTATCTCTTTCTTTAGGGCCATAAAGTTCTCAATGATACGCAGTTTTATGCCCCAGGGGATATTTGGAGATGTCTGGAGACATTTTTTGTTGTCACTACAACAGGTGGTAGTACCACTAACATTTGTCGGTAGTACCACTAACATTTGTACCAGTATGTTATTAGTCGGTAGTACCACTAACATTTGTCAGGGATGCTGGCAAAATCTTACAATGCACGTATGGCTCTCCCACATACACACACAGAAATTATCTGGAAAAAAAATTATCTGGTACAAGATGTCAATGAGCTAAAGGAGGAAAACCCTGCTCTGAAGGCAATTACAAGGTAATATATCTTCCAATCTAGTGGGCAAAGACCAACAGTAAAAGTATCACCTGTTTGGAAATACAAGTAAACACAAAGACACATTCTTTCTTGCACCAATCTTGAAAAGCCTTTTTATGTGTTACATCCAGGAAATTACAACAGCACCTGCACTAGTATGGCTAAATGAAAACAACAAATAGCAAGTGTTGCTGTGGGCGTAGAAAAATTGTAATTTTCAATATTGCTGGTGGAATTATAAAATGGTACAACCACCTTGAAAAAAGGTACGAAAGTTTCTCAAAAGGTTAAGCAGAGTTGCCATATGACCCAGCAACTACTTTCCTAGATATATTTATAACCAAGAGAATTGAAAACATGTCTACATAAAAACTTATACACAGGGCCAGGCGTGGTAGCTCATGCCTGTAATCCCAGCACTTTGGGAGGCTGAGGTGGGCAGATCACTTGAGGTCAGGAGTTCGAGACCAGCCTGGTCAACATGGCGAAACCCTGTCTCTACAAAAAATACAAAAATTAGCCAGACATGGTGGTGCGTACCTATAGTCCCAGCTACTCAGGAAGCTGAGGTGGGAGGACCGCTTGAGCCTGGAAGCAAAGGTTGCAGTGAGCTGAGATCATGCCACTGCACACCAGCCTAGGGGACAGAGAGAGATCCTGTCTCAAATAAATAAATAAAATTATGTACTCATATGTTATCTCAAAACAATCTCAAGAAAGAAGAACAAAGCTGGAAGCCTCATCCTTTCTAATTTGAAAACATATTACAAACCTATAGTAATCAAAACAGTATGGTACTGGCATAAAGACAGAGATGTAGAACAGAATAGTGTCCAGAAATAAACCCTTGCATATATGGTCAAATGATCTTCAATAAGCATGCCAAGACTACACAATGGAGAAAGAATAGCCTCTTCAATAAATGGTGCTGGGAAAACTGGATATCCACATTCCAAAAAAAAAAAAAAAAGAAGCTGGACCCTTACACTACATACAAAAATTAACTCAAAATGCAAAATTCATTAAAGAGCTAAGCATAAAACTTGAAACTATAAAACTGCTAGAAGAGGCTGGGCATGGTGGCTCACACCTGTAATCTTAGCACTTTAGGAGGCCAAGGTGGGCAGACTGCTCAGGAGTTTGAGACCAGCCTGGGCAACATGGGAAAACCCTGTCTCCATCAAAAAAACACAAAAATCAGCCAGGCATGGTGGTACATGCCTATAGTCCCAGCTACTCAGGAGGCTGAGGTGGGAGGATTGCTTAAGCCTGGGAGGTCTAGGCTGCAGTGAGCCATGATTGCACCATGCACTCCAGCCTGGGTGACAGGGTGAGACCCTGTCTCAAAGCAAAACAAAAGCAAGCAAACAAACAAAAACCTGCTATAAGAAAACAGTGGGAAAACTTCATGACACTACATTTTGTCAATTATTTCACGCATAGGACATCAAAAGCACAGGCAACAAAACCAAAACAGACAAAGGGATTACATCAAACTTTTATGCCGAAAAGGAAACAATCAACAGTGAAAACCTAAGGAATGGAAAAAATTATTTACAAATGAAATATCTGATAAGGGGTTAATATTCAGAATATATAAAGAATTCCTACAACTTGGTAACCAAAAAACCCTAAAGAAACTGATTAAAAAATGGGCAAAGGACTTCAACAGACATTTCTCCAAAGATATACAAATGGCCAACAAGCATATGAAAAGATGCTTTACATCACTAATCATCAGGGAACTACAAATCACAACCACAAGATATTACCTCACTCCAAACTGGATGGCCATTATCCAGAAAACCAGGACTGGGCACAGTGGCTCATGCCTATAATCTCATCACTTTGGGAGGCCAAAGTAAGAGGATCACTTGAACCTAGTTGTTTGAGACCAACCTAGGCAATATAGTGAGACCCCCATCACTAAACAAAAACTAGTCAGGTGCAGTGGCGCACACCTATAGTCTCAGCTACTTGGGAGGCTAAGTCAGAAGGATTGCTTGAGCCCAGAAATTTGAGGCTGCAGTGAGCTATGACTGTACCACTGCACTCCAGCCTGGACAGCACAGTGAGACAAAAAGACAGGCGCAGTGGCTTACGCCTATAATCCCAGCACTTTGGGAGGCTGAGGCGGGTGGATCACTTGGAGGACAGGAGTTCCAGACCAGCCTGGCCAACATGGCAAAACCCCGTCTCTACCAAACATAAAAATAAAAATAAAACAATTAGCTGGGCATTATGGCACATGCCTGTAATCCCAGCTACTTGGGAGGCTGATGCAGGAGAATCACTTGAACCGGGGAGGTGGAGGTTGTAGTCAGCCGAGATCGTGCCACTGCACTCCAGCCTGGGTGACAGAGCAAGACTCCGTCTTGGAAAAAAAGAAGAGAGAAAGAGAGAGACAGAGAGGGAGAGAGAGAAAGAAAGGAAAGAGAGAAAAAGGAAAAAAGAGAGAAGAGAGAGAGAGAGAAAGAGAGAGAGAGAGAGAGAAAGAGAAAGAGGCAGAAAGTAAGTGTTGGTGAATATATAAAGAAATTGGAACCCTTGACCCTTGTACACTGTTGGTGGGAATGAAAAATGGTGCAGCCGCTATGGAAAACAATATGGAAGTTCCTCAAAAAATTAAAAATAGAACTACTACATGATCTAGCAATTCTGTTTCTGGGTATAAATAGAATACAAATACAGTTTTCCCACTGTATAAAAGAATTGGAAAATATCTTGAAAAGCTATTTGTACACACACAGCTATTATATTAGTCAGCTTGGGCTACTGAATACCACAGACTAGGTGGTATAAACCTATCTGAGCAGTCCAAGATCCAAGTGCTATCCATCAGTTCCTGGTGAGAGCTCTCTTCGTGGCTTACAGATGGCCATGTTGTTGCTGTGTCTTCCCACAGTGTAGAAAAAAATCTGGTGTCTTCCTCTTCTTATAAAGGAACCAGCCCTATTGGATTAGGCCCCAACCTTATCTTATTTAACCTTTATCATCACCTCCTTATAGGCCTTATCTACAAACCCAGTCACACTGGGAGTTAGGGTTTCAATATATGAATTTGAGGAGAACACAATTCAGTCCACTGTACACATGTTCACTGCATTATTATTCACAATAGGCAAGAGGTGGAAGCAACTTAAATGTACATCAACAAATGAATGGATAAACAAAATATGGTATATACATACAAGAGAATATTATTCAGTCTTTTAAAAAGAAGTAAATCCTGTCACATGCTGCAACAGGGATGAACCTTGAGGACATTATGCTAAGAGAAATATGCCAGTCACAAAAGATGAAATAATGCATACTTATATAAAGCATCTAAAGCAGTCAAACTCACAGAAACAGAAAGTCAAATGGTGGTTTGTTGCCAGGAGCTAGAGGGAGGGTGAAGTAGGAAGTTGTGTTTGGTGGATGTAGACTTTCAGCCATGCAGGATAGGGGGATTCTGGGCATCTGTTGCGTAACAATGTGCATGTTGTTGACGATATTGTACCATATACTTGAAAATTGTTGGGAAAGTGAATTTTATTATATGATTTGCCACAGTTTAAAAAAAAAGAAAGGAAGTACCGATATACGCTAAAACATGGATGAACCATGAAGTTAATCACAAAAGACTACAATTTATAGATTTCAATTTATATGAGACACCCAAAATAGGTGAAGATAATGAAACAGAAAGTAAACTAGTACTTACCTACAGCTGGGAAAGGGGAGTGTGTGTGGAAAACAACTAGGAATAACTGCTAATGGGTACAAGATTTCTTGCTGGGGGACCATAGAAGCATATGAGCTATAAAGTAACAGATCACTGAAATCTGAGGATAACAACTTTAAGATTCACTTAGACTAACTCCCTCTGTAACAGGTTAACCCAGATAAAGTACGTGACTCCCCCAAGAAAACATTTCCATTATCCCACCTTCAATGCATTTTATAACTTTCTTTTTTTTTTGAGAGAATAAGTCTCGCTCTTGTCCCCCAGGCTGGAGTGCAATGGCACGATCTTGGCTCACTGCAACCTCTGCCTCCTGGGTTCAAGCGATTCTCCTGCCTCAGCCTCCCGAGTAGCTGGGATTACAGCCGCCTGCCACCATGCCCGGATAATTTTTGTATTTTTGGTAGAGACGGGGTTTCACCATGTTGGCCAGACTGGTCTCGAACTCCTGACCTCAGGTGATCGCCCACCTCGGCCTTCCAAAGTGCTGGGATTACAGGCGTGAGCCACCGCACCTGGCCACATTTTATAATTTTTTTTTTTTTTTTTTGAGACGGAGTCTTGCTCTGTCGCCCAAGCTGGAGTGCAGTGGCACGATCTCAGCTCACTGCAAGCTCCACCTCTCGGGTTCATGCCATTCTCCTGCCTCAGCCTCGAGTAGCTGGGACTACAGGCACCTGCCACCACGCCGGGATAATTTTTGTATTTTTTTTTTTTTCAGTAGAGATGGGGTTTCACCGTGTTAGCCAGGATGGTCTCGATCTGCTGACCTCGTGATCCGCCCGCCTCGTCCTCCCAAAGTGATGGGATTACAGGCGTGAGCCACCACGCCCAGCCTTTATAATTTTTAAATAAAGTAAATTAGTGACAATTCAACCTTAGTGTTTTGAATTTCAAAAAAGATATTTATTGCACTCTTATGTTGATCCCTGCTTTCCTTTCAAAGTAGAAGAGAGAAAATAATAGAATAAAACTTTAAAAGACTAGTATTAAGAATATTTTCTTAATCCTAGCACTTTGGGAGGCCGAGGTGGGCAGATTGCCTGAGCTCAGGAGTTCGAGACCACCCTGGGCAACATAGTGAAACCTCATCTCTACTAAAATACAAAAAATTAGCCAGGTGTGGCAGCATGCACCTGTAGTCCCAGCTACTCGGGAGGCTGAGGAAAGTGATTTGCTTGAACCCAGGAGGGAGAGGTTGCAGTGAGCCAAGATCGTGCCACTGCACTCCAGCCTGGGTGACAGAGCAAGACTCTGTCTCCAAGAAAAATAATAACAATAATAATAATATTTTCTATGTGGGAAAGCAAATAAATACTAGTCAATGTGTATTTAATGTCTTAATAAATATACAACACCATTTCATGATTAGGAGTAGAAAGGATCGTTCTCAATGTGATAAAAGCATCTATGAAAAACCCACAATTAACATCATACTTAATGGTGAAAAACTGAAAACTTTCCTTCAAAGATCAGGAACAAGACAAAAATGCTGGCTTCACCACACCTATCCAAACTTGTACTGGAGATTCCTCTAGCCAGGGAAAGTAGACAAAAAGTAAAAATAAAGAAGAAAGAAAACGAACAATGAAATAAAAAGACATACAGATTAGAAAGGAAGAAGTCATCTCTGTTTGAAGATGGCATGGTCTTGTATTCTGCAATGTTGTTGAACTTTTATTAGCTCTAGTAATTTTTTGTAGGTTCCTTAGGATTTGCATATAAACAAATCCTAAGGAACCTACAAAATCCAAATTTGCTTGTATATAAGCAAATCCTAAGGAACCTACAAAAAAATTACTAGAGCTAATAAAAGTTCAACAACATTGCAGAATACATCAATATATAAAAATCAATTGTATTTCTGTACACTAGCAATGAACAATCCAAATGCGAAATTAAGAAAATGAGCCCATTCATAATAGCATCAAAAGAACAAAATTATTAGGAATAAATGTAACAAAAGAAGTGCAAGATTTACACAATGAAAACGGCAAAACATCACTGAAAAAAAGTAAATTTAACAAATGAAGAGACATCCCATGCTCACTGATTATAAGACTTAATATTTATTAAGATGGCAATACTCCCCAAATTTATCTACATATTCAATGCAATCTCTTTCAAACACCAGCTGCCTTTCGAGTAGAAACTGACAAGCTGCTGCTTTATATGGAAATGCAAAGGACCCAGAATAGCCAAAACAATCTTGAAACAGAAGAACAAAGTCAGAGGATTCACATTTCCTGATTTCAAAACGTAATACAAAGCAACAAATCAAGACTGTAGCACAGTGTGGTACTGAAATAAAGACAGACATGCACATCAATGGAATGGAATTGAGAGTTCAGAGATAAACCCTTATATATATATGGTGAACTGATTTTTGACAAGGGTGCCAAGACAATTCAATGGGGGAAAAATTACCCTTTTCAATAAATGATGCTGTGATAACTGGATATCCATGTATAAAAGAATAAAGTTGGATCCCCTAACCTTGTATCATAAGCAAAAATTAACTGAAAATGGATCAGAAACGCTAAACGTAATAAGTACATCTATAAATACCTCAGAATAAAACATAGGTGTAGATCCTTTATGATCTTGGATTAGGTAATAGCTTCTTAGCTGTGACACCAAAAAGCACAACAAAAGGAAAAATAGATAGAATGTCAACAAAATTTAAAACTTCTGTGCTTCAAAACACACCATAAAGAAAGTGAAGACAACTCACAGAATGGGGGAAAAATTTACAAGTCATATAACTAACAAGGTACTAGTATCCAGAATATAAAAAGAACTTTTATTTATTTATTTATTTATTTGAGATGGAGTTTCGCTCTTGTGCCCAGGCTGGAGTGCAATGGCGTGATCTTGGCTTACCGCAACCTCCACCTCCCGGGTTCAAGCGATTCTCCTGCCTCAGCCTCCTGAGTAGCTGGAATTACAGTCATGCGCCACCATGCCTGGCTAATTTTGTATTTTTAGCAGAGGCAGGGTTTCTCCATGTTGGTCAGGGTGGTCTCGAACTCCCAACCTCAGGTGATCCGCCCGCCTTCACCTCCCAAAGTGCTGGGATTATAGGCATGAGCCACCGTGCCTGGCCATAAAAAGAACTCTTACACCTTAACCACCTGACCCAGCAATTTCACTCTTGGGTATATGCAAGAGATATAAAAACATATGTCCACAAAAAAAACTTGTACGTTAATACTCATAATGGCATTATTCATAATAACTAAAAAGTGGAAACAACCACATGCCCATCAATTGATGAAAGGATAAAGGAAATGCAGTATATCCATAATAGAATATTATTGGGCAATAAAAGGAAATGAAGTGCTGGATATATGTTACAACATGGATGGACCCTGAAAACATTATGCTGAGTGAAAGAAGCCAGACACCAAAGACTATATATTATATGATATGACTCAACTTATAGGATATGTCTAGAACAGGCAAATTTGACACAGAAAGTAGATTAGTGGTTGCCAGAGGCTTGGAGAGGGAGTGAATAAAGAATTACTGCTAATGGATATGGGACTTCTTAGTGGTGTAAGAAAAATATTCTAAAATTGATGGTGGTGACAGTTGCACAACTCTGTGGATACGCTAAAAAGCACTGAATTCTGCACTTTAATGGGTGAATTACATGCTATGTAGATTATATCCCAATAAAGCTGTTATAAAAAAGAAAATGTATATATGAATGGAAACAATTTTATAAAATAACATAAAAAAGGTTAAAATTTATTCCAACAACTGAAAATATAAGAAGAGATACAAATGATCAGGTTGAAATTCCTAAAGAGGTAAATTTAGAGTTTTTTGGCTGGGCGCAGTGGCTCACGCCTGTAATCCCAGCACTTTGGAAGGCAGAGGCGGGTGGATCATGAGGTCAGGAGTTTAAGACCAGCCTGGCCAAAATGGTGAAACGCCATCTCTACCAAAAACATAAAAATTAGCCGGGCGTGGTGGCGCCCGCCTGTAATCCCAGCTACTCTGGAGGCTGAGGCAGAAGAATCGCTTGAACCTGGGAGACAGAGGTTGCAGTGAGCCGAGATCACGCCATTGCACTCCAGCCTGGGACCAAGCTAGACTCCGTCTCAAAAAAAAAAAAAAAAAAAAAAATTAGAGTTTTTGAGGAAGCCCCAAAATAAATGCTAATTGGCTAAAAATTTTCCATGTGAATAAAATGGGAAAGCACGGAAATAAGGAAAAAAAGAGATACGAGAGGAATACAATTCTTACTGCAAGGCGAAATATTTCGCAAAGACCTAGTAAAGAATTCTAGAGTCATGTTTCTTGAAAAACTTCCAAGTTTAACAAAGCCAATTCGGGCTGAGGTTATTTTCAGTACCACTGGAAAAATTGTATGAAAAGAATACATCATTTTCTAGGAATAGGACCACATATATAAGTTAGAATTATAAAATATTACTTGGAAAGAACTAGAAGTCAAATTTTCCGTAATAAAGCAGGAATTCATCCTACCTGTAACATCTCTGACAGATGATCTACTTAGATGTTTTCAGGGGTGGCAAGCTCACTAATTCAAAAGATAGGCCATGTACTGTTTCAATTAAAAAGCTTAGAAGCAAATTAGATATGTTTGTCAAGATAAAACTAAGTTTCCTTTTCTTTTCGGTTTTTGTTTTTGTGGTTTTTGTTGTTATTGTTGTTGTTTTTTTTTCTTGAGACAGGGTCTCACTCTATCCATCAGGCTGGAGTGCAGTAGCACAATCAGGGCTCACTGCAGCTTCAATCACCTGGGCTCAAGTGATCCTCCCACCTCAGGCCCCCAGGTAGCTGGGACCACAGGCGCAGGCTATCATGCCCAACTAATATTTTTGTAGAGACGGAGTTTCACCATGTTGCCCAGGCTGGTCTCTAAATCTGGGCTTAAGGGATTCGCCCGCCTCAGCCTCCCAAAGTGCTGGGATTACAGACGTAAGCCACTGTGCCTAGCCAAGATAAAACTAAGTTTTCATGAAAATGGCCAGTTTATTATCACTATTACCAGTGATGTACCATTTTATAGTTAACTTAGTATAGAAAGAAACATAGTATAAGAAATGCTTTTTTGAATCATGACCAAATGCAAACATAAACGTAAAACTAAAATAAAAATTTCATGGAACAATACTTAAGGCAGTCATGTGTGGCTTAATGACAGAAATATGTTCTGAGAAATTTGTTGTTAGGTGACTTCATTGTATGAATATCATAGAGTGTACTTAGAGAAACCTGGATGACATAGCCTATTACATACCTAGGCTATATGATATACCTTATTACTTCTCGGCTATAGGCTAGTTGTATAGCTATTCCACTGAATACTGTAGGTTGCTGTAACACAATAGTATCTGTGTATCTAAACATAGAAAAAGTAGAGCAAAAATACAGTATGAAAGATAAAATATGGTATACCTGTATAGGGCACTTACCACGAATGGAGCTTGTAGGACTAGAACTTGCTCTAGGTCAGTGTGTGAGCGGTAAGTGAATGTGAAGGCCTAGGACATTACTGTACCCTACTGTAGACTTCATAAACACTATACTTAGACAACATTAGTTTTGTTTTTTATTTCCTTGATAATAAATTAACCTTAGATTACTCTAACTTTACTTCATAACTTTTTAATCTGTGATTTAACTTTTTTTTAACATTTTTACTCTTATAATAAAACACTTAGCTTAAAACACAAACATACTGTATAACTGTACAAAAAATATATATATATATATATTTTTTTTTTGAGACAGGATCTGGCTCTGTCGCCCAGGCTGGAGTGCAGTGGCACGATCTCAGCTCACTGCAACCTCCGCCTCATGGGTTCAAGCGATTCTCCAGCCTTAGCCTCCGGAGTAGCTGAGACTACAGATGCCCACAACCACACCTGGCTAATTTTTTTGTCTTTTTTCAGTAGAGACAGGGTTTCACCATCTTGGCCAGGCTGATCTCAAACTCCTGACCTGAGGTGATCTGCCTGCCTTGGCCTCCCAAAGTGCTGTGATTACAGGCAGGAACCACCACACCCAGCCTACCCAGCTTATTTTTGAATTTTTTTGAAGAGAAGGGGTCTCACCATGTTGCCCAGGCGGGTCTGCAACTCCTAAGCTCAAGTGAGCTGCCCACCTCAGCCTCCCAAATTGCTGGGATTACAGGTGTAAAAATTTTTTTTTTTTTTTTTTTTTTTTTGAGACAGAGTCTCACTCTGTCACCAGGCATGAGTTTGAGCCCAGACTGGGCAACATACTGAGATCTCATCTCTACAAAACATAAAATTAGCCAGGCATTGTGGCACACCTGTAGTCCTAGCTACTCGGGAGGCTGAGGTAGGATGCTCGCTTGAGCCCCAGAGGTCAAGGTTGCAGTGAGCCAAGATTGCGCCAGCCACTGCACTCCAGCCTGTGTGACAGAGCAAGACACTGTCTCAAAAACAAACAAACAAACAAAAAGATCAGGAAACAAAAAGAAGTCAGAAGGAGCCAAATCAGGACTATATTGATTTTCCACTGAAACTCTTCAAAAATTGCCCTTGTTTGAAGACAGGAATGAGCAGGAGCATTGTCATGGTAGAGAAGGACTCTTTAGCAAATTTCTCCCTAGTGTTTTTCTGCTAAAGCTTTGGTTTTCTCAAAACATTCTCATAATAAGCAGATGTTATCATTCTTTGGCCCTCCAGAAAACCAACAAGCAAAATACCTTGAGCATCCCAAAAAACTGTTGCCATGACCAGTCCACTTTTGCTTTGACTGGACCACTTCCACCTCTTGGTAGCCATTGCTTTAATTATGCCCTGTCTTCAGGATATATTGGTAAAGACATGTTTCATCTGTTATAATTTTTTCAAGAAATGCTTCAGGATCTTGATCCCATTTGTTTAAAAATTCCATTGAAAGCACTGCTCGTCTATAGCTGATTTGGGTGCAATGGTTTTGGCCCCCAATGAGATGAAAGTTTGCCCAAGTTTAATTTTTCAGCCAGAATTGTGTAAGCTGAATTACTTCAGACGTCTGTGATGTTGGCTATTGTTTTTGCTGTTAATCATTTGTCCCCTTCAAATAAGGCACAAACAAGGTTAATTTTTTCCTTGCAAATTTCCTTGCAGTCTGCTGCTGCAAGCTTCATCTTTAACACTGTCCTGTCCTTTTTTATTTATTTATTTTTTGAGACAGAGTCTCGCTCTGTCACCAGGCTGGAGTGCAGTCGTGCGATCTTGGCTCACTGCAACCTTTGCCTCCCGAGTTCAAGCAATTCTCCTGCCTCAGCCTCCTGAGCAGCTGGGACTACAGGCGCACGCCACCACACCCAGCTAATTTTTGTATTTTTAGTAGAGACGGGGTTACACCATGTTGGCCAGGATGGTCTCAATCTCTTGACCTCGTGATCCACCCGCCCCAGCCTCCCAAAGTGCTGGGATTACAGGCATGAGCCATTGTGCCCGGCCTGTCCTGTCCTTTTTTAAAACGAGTTATCCATTTGTAAAACTGCTGATTTCTTTGGGGCACTGTCCCCATAAACTTTTTGTAAAGCATCAATGATTTCACCATTCTTCTACCAAAGTTTCACTATAAATTTTATGTTTGTTCTTGCTTCAATTTTAGCAGAATTCATGTTGCTTTGATAGGAGCTTTTTTCAAACTGATGTCTTAGCCTTCCTTAGTGCCTCAAACTAGATCCTGTTCAAGTTTATTTTGGCACAAAAAATTTTTGAAAAACACGCAGAGTTTTTTCATAATATGCATTTTCCACGAACTTTCTGAGGTCCCCTTGTGTATCTATCTATATATCTATCTACTTACCTACCTACCTATCTACTTACTCCTATTGGTTCTGTTTATCTGGAGAATCCTAATACAAGTCCTAAAGATCCTGGAGGCCCAGTAAAGATGAAATTTAGCAGACAGCACGCTTGCCTCTAGATCTAGCAAAGTAACATTCTTGAACATCCTAGACAGATGCTACCTTACCAGCTGGCAGGTGGCTATATGATTTTCAGCCTCAAAGGTTAATTTAGATATAGGACTTGCTTACCGCTAGATCTGGCAAGGCAACACTCTTAAATATCCTTACTAGATACCACCTTACCAGCTGGCAGATGGCTATATATGGAATAAGGCCAGGTCAAACCTCAAAACAACAAAGTAGATTTAACAGCTGAGGATCCCTTTATCATTTTAGTTAACAACAACGACAACAAAACACGCAGATTTCTGCTACCTTTGGTGTATTTTTAATTAAGGTAAAAACTTGTAAAACAAATGCCAACACTATAGGATAAAATGACTTTACTTTAAGATCAGAATCTGAGAAACAGAACAGACGTACCTATCTGTTGCATATTAGGTAACATCTAATCTAGGATCATTTTATATTTAAAATAATAAAATCACAAAACAAACAGTCAACACAAACTATAAAAAATGAGCGAGGCTGCAACTTATACTTAATTCATTATTATTTATGCTAACTTACGGTTTTTTAACCTTAGTACTACTTGCATGTTGTGCCAGATGATTCTTTGTTGTGGAGGCTGTCCCACATATGGTAAGACGTGTTGCAGCATCCCTAGATTCCATCCAGTAAATGTTAACAGCATCTCCTAGATGTTACAACCAAAAAATGTCTCCACATATTGCCAAATGTCCTTGAGTGCAAAATCACCTCTACTTAAATACCACTGTGCTAATGCAATGAAACAGCATGGTACAGAAAAATCTCAAATAACCAGTAAGGAATAAATCATTACCTGGTGTTAGATATTAATTACTTTTCTGTTTATATGTGAACATGGACAACCTTTGTGATCTGAAAATTAACATTTCAAATTACAAAATGAAAACAAATCTTAAAGGAATTTTCTGACTGCATAAGCCCTTAAGAAGCCTTGATGAAAGAAAGGGAAGAGAGTTACTAACATTCATCATTTAAAATCTGCTGTATTGTTTTGCTTCATACTAGTTATTCTACATAATTTATTGTTTTTAATGGCAACCCCAAACACACATTTGTATATATGCACACACACACCTATACTTAATATATAAGTACCTATATTTATATATAAAGAGAATATTTCTGAAAAAACGTAAGAAACTTAACAATGGTCACTTTAAATATGAAGAAAAAGAATTAGAGATCTAGAGTGGAAAAAAAGAGTTTTTCATTGGCTACTCTTTTGTACTGTTAGAATTTTAAAACAGTCATTGCGGCTTAACAATGGTAATAAGTTCTGAGAAATGCCTTGTTAGGAGATTTTGTTATTGTATGAACATCATAGAGTGTTCTTACACAAACCTACATGGTATAGCCTACTACACACCTAGGTTATGTAGTCTATTGCTCCTAGGCTACAAACCTGTACTCTATGTTACTATACTACTGAATATTGTAGGCAATACTAACATAACACAATGCTAAGTATTTATGTATCTAAACACAGAGAAAGTACAGTAAATATACAATATTACAATCTTACGAACCACCATCATATATTCGGTCTGCTGTTGACCAAAAAACATCATTAAGTGGTACATGACTATAAATGAATGTTTTACATTTTCAATTTTAAAATGCATTTAAATGAACCAAATTGTAATATAAATGTATCACTTTACAGATTAGAAAACTGAGACTCAAAGAGGTTTAATTGACCATGCTCACTGAAAAGCAGTATTAACAAAATTCATACCTATGTTTGTATTACTCTCAAAACTCATCAACAGCAACAGAATACCTTGAAAAACATGTGTCTTATTTTTAACATCATCCAGAGGGAGCAATTTTTGTATTCTAATGTATTTATCTTTATACCATGCTTTCTACACAAAAGACAATAAAATATATGCAAAATCTGTTATAGCTCCAGCAAAGGAGACATGATGGACACCAAAACATTAAACTGTTACTTAAAATTTCTTTCCCAAAATCTTAATGAAGTAGCATATTTTAGCAGATTGAAGCTGTTTAACAGCTGAGGAAATGTATCTTGGTCTCCTCTAATCATGAAAAATCCCAATTCTTTCTAAAGTTTTTAATCATTTAGAGTTCTTAAAACATAGATTAAGTTCATCAAGTTTGTTTTTTTTTTTTTTTTTTTGGAGACAGTTTCACTCTTGTTGCCCAGACTGGAGTGCAATGGCGCGATCTCAGCTCACTGCAACCTCCGCCTCCCGGGTTCAAGCGATTCTCCTGTCTCAGCCTCCTGAGTAGCTGGGATTACAGGCATGTGCCACCACACCTGGCTAATTTTGTATTTTTAGTAGAGATGGGGTTTCTCTATGTTGGTCAGGCTGGTCTTGAACTCCCGACCTCAGGTGATCCACCTGCCTCAGCTTCCCAAAGTTCTGGGATTACAGGTGTGAGCCACCGCGCCTGTCCAAGTTGTTAATGTTATAAAATGCTTTGAATGAAAGTATATATAACCAAAGGACCCATCCATTTGGCAAGCTGGGCAAAAAGAATGGGTCAAAATGATTCATCAGTAATGTCAGTCAAAGTTAGCAGTCCAGAAGATGTACTCTAGGCATCTACCTTACTTAAATATACATCATTAATCTCATCCTATAATGCAATGAACTTAGCCCATTCAACAACTCCACATATTCAACAATTCCACATATTCAAAGTCTGAAGAATATTTTAAAAAGTAAACAATCCCAACTCTCAAGAAATGTGTAATCTAATGGGAAAGACAATCATGTAAACAGTGAATCATAAAACAAAAAGAATGTAGCACTTCTTTCAACAAATACTGCATACTGCTATAACTGAACTGTGTTCCCTCCAAATTCATATAATGAAGCCCTATCCCCCCTCAGTGTGACTATATTTGGAGATAGGGCTTTTAGGTACTAATTTAGGTTAAATGAGATAATAAGGATGGGGTCCTAATCCAAATGCATTGATGGCCTTATAAGAAGAGACAGAGATTTCTTTCTCTCTAATTTCACAGTGGAAGGCAACCCAGAGCTCTCACCAGAACCTGACTGCTGGCACCCTATCTTGGACTTCTAGCCTCCACACTGGGAGAAAGTAAGTTTCTGAAAATATGTTTAAGCCACATATTCTACAGTATTTTGTTACTGCAATCTGATATGGATTGGCTCTGTGTCCCCACCCAAATCTCATCTCGAATCATAATCCCCATAATCCCCAAGTGTCAAGGGAGGGAGGTGACTGGATTATGGGGCAGTTTCCCCCATGCTGTTCTCATGACAGTGAGTGAGTTCACAAGAGATCTGATGGTTTTACAAGTGTTTGGAAGTTCCCACTTCATGCTTCTCTCTCCTGCTGCCTTGTGAAGAAGGCACCTTCTTCCCCTTCTGCCACGATTGTAAGTTTCCTGAGGCCTCCCCAGCCATGTGGAACTGTGAGTCAATTAAACCTCTTTCCTTTATAAATTACTCAGTCTCAAGGAAGTTCTTTATAGTAGTGTGAAAATGGACTAATACACAGCCCAAGCAGACTAATATACTGCCCAATCTCTCTAGGGAATATCAAGGAATATTTTAAAATATCAGCATCACAGAAATATAACTTGAGCTAAATTGTGATAGATAAGTAAAGATTCAAAAAGCAGACCAGGAGAGAAGGAAATTCCAAGCAAGGGGCGTATCATAAGCAAAAGCTTAGCGAGAACGTGTTAAGTTCCAGTAACCATAAATAGTTCAGTGTTACTGGAATGCAGAGTGGGAAAGGGGGAGTAGTAGGAAATGATGCTGAAAATGTAAGCAGGAACCAGATGATGGATGTGCCATGATAAGGAGTTTGAACTTCATTTTGTAGGCCACAAGGAACCACTGAAGAATTTTAAGCAGGGGAATAAAATGAATAGATTTGTATTTTAGAAAAGTACTCTGGCGGAGTATGAAAAAGAGATTGGGGGAAGAGAAAAGAGGGACATTTACCATCTAGAAACCTACTGCAATAATACGAGAGAACTGATAAAGGCAGGAGCAGAGGAAAATAAGAAAGGAATAGATTATAGAGATATTTATGGGGCCAAATGGAACTAGTATAGGCCCTGAAGTCACACAAAATACTTTACTTTCTTAAACTTGCTTTTGCTTTACTCTGTGGACCCACCCCAAAATCTTTCTTATACGAGGTGCAAGAACCCTCTCTTGGGGTCTGGATCAAGACCCCTTTCCAGTAACACTATGGGCACATGCAAAGGCTTACAGTTAGATATATGTGGAAAGATGGAGAATTTGTGATGAACCTGAAAATGCCAAGATATCAAGAGATACAAAGGCATTTGAGAATAGTAAGAACAGAACCATTGGAATAAATCTTTCCATTTTCATGGACTATAAGACAGTATGCGTGTGTACACATGTGTAAGAGAAAGGCTGGGGGCAGTGGCTCACACCTGGAATCCCAACACTTTGGGAGGCTGAGAAGGCAGGATCGCTTGAGCCCAGGAGTTCGGGACCAGTCTGGCAACACAGCGAGGCCCCATCTCTACCAAAAAAAACACACTTTTTTAACATTAGCCAGGGTGTGGTGGCATGCACCTGTGGTCCTAGCTACTGTGGAGGCTAAAGTGGAAGGACTGATTGAGCCTAGGAGTTTGAGGATGCAGTGAGCTATGACCGCACCATTGCGCTCCAGCCTGGCAGATGGAGTAAGCCCGTCTCTTAAAAAAAAAAAAAAAAAAAGAGAGAGAAACAGGAGACAGACAGACTCGACTGTGGGGACAAGGGAGAGAGACTGGCAGTGTGTAGAGAGAGAAAAATAGAGACTCTGACAGTATGTGCACGCATGTGTGTGCACGTGCAAGGAAAGGGTAAAAGGTAAAGTTAGCATAGCAGAATATTATATTCTGTCCTATAAACACTGATCTGCAGACAGGAGGGAGCTACAGCTCTTTGTTGGGGATATAAAAAAAATGAAATTGCAATTACACCTAGGGGAAATTACACTGAATGCAGAACTGTAATAGGAATAGATCAGAGGTAAATGAAATAATAAAAGGTATTATTTATGTATGTATGTATGTATTTATTTAGTTTTGTGAAGACAGGATCTCACTCTGTCACCCAGGCTGGAGCACACTAGCATGATCTCAGCTCACTGCAACTACCGCCTCCCAGGCTCAAGTGATCCTCCCACCCCTCGCCTCCTGAATAGCTGAGACTATAGCTGCGTGCCACCACGCCTGGCTAATTTTTGTGTTTTTTGTAGAGACGGGGTTTGGCTATGTTGCCCAAGCTGGTCTCAAACTCCTGAGCTCAAGCGATCCACCCACCTCGGCCTCCCAAAGTGCTGAGATTACAGGCGTTAGCCACCATGTCCAACCATAAAAAGTATTTCCTATAATGGTGCAGTAGAGGCATAATACAATTCTTAACTAGAGAAATACTGTGAGAATGGAAAAAAATGTAAATGAAGTGAAGAAATCAAACTACCTCAGAGAAATGATAGTATAGGAACGAAAAAGTTTTAAGGTTCAGAGGAAAACAAAGCCTTGTTAAGGGCTTGCTTCTTTTTTTTTTTTTTTTTTTTTTTTACTTAATTTGATTTTTGGTCCACAAAAGCACTGTTTGCTTACTGTAAAAATTTTGTTGCAGAAATACATAACACATCCAATTATTCACTAACTCCAATATACCTGCTTTTTTTTTTTTTTTTTTTTTTGAGCCAGGGTCTTGCTTGATGCCCAAGCTGAAGTGCAGTGGCGCGATTTCAGCTCACTGCGGTCTCAACCTCCCGGGCCTAAGCAATCCTCCCACCTCAGCTTCCTGAGTAGCTGGGAAGCACCAGACACACATCACCACCTGGCACACCTGGCTAATTTTTGTATTTTCTGTAGAGACAGGGTCTCACTACGTTGCCAGGTTGGTCTCGAACTCTAGGGCTCAAGTGATCCTCCCGCCTTGGCCTCCTAAAGTTTTGGCATTATAGGCGTGAGACACCTCGCCAAGCCTGCCTTCAATATTATCACTAGATTCCATCTAAATATACCATGTCCTATCCAATGCACCAGCCTAGTCTTGACTATCATCATATCTCACCTGAATAACTTTAATGACTTCCTTAGTGGTTTCTCCACATCCTCTCATAATCCAATCTCTACATGGTAACCAGAGCAATTTACTTTATTTTACTTTTAAAGAGACAGGGTCTAACTTGGTACCCAGGCTAGTGTGCAGTGGCACTATCATAGCTCACTGAAGCCTCAAACTCCCACGCTCAGTCACTCCTTCTGCCTCACCCTCCTGAGTAGCTAGGACTGCAAGTGCGTGCCACCCACACCAAGCTAGTTTTTAAATATTTGTAGAGACAGGATCTCACTATGTTGCCCAGGTAGGTCTCAAACTCCTAACCTCGAGTGATCCTCCTACCTCAGCCTCCCAAAGTGCTGGAGTTACAGACATGAGCCACCACACCCAGCCAAAATTTACTTTTTTTTTTTTTTTTTGAGGCGGAGACTTGCTCTGTCGCCCAGGCTGGAGTGCAGTGACATGATCTTGGCTCACTGCAACCTCCGCCTCCCAGGTTCAAGCGATTCCTCCCGAGTACCTGGGATTACAAGCGCCTGCCACCACGCCTGCCTAATTTTTGTATTTTTAGTAGAAATGGGGTTTCACCATGTTGGCCAGGCTGGTCTCAAACTCCTGACCTCAGGTGATTAGCCTACTACAACCTCCCAAAGTGCTGGGATTACAGGCATTGAGCCACCGTACCTGGCCATAAACTAAATTATATGCAGTAACAATCCCAAAATCTCAGTGGCGTTAAATAACAGAGGTTTATTTCTTGCTCGTGCTCTATTTCCTATGGGTCACCAGGCAAGCTCTGATCATCCTAATCACTCAGGGCCTAAGTAAAGTGTTACTTCTGGCCACAGCATTTAATTGCTAATGTAAGACCATCCAAAACATTTTTTATCCTTCTTTCAAGCATTTCTTTGTTTAAGGATGCATCTTTTCAGACATCTATCAACCATACAGGTTTCCTATTTTGTGAATTGCCTATTCAAATCCTTTCACATTTCCCTTTTGGATTGTTACCTTTTTAAAAAATATTTTTCATATTTTGGATAATAATTCTTACTTGATTACATATGTTAAAAATATGTTACTCAATCTGTAGCTGTTTTTTCACTTTGTAATGCATCCTGCTGCATAGAATTTTAAAATGCAATTCAATGTATTAATCTTCCTTTTATTATTTCTGGTTTTTGTGCCCTTTTAAATAAATTCTTTTTTAGACCAAGGTCAAAAGGATACATTTTTTTCTTCTAAAAGCTTTAAATTTTTCACATAAAGATTTTTTAAATAAGATTTATTTTTTCAGATGTTTCAAAATGTGATTTTGCCAGCTCGGATTTTTGGTTTGTTTCTCTCTCTTCCAACTCCCACTCACCAACTCCCCCACAGCATCTTTCCAGGTGCTTCCCTTCTATATCTGTTAAATAAAGTTTAGCCTAAAGCTGTCTCCTCATATCCTTTAATTTCGGCCTAGAGATTTTTCTATATAGTGAACTGTAACCCAATTCAACGTGTAAACAGATTATAACATACTCTTGTATCAATCACAAAGTTTTGGCCAATCACATGTTGCCAAATCTTCAAACCATGTTCAAATAAGACAAATGCCAAGCTGTAACCAATCGGCTATTTCTGTATCTCGCTTCTGTTTCCTGTACATTACTTTCCTTTTTCTGTCCATAAATCCTCTCCAACCATGCAGCAGCACTAGAGGCAGACTGAATCTATTCTGGTTGGGGCAAGGGGTAGCGGGTGAAGATAGGGGTAGTCCTGACTCATAAAAAATTACTTGCTCGGCCGGGCATGGTGACTCACACCTGTAATCCTAGCACTTTGGGAGGGTGAGGCAGGTGGATCACCTGAGGTCAGGAGTTCGAGACTAGCACCAATATGGTGGCATATGCCTGTAGTCCCAGCTACTAGGACGGCTGAGACAGGACAACTGCTTGAACCCAGGAGGCGGAGGTTGCAGGGAGCCGAGATCGCACCACTGCACTCCAGCCCGGGCGACAGAGCGAGACTCCATCTCTGGAAAAAAAAAAAAAATTGTTTGCTCAATTAATCTCTTAAATTTGTCTTGAAGTTGTCTTAAACTTATCTTAAAAGTTATTTTAACATACCTATCTCTTGCTCTCAGTCCAAAACTAGGTCTTATAATGGTATTTTGAGATGCCAACCTCGTAAAGACATTGGGGATATTGCAGATGCCTTTATAGAGCAAGTGAGTATATTGGCTAAATTCCTGGTACTAAGGGTGTCTCTTAATTCTCATATTCCTTAGGTCCACAGCTTATTTTTATTTTATTTTTTGAGACGGAGTGTCGCTCTGTCGCCCAGGCTGGAGTGTAGTGGAGCAATCTCAGCTCACTGCAACCTCCGCCTCCTGGGTTCAAGCAATGCTCCTGCCTCAGCCTCCAGAGTAGCTGGGATTACAGGTGCCTGCCACCACGCCCAGCTAATTTTTGTATTTTTAGTAGAGACAGGGTTTCACTGTGTCGGCCAGGCTGGTCTCGAACTCCTGGCCTCGTGATCCGCCCGCCTCAGCCTCCAAAAGTGCTGGGATTACAAGCGTGAGCCACCACGCCTGACCTAGGTCCACAGCTTATAAAAAAACGTGTTTTTTTTTTCTTCAGATGAAGTCCTGCTCTGTCGCCCAGGCTGAAGTGCAGTGGCACAATCTTGACTCACTGCAACCTCCACCTCCTGGGTTCAAAAATTCTCTTGCCTCAGCTTCCCAAGTAGCAGGGATTACAGGCACATGCCACTATGCCCAGCTAATGTTTGTATTTTCATTAGAGACAGGGTTTCACCATGTTGGCCAGGCTGGTCTCAAACTCCTGACTTCAAGTGATCTGCCCGCCTCGGCCTCTCAAAGTGCTGGGATCACAGGGGTGAGCCACTGCGCCTGGCCGTTTTTTTTCTTTGAGACAGTCTTGCTCTGTCACCCAGGCTGGAGGGCAGTGACATGATCTTGTCTCACTGCAACCTCCGCCTCTCAGGTTCAAGCAATTTTCACGCCTCAGCCTCCCATGTAGCTGGGACGTCTGCACGGGCCACAACATCCGTGGTATGTAATTAAACAAATACAATTTTTGTATATTTAGTAGAGACTGGGTTTCACCATGTTGGTCAGACTGGTCTCGAACTCCTGGCTTCAAGAGATTCAACCACCTCGGCCTCCGAAAGTGCTGGGACTACAGCCATGAGCCACTGTACCTGGCCTTTTATCATTTCCCTTTTAGAGAGGAGGTCTTATGCTATTGCCCAGGCCAGGGTACAGTGACGCCATCATAGCTCACTGCAGACTCGAATTCCTGGCTAAAACGATACCCCTGCCTCAGCGTCCTGAGTAGCTGGGACCGCAGGCGTACGCCAACATCCCAAGAAATTTTTAACATTTTTGTAGAGACAGACAAGGGTCTTGCCACTGTGCCTAGGCTGATCTCGAACTCCTGGGCTCAAGCAATCCTCCCACCCCAGCCTCCTAAACTGCTGGGATTACAGGTGTGAGCCACAGTGCCTGGCCAATGAAAAAAGTTTTTAACACCAAGAAGCAAGATGCTGTTCTCCTTCTGGCATCCTTTCAAGGAGACAGAGCCCCCGTGTCTGAAGTGGGAGCCAAGTTCTGATCTCCTCACATGGTCACTTTTGGACCCTGTCAGCCTGGCAGGAAATCATGGGAAAAACTGCCAACTTCTGGCCCCAGAGTTTAGTTAGGTAGAACACTTTGCTTTTCCATTCCAAGGAGGTGTTAAGCTTCATTTTTGAGCCTAGCCATGTTATTTTTAAATATTTCACCTGTCAGCTGGGCATGGTGGCTCACACCTGTAATCCCAGCACTCTGGGTGGGTGAGGAGGATGGATCACTTGAGGTTTGGAGTTCAAGACCAGCCTGGCCAACATGGCAAAACCCTCCACTAACAGTCCTTGGGTCATCATCTGGTCCTTACATCTTTGTTGCTACTTTTTACTAATATCTAGCTCCCTATCTTTATTATTTTAAAAGAATATACAGGCCGGGTGCAGTGGCTCATGCCTGTAATCCCAGCACTTTGGGAGGCTGAGGCAGGTGGATCACCTGAGGTCAGGAGTTTGAGACCAGCCTGGCCAACAATGGTGAAATCCCGTCTCCACTAAATACACAAAAATTAACTGGGTGTGGTGACATGCACCTGTAATCCCAGCTATTCAGGAGGCTGAGGCAGGAGAATCGCTTGAACCCACGAGGCAGAGTCTGCAGTGAGCTGAGATCACGCCACTGCACTCCAGCCTAGGAGACAGAGGGAGACTCTATCTCAAAACAAAGCAAAACAAAACAAAACAAAAACAATTTACAAACTTCATTGAAGATCAGACACTGGAAATGGCTAACTTAGAAAACTTTATGGCCGGGCACGATGGCTCATGCCCGTAATCCCAGAACTTTGGGAGGCTGAGGCAGGCGGATCATGAGGTCAGGAGATCGAGACCATCCTGGCTAACACGGTGAAACGCCGTCTCTACTAAAAATATAAAAAATTAGCCGGGCGTGGTGGCGGACACCTGTAGTCCCAGCTACTCGGGAGGCTGAGGAAGGAGAATGGTGGGAACCCAGGAGGTGGAGCTTGCAGTGAGCCCAGATCGCCCCAGTGCACTCCAGCCTGGGCAACAGAGCAAGACTCCATCTCAAAAAAAAACAAAAAAACAACTTTATGATGAGTACTTTGAATCAGCTACAAGATAAATAGCAGCTGTCATTCACATGTATCTTTGAAAGTGTTTTCTGCTTACTAAAGCAAGCTTTAACGGCCGGGTGCAGCGGCTCACGCCTGTAATCCCAGCACTTTGGGAGGCCGAGGCGGGCGGATCACGGAGTCAGGAGATCGAGACCAGCCTGGCCAACATGGTGAAACCCTGTCTCTGCTAAAAATACAAAAATTAGCTGGGCGTGGTGGTTTGTGCCTGTTATCCCAGCTACTTGGGAGGCTGAGGCAGGAGAACCGCTTGAACCCGGGAGGCGGAGGCTGCACTGAGCCGAGATCGCACCACTGCACTCCAGCCTGGCGACAGAGCGAGACTCCGTCTCAAAACAACAACCACAACAAAATACAAACTTTAAAATGACATTACATGTTATTTACTCTACAGTCACCTATCAATTTCTTGAGTACTCCTGCTCAACCCATCCCACATTAAAAAAGAAAACCAAAAAGTTCCCCAATTGTGTTTTCCCAACATCTATGAATTTTCTAGTGGAAGTGACTTTTTTTTTTTTTTTAATGGGCAGAGACTGGGAAAGGGAAGTTTCTAGTCTATAGCTAAAGTCTAGTTCCATTCACCTCCCTACTTCCAAATTCTTTTTTTTTTTTTTTTTTTTTTTGAGACGGAGTCTCACTCTGTCGCCCAGGCTGGAGTGCAGTGGCACAATCTCGGCTCACTGCAAGCTCCGCCTCTCGGGTTCACGCCATTCTCCTGCTCTTCCAAATTCTTAAAATTCCTCTCTGCCAAGCACCATTCAGTTTTGTATAATGCAGAACTTGTTTAAAAAAAAAAAAAAAAAAGGTGGGGGCAGGTAACTTTGCTATCAAATACTGTAGAGAGTGCTAGGAATACTAGTTACAAAGTTAAATTTCTAGAGAAGAAAGCCTTCTGTGATGATAACTGTACATCTGCAAATAGGTCCTGGCCTGGTTTTAAACTTTTTTTTTTTTTTTTTCCTTTTGGAGATGTGGTCTTTTGTCCAGACTGGCCTCAATATAATTCCTCCCCTTTTTTTGAGATGAAGTCTCACTCTGTCGCCCATGCTGGTGTGCAATGGCACTATCTCAGCTCACTGCAACCTCTGCCTCCTGGGTTCAAGCGATTCTCCTGTCTCAGCCTCCCGGGTACCTGGGATCATAGTCATGCGCCACCATGCTCGGCTAATTTTTTTGTATTTTTGTAGAGATGGGGTTTCACCATGTTGGCCAGGCTGGTGTTGAACTCTTGACCTCAAGTGATCCACCCGCCTCAGCCTCCCAAAGTGCTGGGATTACAGGTGTGAGCCACCACGCCCGGCTTCAATTTCTCTTTTTTAAATGAAGCCTGGTAACATTTTTGTTCCTTCTAAGTGGGACCTCATAGATTAAAGGAATCAATTACTAAATATTGCGTTATATTGCCTTAAAAACTCCTCATCCTGGCCGGGCGTGGTGGCTCACGCCTGTAATTCCAGCACTTTGGGAGGCCGAGGAGGGTGGATGACCTCAGGTCAGGAGTTCATGACCAGCCTGGCCAACATGGTGAAACCCCATCTCTACTAAAACTACAAAAATTAGCCAGGCATGGTGGCATGCACCTGTGGTCCCAGCTACTCAGGAGGCTGAGGCAAGAGAATCGCTTGAACTCGGGAGGTGGAGGTTGCAGTGAACTAAGATCATGCCACTGCACTCCAGCCTGGATGACAGCAAGACTCTGTCTCAAAAAAAAAAAAAAAAAATCCTTCTACAGATGTTTGCATACTCCAGACAGGACGTATAGGGTTATAAACTCATATTTAGTAATGTTAGCAGGCCTCATCCTTCAACTTAAACCCAAAACCCTTAACTGTAAACAATGTTAGAAAGGAGTCTGAATGTTTTAAGACAAAGCAATAAAATTCAGTTTCTCTGTATAAATTATTTTAATTAACTATACTATCTTAATAAGGATATTCTCTTCGAGTTTAATTTTGTAATTGCTCATTATTTCTTTGAATAAATGTATTTTGAATAGATGTTTGTAAAGCTACCTTTTGATGGTCAAGAGTCTTTTGTATTTTTTTCTTAGTCTTTTATTTTGTTAGATACATCCTAATTTCTCTAATTATTATAAGCAATAAGCAACATAAGGCAATTAATTATTCAATTATAACTCTAGAGGAAAAATGGAAGGGATAAAAGCATTATGAAAATCTTCTGATTTCTTTACAGCAAATGACTATCATTCCATTCCCTTTTGGGATTTTTTTATTTTAATTTTTTAATATAATTTTTAAAATATGTAAAATAGAGATGAGGTCTCACTATGTTGGCCAGACTGGTCCCAAACTCCTGGCCTAAAGCCATCCTCCTGCATTGGCCACCCAAAGTGCAGGTATTACAGGCATGAACTGCTGTGTCTGGCCCCCTTGGGTTTTTAATAACCTTTTTTCTAATTTCTCATATTGCTTTTCGGGGAAAAGCATTGTAAAGAGTAGTGAAAAGCTAAAGAATCAACAAGACGCTGTTTTCTTCTAGAGACATTTGACATTCTAAACATTTAAGATCTTACTTATGGAAACTGAAATACTTCACTGTTTCACATTTCCCAGTTAAGACTTCATTAAAAAAAAAACATACACCGGGTACAGTGGCTCATGCCTGTAATCCCAGCACTTTGGGAGGCCGAGACGGGTGAATTACGAGGTCAGGAGTTCAAGACCAGCCTGGCCAAGATGCTGAAACCCCGTCTCTACTAAAAATACAAAAATTAGCCAGGCATGGTGGCACTCGCCTGTAATACCAGCTACTCAGGAGGCTAAGGCAGGAGAATCGCTTAAACCTGGGCAGCAGAGGTTGCACTGAGCCGAGATCTCGCCACTGCACTCCAGCCTGAGTGACAGAGCAAGACTCCATCTCAAAAAATAGAAAATAAAAATAAATGAACAAAAATAAACATAAATCCCAAAAGAAATTTTTAAAAACTACCTAGAAAATGTTACGCTAATTAGTACATGGTATTTTAAATAAGCGAATCGCTGAATAAAAAAGTAAATTGTTAAAACAAAAATACATAATGTTAAATTTGACTTTAAAATGAAGGCAATTTAATTTTCAAATAGAAAGATATGAGGGAAATCTTACTATTCTTGCCATCTGAGGACTAAACTCTGACCTTTTTCTTCTCAAATTTGTATCTGAGGGACCTGGGGAGTCACGCCTTACAAACCATAGTCTCATCAGAGGGGTTTTATTTAACCCTATATAATGTGGCTTACTTTCCTACCTGACTCTGGCATAACATCACATGACAGATAAGGAAAGAAATCAAAATGTTTTAACCCCAAATATGTTTATTTGCCATATCTTGAAATAGCCTACAAAGCTGTCTCTTGTGGGGAAAATCCACATTCTGCAGAGAATCCCCTTCCCTTTCCAGGTCTTTTCCCTGATCCAGAAGAGAATCCACTAACAGTCTGGCACCTTTTTAAGACTGATAAGATACATTTACAATCTATTCTCTGTGAAGCCTGCTACACGGAAGCTTCATTTGCATAAGAACCTTGGTCTCCCCCACCCCTTATCTTAACCCAAACATTTCCTTCTATTGATTCCAGGTCTTTAGAGGGTAACTTAACTCTCTGAGCCAATTACAAAATCTTTGAATCTGCCTATGACCTGGAAGTCCCCCCTTTCTGAACTGAAACAATGTTCACCTTACATGTGTTGATTGATGTCTGTAACTTCTGCCACCCTAAAATGTATAAAATCAAGCTGTAACCCAAGCACCTTGGACACATGTTCTCAGGATTGCCTGAGGGCTGTGTCATGGGCCCTTGGTCACTCATATTTGGCTCAGAATAAATCTCTTCAAATATTTTACAGAGTTTGAGTCTTTTTGTCAACACATCTAATTAAATGTCAAGATAAATTTACAGATGCCTTTACTGTATGTCTTAGGCAAAACAGACAATGTCATCTAAAAAGAGGTTTTTAATCTGCAGACTTTGGAACCAGACCCTGAGTTCTGGCTATTATATTGGGCAAATCACTTAATTTTGTCTGTTCTCACTCCTCATGTAGAAGGGCCTGGATGCTCTAGGAAGATTAGATAAGAAATACAAGCATACCTCAGAGATATTGCAGGCTTAGTTCCAGACCACTGCAATAAAGCAAATATCACAGTAAGGCAAATCACATGAATTCTTTGGTTTCTCAGTGCATACAGAAGTTATGTTTATACTGTAGTCTGTTAAGTGTGCAATGGCATTAGGTCTAAAAAAACATAACGGGCCGGGCGTGGTGGCTCATACCTGTAATCCCGGCACTTTGGGAGGCCAAGGTGGGCAGATCAGGAGGTCAGGAGATCAAAACCATCCTGGCTAACATGGTGAAACCCTATCTCTACTAAAAATACAAAAAATTAGGCGGGCGTGGTGGCGGCCGCCTGTAGTTCCAGCCACTGGGGAGGCTGAGGCGGAAGAATGGCGTGAACCCGGCAGGCAGAGGTTGCAGTGAGCCGAGATGGCACCACTGCATTCCAGCCTGGGTGACAGAGTGAGACGCCGTCTCAAAAAAAAAAAAAAAAAGGAATATAGAAAAAGCCGTGATCAGGCTCCTGCACTCCAGCCTTGGGACTCCGTCTCAAAAAAACAAAACAAAACAAAAAACGTAATGTACATTCCTTAATTTAAAAATACTTTATGGAAGGCTGGGCGCAGTGGCTCATGTCTGTAATCCCAGCACTTTGGGAGGCCAAGACGGGCGTATCACCTGAGGTCGGGAGTTTGAGACCAGCCTGACCAACATGGAGAAACCCTGTCTCTACCAAAAAATACAAAATTAGACGGGCATGGTGGCGCATGCCTGTAATCCCAGCTACTCAGGAGGCTGAGGCAGGAGAATCACTCGAACCCGGAAGGCGGAGGTTGCGGTGAGCCGAGGATCGTGCCATTGCACTCCAGCACGGGCAAAAAAAGTGAAACTCCGTCTCAAAAAAAAAAAATTAGCCGGGCATGGTGGCAGGTCCCTATAATCTCAGCTACTCAGGAGGCTGAGGCAGAAGAATAGCTTGAACCTGGGATGCAGAGGTTGCAGTGAGCCGAGATCGTGCCACTGCACTCCAGCCTGGGCGACAGAGGGAGACTCCATTTCAAAAAAGAAAAATGTCCTAGGCTGGGCGCCATGGCTCACGCCTGTAATCCCAGCATTTAGGGAGGCCAAGGCAGGTGGATCACGAGGTCAGGAAATTGAGACCATCCTGGCTAACACGGTGAAACCATGTCTCTATTAAAAACACAAAAAATTAGCCGGGCGTGGTGGCAGGTGCCTGTAGTCCCAGCTACTCGGAAGGCTGAGACAGGAGAATGGTGTGAACCCAGGAGGCAGAACTTGCAGTGAGCCGAGATCACACCACTGCACTCCAGCCTGGCCAACAGAGCAAGACTCTGTCTCAAAAAAAAAAAGAAAGAAAAAGAAAAAAGTCCTTTGTTGTCATTTAAACAATGTTTACAGCATCTACACAAGTAGATTCCATCTCAAGAAACAACTTTCTTTGCTCATCCATAAGAAGCAACTTTTAAACAGGGCACAGTGGCTCATGCCTGTAATGCCAGCATTTTGGGAGGCTAAGCTGGGAGGATCTCTGGAGCCAAGGAGTTCGAGACCAGCTTGGGCAACTTGGTGAAACCCTGTTTCTACAAAAAATTTAAAAATTATCGCTTGGGCTTGGTGGCTCATGCTTGTATACCAGCACTTTGGGAGGCTGAGGCGGGTGGATCACGAGGTCAAGACATAGAGACCATCTCGGCCAACACGGTGAAACCCCATCTCTACTAAAAATACAAAAATTAGCTGGGCGTGGTGGCACGTGCCTATAGTCCCAGCTACTTGGGAGGCTGAGGCAGGAGAATCGCTTGAATCCAGGAAGCAGAAGTTGCAGTGAGCCGAGATCGCACCACTGCTCTCCAGCCTAGCGACAGAGCAAGACTCCATCTCAAAAAGAAAAAAAAAAAATTATCCAGGTGTGGTAGTGCACACCTGTAGTTCCAGCTACTTGGAAGGCTGAGGTGGGTTGACAAAGCCCAGGAGGTTGATGCTGCAGTGAGCTGTACCACGCCATTGCACTCCAGCCTGGGCAACAGAGTGAGACCCTTTCTGAAAAAGAAAAAAAAAAAAAAGCAACTCTTCCTCCATTCAAATTTTCTCATGAGACTGCACCAATTCAGTCACATCTTCAGGTTCAACTTCTAATTCTAGTTCTCTTGCTATTCCACCACATCTGTGGTAACTTCCTCCACTGAAGTCTTTAACCTATCAAAGTCATCCATAAAGGTTGGAATCAACTTCTTCCAAATTCCTGTTAGTATTGATATTTTAACCTCCTCCCATTAATCACTGATTCTCTTAAAGGCATCTCGAATGGTGAATTCCTTCCAGAATGTTTTGCATTTACTTTGCTCAGATTCAGAGGAATCACTATCTATGGCAGCTATAGCCTTATGAAATATTATTTCTTAAATAAGATTTTAAAGTTAAAATTACTCCTGGATCCATGGGCTGCAGAATGGATGTTGTGTTACCAGGCATGAAAACAACATTCATCTCCTTATACATCTACATCAGAGCTCTTGGGTGATCGGGTGCATTGTCAATGATCAGTAATATTTTGAAAGCAATCTTTTTTTCTGAGCAGTAGTTCTCAATGGCGGGCTTAAAATATTCAGTAAGTCATGCTATAAGCAGATGTGCTGTCATCCAGGCTTTGTTGTTCCATTTATAGAGCACAAGCAAAGCATATTTAGTATAATTCTTAAGGGCTCTAGAATTTTCAAAATGGTAAATAACCATCGGCTTCAACTTAAAGTCACCAGCTGTATTAGCCCCTAACAAGAGAGCTGACTTGTCCTTTGAAGCTTTGAAGCCAGGCATTGATTTCTCTTCAGTTATGTTTATTTATTTATTTATTTTTCTTTTGAGATGGAGTTCTGCTCTTGTTGCCCAGGCTGGAGTGCAATGGCGCCAACTTGGCTTACCGCAACCCCCGCCTCCCAGGTTCAAGCAATTCTCCTGCCTCAGCCTCCCAAGTAGCTGGGATTACAGGCATGCACCAATACTCTCAGCTAATTTTTTATATTTTTAGTAGAGACAGGGTTTCTCCATGTTGGTCAGGCTGGTCTCAAACTCCCGACCTCAGGTGATCCACCCGCCTCAGTCTCCCAAGGTGCTGGGATTACAGGTGTGAGCCACTGAGCCCAACAATTTCTCTCCAGTTATAAAAATCCTAGATGGTATATTCTTCCAACATAAAAATGTGTCATCTACATTGAAAATCTGTTGAGATTCAGCCTCTACTAACTTTAAACTTTTCTTCTGTAGCTTCCTTACCTCTCTCAGTTTTCATAGAAGACTGAGGGGGCTGGGCGCGGTGGCTCACACCTGTAATATCAACACTTTGGGAGGCCGAGGTGAGTGGATCACCTGAGTTCGAGACCAGCCTGGCCAATGTGGCGAAATCCCATCTCTACTAAAAATACAAAAATTAGCCGGGCATGGTGGTGCACACCTGTAGTCCCAGCTACTAGGGAGGCTGAGGCAGGAGAATTGCTTGAACCCAGGAGGCAGAGGCTGCAGTGAGCCAAGATTGCACCACTGCACTCCAGCCTGGGCGACAAAGGGAGACTCCGTCTCCAAAAGAAAAAAACAAGACTGAGGGTTAGGGTGTTGCTCTGAGATTAGGCTTTGACCTAAGGGAATGTTGTAGTTAGTTTAATCTATCCAGACCACTTAAACTTTTTCTCTATCAGCAATAAAGCTGTTTAATTTTCTTATCATTCCTGTGTTCACTGGAGTAACACTTTTAATTTTTTTCAAGAACTTTTCCTTTGCATTCACAACTCGGCTAACTGGAGCAAAAGGCCTAGCTTTCAGCCTGTCTTGGCTTTCAGCACGTCTTCTTCCCTAAGCCTAATCATTTTTAGCTTTTGATTTAAAGTGAAAAACGTGCGACTCTGCCATTCACTTGAACACTTAAAGGCCATTGCAGGGTTATTAATTGGCCTAAATTCAATATTTGTGTCTCAGGAAACGAGGAGGCCTGAAAACAGGGAGACAGGGGAACAATAGCTGATAGAACAGTCAGAACACAAACATTTATTAATTAAGTTTGCCATTTTATATGGGTGTGGTTCCTGGTGCCCCAAAACAATTACAATAGTAACATCAAAGATCACTGATCACAAATCACTATAACAAATGTAATAATAAAAATGTTTGCAACATTACAAGAATTACCAAAATATGACACAGACATGAAAAGAGCACATGCTGCTGGAAAAACGGTGCTGAGTGACTTGCTTGATGCAGAGTTCCCCAAACCCTCAATTTGTTTAAAACACAGTTATCTGTGAAGTGCAATAGTGAAGCACAATAAACAAGGTATGCCTGTGTATGTACATGTATATATGAAACATATATTAATAATATAAGGCTGGGCGTGGTGGCTCATGCCTGTAATCCCAGCACTTTGGGAGGCTAAGGTGGGCAGATCACTTGAGCTCAGGAATTCCACACCGCCTGGGCAACATGGTGAAACCTCGTCTCTATTAAAAATACAAAAAATTAGGCGGCGTGGCAGTGCGCGCCTGTGGTCCCAGCTATTCAAGAGACTGAGGTGGGAGGATCATTTGAGCATGGGAGGTGGAGGTTGCAGTGAGCCAAAATAACACTACTGTACTCCAGCCTGGGCAACAGAGTGAGACCCTATCTCAAAAAAAAAAAAAGTAATATAATTAATAACATATTTAATATATAATGAACAATATGTAATATATATTAGACAGATGGATATCACACACATACAATTGATTCCTGTATGCTCTATATAGTTATTGCAAACACTGAATTAGTGAACAATGAACCATTGCTTCTAGCAGAAATACAACGTTAGATTCCTATAAGCCTGTGCTCACCACATTTGCATTAACAGATCAATATATAATGTTGTTTTGTGTGTGTGTTTGTTTAAAGTCACTTTAATATATTTTGTTGATGCACTGACACTCAACTCCTGGCTACCAGCACTATAATTCATGCCTGTATAACTCATGACTGACTGAAGATTATCTAACATAGGTATTTTCTCCATAAGGAAAAGAGCAGGAAAAGAGCTTTCTTGCACTTAGAACACCAGACAACATTTTAGCACTATATTTGTGGGCCATTTTGAGTGAAATCATCAGCAAAAAGCACAAAAATGAGAGAAATATGGCACTAAATGGGCCACGAACAGGACACTTGTTTATGGCATAAGACCTGAAACAAGAAGTCAGAATGTGGCCTTGTTGAACTCAGCTGAGAACGTGTGCATCAGGTGACGTACATTTTTCACAACTCTACAGATGTCCTTATATGACTACAAAAACACTATGCATATTAATTTGGGGGTTACAAATAAATTTCAGTCAGTAGGAACATTTACAAATATGGAATCCAAGAACAATGAGAATCAACAGCATGTAAGTGTGTACACACACACACACAGCATATAATACACATTAAACTAATACTTCTCCTCTTCCTGCCTTAATTTCATATTCTTACAACTATCAGTGAAATAGTAATTACTGAAGACCATAGGTATAAACATAAGAAAATCAGTTTGCACAAAAAATGTCTAAAATAATGTGGTTAATGATTATATAAACTCTAGTATCCCTTTAAGATTTATTAGACCCAGATTATAAAATTTACAAAACTAAAAATTCTTGCTTATATTTTTATTGAGAACTATAGGTGCCAAATATAAATTATATTTTTTAAAGTATAACAGAAACGGCCGGGCACGGTGGCTCACACCTGTAATCCCAGCACTTTGGGAGGCCGAGGCGGGTGGATCATGAGGTCAGGAGATCAAGACCATCCTGACTAACACAGTGAAACCCCGTCTCTACTAAAAATACAAAAAAATTAGCTGGGCGTGGTGGCGGGCACCTGTAGTCCCAGCTACTCGGGAGGCTGAGGCAGGAGAATGGCGTGAATCCAGAAGGCCGAGCTTGCAGTGAGCCCAGATCGCACCACTGCACTCCAGCCTGGGCGACAGAGTGAGACTCCGTCTCAAAGAATGAATCTGCCAAAAGTATTACCTGAAATTTATTGATAGATTTTGGTGATTTCGTTTTGTTTCTTTGTTTGTTTTTTGGTGACTTCATTTTACTATCTCAAGAATTCCTTCTATCATCTTAAATATATTTAAGATTATTAGAGACATACACATGTGTCTGTAATACATGTGTGTTCAACTTTTTAGTTGGAAAATATTTTAAACTTACAGAAAAAAATGCAAAAATAGTATAGAGTTTTTATATAACCTTTACCCAGTTGCTCCTAATATTAACAAACCTTACATAATCGCTTACAATTATGAAAACCAGAAAATGTACACTGACACAATTAACTTAAATATAAGATCTCATTTGAATTTCATCAATTTTCCCACTAATGTCCTTTTGCTGGTCCAGGATTTAATCAAGAATTCCACAAATTGTAATGCTTCTTTAGATCGCTCCAATATGCAATAGTCCCTCAGTTCTTTCTTGTTTATGACTTTGAGACTTTTTTAAAGTACTGGGAAGTTATCTTGTAGAATGTTCCTCAATTTGGGTTTATCTCTGTTTTCTCATGATTAGACAAAAATTACCTTTCCTGGCAAAAAATACCATAGAGGCGATGTTATGTCCTTCTCAGTGCACTGCATCATGAAGCATCTGACATGTGTTAAATAAATGTATAGAAAGCCACTGTTTTGGGCTGAGTTTCTACACTAGACTCCAACAGAGCACACAAAACCTGAATGGAGTCACTCCTGCTAGGCACCACATAATCAAATCGAACAATAAAATGGGCCAGTTTTCCAACAAACAGGCCATTCACAGCAACCAATCAGAAGGGGCCCAGTTTATTTGTGCTAGCAAGATAACAAAGTTCCTCTCTGTTTTAACCCTATAAGGAAAGTAACTTTGTAATGAGCAATAACTCTTTTTCCTTGTTTCTGCCTTCTTCAGCTTTTTTCTACCAATAAAGCCTGCCTCCACTGCTCAGCTCATTGGAGTGCCTTTGTAAATCTTTAGATGGGATGCTGCCTGATTCATGAATTGCTAATAAAAGCCAATTAATCTTTAAACTCAGTTTGTCAAAATTTTTGTCTTCTGACAGATGTCAATGTGTCACCAGGTTAGAGTGGTATATCCAGATTTCTCCAGTGTAACTAAGGTTCCCCTTGGTAATTAATAAGTATTTTGTAGGGAAGATACTTAGAGCCGATTTAAACACCGTGTTTCCTACCACACTTTCACCCACTAATTTTAGCATCCATTGGTTGATTCTTGCCTGCAATAACAACCTGCCATGGAGATCGCCTAATGATGATCTTCTATTTCCATCATTCCTTCTATTTATTAACTGAAATTCTACTGTAAAAACAAAAAAAGAGCTGCCTCTCAATTTTACTGTGAACATAAAATTGCTCTAAAAATAAAGTTTACTATTATTTTATTATTATTTTAAAAAATAAAAAGACCGGGCGCAGTGGCTCACGCCTGTAATCCCAGCACTCTGGGAGGTCGAGGCGGGCGGATCATGATGTCAGGAGATTGAGACCATCCTGGCTAACACGGTGAATCCCCATCTCTACTAAAAATACTAAAAATTAGCCGGGCGTGGCAGCGGGCGCCTGTAGTCCCAGCTGCTCAGGAGGCTGAGGCAGGAGAATGGCGTGAACCCGGGAGGCGGAGCTTGCAGTGAGCCCAGATCGTGCCACTGCACTCCAGCCTGGGTGACACAGCGAGAGACTGTCTCAGATTAGATAGATAGATAGATTAGATAGACTAGATAGATAGATAGATAGAGAGACAGATAGATAGATAGATAGATAGATAGATAGATAGATAGGCTGTCCTTTCTCCCTCGTTTATATTAGTATGGACTCACTGATATTTATTATATTCTATGGATTCGAATCCAATACTATGGTTTATTTTGTCTTAGCTTTGACCAATGGAACTATCTCTTCAAGTTGGTTAGATCCTTTCATATGCCCCTATCATTTTTTAGTTACTTTCTGATACCATTAAACGTTTCAGGTTCATTTTGATTTTCCCTGCCTCAGTCCTGGAATCAGTCATTTCTCAAGGGTTCTTATTAGCAGAGAATGTTATTTAGAAACCAAGATCTGGGGCCGGGCATGGTGACTCACACCTGTAATCCCAGCATCTTGGGAGGCCGAGGCGGGCAGATCACTTGAGGTCAGGAGTTTGAGACCAACCTGGACAACATGATCAAATCCCATCTCTACAGAAAATACAAAAATTAGCCAGGCATGGTGGCAGATGCCTATAGTCCTAGCTACTAGGGAGGCTGAGGCAGGAGAATCACTTGAACCTAGGAGGTGGAGATTGCAGTAAGCCAAGACCGTGCCACTGCACTCCAGCCTGGGTGACAGGGTGATACTCTGTCAAAAAAAAAAAAAGAAAAAGAAAAGAAATCAAGACCTGGGGCACTATTGTGGTCACTGCTACTCTGGTATTCCTAATTCTAGGTCCTCTCAGTGGAGAGAGTAAGGAGCCTAGGTCTTATTATCCACAATATTTTCTAATTTGTTTACTGCAAGTATATATTTAAAGTAGAATTGCTAACCCCTGCCCCTATGAGAAAGAAACTTACTAATGACACCACAATATTTGCATATAATTCTTTTTGTCTTTAGCCTTATAATTTTCCAAAGTATCTCAGGCTAGTTATTTTCTTCCCCAACCCCTTCAGTGTATTATCCATTTATAATACAATTAGGTTTGTGTGTTATTGTTTATATACCTTTTTGAGTTCTTCCCACATCCTGGTTGACCTGCATGATTCGTTTGTTTCGGAGATCATATGCCTGTCATTTTTGTTTTTGTTTTTGTTTTAATTAATAGAGACAGAGTCTTACTATTTTGCCCAGGCAAGTCTCGAATTCCGGGGTTCAAGTGATCCTCCTTGCCTCAGCCTCCCAAAGTGCTAGGATTACAGTCATGAGCCACCATGTCCAGCCTGTTTTAGAGATCATATACCTGTGGGGTTTCTGGTTTTGGAAAATATAATTTTTTTGAAATATATGTATAATCTTATATATATATTTTGAGACAGAGTCTTGCTCTGTCATGAAGGCTGGAGTGCAGTGGCGCGATCTCAGCTCACTGCAACTTCCCCGCCTTCTGGGTTCAAGTGATTCTCGTGCCATAGCCACCCAAATAGCTGCGATTACAGGTGTGCGCCACGACACCTGGTTAATTTTTGTATTTTTTATAGAGACAAGGTTTTGCCATGTTGCCCAGGCTGGTCTCAAACTCCTGGCCTCAAGTGATTCACCCGCCTCGGCCTCTCAAAGTGTTGGGATTACAGGCGTGAGCCACTGCGCCCAGCCTCATATACCTGTTTTGATGAGCATTTAAGAAGAGTACTTTGTTCCTTTGGCTAATTATGGGACTAGGAAGAAAATGCAGTATCTCCTTGACAAGGAAACACTCACACTACTCCTGATATTAATGAATCAATTGAAAACGTCCAGACACGTCCAGACATAGAATACAACAATATACCACAAAGCAAATAAAGCAACAGATAAAAACAAATTTTAAAAAATACTTATACGACCATTGTTTGATGTTATACCCTGTGTTTCCAAGATAGTTCAAGTGGAATGCGAAATAAAAACATGGATAATCTTCCTGTTTCCTTGTAGGTCCTACGCCCTATTTCCTGCTCCTTTCAAATCTCAAAGATAGAAGACTGATTACAGTGCCTGGAAGTCCTTCATGTAATTAATACTAATGCTTACAAGAACTGAATTTTTATTTATTCTAAAAACATTTGTTGCATGCCTCCCCTCTGTACCAGACACAGTGCGAAGTGCTTTATGTACTTTTATCTAACCAAATAAGTACTTTGGAGAAGACCCATTAACTATGCTATGTTCACATTGATTTGTTTCCTCTCTAGATTTTATACACCATTGTGCCAGTACAGTCAAGATCTGGTGATAATGAAAAGCTAACAGCAAAAATTTGTCAAAACTAACCTTTTATGAGAAACAATTTAACCTACTGGTGCACTTAGGTGGATATTTGATAGAGCTAAGAAGCAACCACAGACATATGGTTTCTGTGAGGAAATAAGAATATGGAATTATTTTGCCACCTAAAACTGCAAAAGTAAAAAGCACTTCATAGAAGAATGGTCTTTTAGCATTTTACCCAAAATCAGAGACATGACTATTCAGAGCTATACATTATTTTATACAACAAACAGATTTGGTTTTTCTCAATCTTGTTTTCTTTATGAAATCCTGAGTTAAAGGCCAGGCATGGTGGCTCACGCCTGTAATCCCAGCACTTTGGGAGGCCGAGGCGGGCGGATCACGAGGTCAGGAGATCGAGACCATCCTGGCTAACACGGTGAAACCCCGTCTCTACTAAAACTACAAAAAAATAGCTGGGCGTGGTGGTGGGCGCCTGTAGTCCCAGCTACTCGGGAGGCTGAGGCAGGAGAATGGAGTGAACCCGGGAGGCGGAGCTTGCAGTGAGCCGAGATCACGCCACTGCACTTCAGCCTGGGCTACAAAGCGAGACTCCGTCTCCAAAAAAAAAAAAAGAAAAGAAAAAGAAAAAGAAATCCTGAGTTAAAAGAAGTTATGCAGAATAATGTATAAATACAGTTTTTTTTTTTTTTTTTTTTGAGACGGAACTCCGTCGCCCAGGCTGGAGTACAGTGGCACGATCTTGGCTCACTGCAAGCTCCACCTCCCGGGTTCACGCCATTCTCCTGCCTCAGCCTCCCGAGTAGCTGGGACTACAGGCGCCCGCCACCACGCCCGGCTAATTTTTTTGTATTTTTAGTAGAGACGGGGTTTCACCATGTTAGCCAGGATGGTCTCGATTTCCTGACCTCGTGATCCACCCGTTTCGGCCTCCCAAAGTGCTGGGATTACAGGCGTGAGCGACCACGCCCAGCCAAATACAGTATTATTAAGGAGCACTACCTGATCACACCAAAATTTATGATAACCAACAAGGTGCCCCAAATGGACAAAACAAATATAAGCATGAAGAATAACAGCTGAGGCCAGGCACAGTGGCTGACACTTGTAATCCCAGCACTTTGGGAGGCCAAGGTGGATGAATCAGGAGTTTGAAGTCAGGAGTTTGAGACCAGCCTGAGCAACATGGCAAAGTCCCGTCTCTAATAAAAATACAAAAATTAGGCCAGGTGCAGTGGCTCACACCTGTAATCCCAGCACTTTGGGAGGCCAAGGTAGGTGGATCATTTGAGGTCAGGAGTTCGAGACCAGCCTGGCCAACATGGCGAAACCCTGTGTCTACTCAAAAAAAAAAATACAAAAATTAGCACATGCCTGTAGTTCAAACTACTTGGGAGGCTAAGGCAGGAGAATCACTTGAGCCTAGGAAGCAACAGAGGTTGCAGTAAGCCGAGATCACGCCACTGCACTCCAGCCTGGGCGACAATCGAGTAAGTTTGAAACTCTGTCTCAAAAAAGAAAAATAAAAAAAGAAAAAAGAATAACGCCTGAACAGGACTCTTTGGGTATACTAATCCAGACCTTAACCACTACTATCAGACAATTATAGCATTACTACAGCTTTAAGTTTATTACGCCATTCTTGCCATCCTTGTATAGCAGCCAGGGCACAGTAGCAACCAAGTGAAACACCTGAATTACCAACTCACAGCCTCTAGTGTGTGCCTAACCCTAACTTGGAATGACACCATGATCCAAAAAGCCTGCCAATCTCTGGCACAGAGGCTTCTTTATTCATTGATGCTCAATTCTGTATGGTTTCCCCTTACAGCAGGGTAAAACCATAAGGGATAAGTTAACTGTACCTAGAGAGCAATTTTAATATGCTACAAATATTCCACACTCATGAAACTATGTTCACTTTCCAGAAAATAAAACAGTAGGACTCCTGTTATGGCCTGGGCCTTAAATTCATATTAAACAATTTATTACTGTATAAATGGTTAACAGCATATAACCAATTTCCTTAAACCCAAGTTAAAACCTAGCATCCTCCTGACAAGGACTAGCCAGGGTTCTCAAAACAAAGTAAGAGCATCTTCTCTGCCATACAGTACAAAGAAAATTATATTAATTCTCATTGGAGGGGGTTGCTCACAGCCCCAAGGGGCTACAACTTACTCGGAACACAGAAAGAAGGCAATGGTGTTTTATGAAACTAACAACGAAGGAACCCTATTATATCCTTTATTTCTCCTATTACTTGCCTATATTAGTCAACCACTTATGCTGGATATAATAACATAAAAGTAAAGGTAGATATAGGGCCACCCATAATTCCTTTTCTTCTCAGTCCTTCCCTACTCATCAGTAAGCAGAAGGTAGAATGTTGATAGAATATATATTCATCAAGAAGTGAAATAAAAACCACTGAGTTAGTTTGTACAGTTTCTACTGCTCTAGCAAAAACAAACTACACATGCAAGTGCAAGCTACAAAATAACTGTATAATTTCACTGTTTCCACAAATGAGGTAAATATTCTTATATTTGCATTTTAAATGGACACTACACAACATATAGGGATGAACAGTAAATTTCAGGCTAATGATTTAAAATTCTAATTTTTCTTTGCTTAGACTGACATTAGATGATAAATTTTTTAAAATATGACAAGTTGAAGGAGACACCACAAAGAAAGAAAAAAGGTATATATTTTAGTACCTTTAACAGCACATTTTCCCTGCTTTTTTTTTTTTTTTGAGGCGGAGTCTCGCTCTGTTGCCCAGGCTGGAGTGCAATGGCTTGATCTTGGCTCACTGCAAGCTCCGCCTCCTGAGTTCATGCCCTTCTCCTGCCTCAGCCTCCTGAGTAGCTGCGACTATGGGCGCCCGCCACCACGCCCATCTAATTTTTTGTATTTTTAGTACAGACGGGGTTTCACCGTGTTAGCCAAGATGGTCTCGATCTCCTGACCTCGTGATCCACCTGCCTCAGCCCTCCAAAGTGCTGGGATTACAGGCATGAGCCACCGTGCCCTGCCCCTTTTCCTGCTTTTTGAATAAGGGAGCCCCCATTTTCATTTTGCCCTGGGACTTGCAAATTATGTAGTCACCCTACCAACAATCAACCTTTCCCTGTCTGGACTTCTACAGAATGAATAAAAATAAGATAGCAGAGGAAATGATGGAACAGTTAAACAGTTCTAATTACTGTAACTGACTTTCTTTTCAGGCTTCAGGACCACAAAACTTCATTAGTGTCCAATTTATAGTACAATAAGAAAAAGCTGACCAATGTTGTAAATGGAGTTTAAAAAGTGTACAGGGCTAGGTGAGATGGCTCGTGCCTGTAATCTCAGCACTTTGGGAGGCTGAGGTGGGAGGATCACTTGAGTCCAGAAGTTCGAGACCATCCTGGGCAACATAGCGAGACCCTGTCTCTACAAAAAATTTAAAAAGTAACTGTACATGGTGCACACGCCTGTACTCCCAGTAACTTGGGAGGCTGAGGTGGGAGGATTGCTCGAGCCTGGAAGGTTGAGGTGCCAGTGAGCCTCCAACCTGGCACTTCAGCCTGGCAGAGCAAGATCCTGTCTTAAAAAAGTCTCCACACACATAAAGATTGGAACGATAGACATTGGGGACTCCAAATGCAGGGAGGGAAGAGGGCATGGGTTGAAAAACCACCTATTGGGTACTATGTTCACCATTTGGGTGATGGGATTAGTAGAAGCCCAAACTTTAGCACCACCCAATATACCCAACCCAATATACCCAACCCATGTAACAAACCTGAACTATGAACTCCAAAAGGAAATATATTTATCTAGTTTATTGCTGTATCACCAATATCTGATATTCATTAACCATTAATTCATAAAATAAACTATGATCATTGCTACTGCACACTCATCTACAAATCCATATACCTAGCAAAAGACAAATTTTAGGTTGGGCTCAGTGGCTCACGCCTGTAATCCTAGCATTTTGGGAGGCCAAGGCAGGCGAATCACCTGAGGCCAGGAGTTCGAGACCAGCCTGGCCAACATGGTGAAACCTTGTCTCTACTAAAAAACTATATAAAAATTAGCCGGGTACGGTGGTGCATGCCTGCAATCCCAGTTATTTGGGAGGCTGAGGCAGCATAATTGCTTGAACCAGGGAGGCGGAGGTTGCAGTGAGCCGAGATCATGCCACTGCACTCCAGCCTGGGCGACAGAGTGAGACTCCATCTCAAAAACAACAAAAAACCCAAAGAAACAAGACAAATTTTAGCTCTAAAATGACAATAAGTCATTTTATTAGGGCTTAAAATTATATTTCTAATCACAGTAATTATAAGACTTACAAATTTGGTAAAATGATATTCAAGTACCACAGAAATATAAAATATAGAAAGTAAAAGCCCTTAATATCTCACTCTTTTTTTTTTTGAGACGAAGTTTTGCTGTTGTTGTCCAGGCTATAGTGCAATAGCACAATCTCGGCTCACCACAACCTCCACCTCCCAGGTTCAAGCAATTCTCCTCCCTCAGCCTCCCAAGTAGCTGGGATTACAGGCATGTGCCACCACACCCAGCTACTTTTGTATTGTTAGTAGAGACAGGGTTTCTCTATGTTGGTCAGGCTGGTCTCGAAATCCCGACTTCATGTGATCACCCGCCTTGGCCTCCAAAAGTGCTGGGATTATAGGTGTTAGCCACCACACCCTGCAATATCTCACTCTTAAGTGAGTGTACATCCACATAAATAAAGTAAAATGTTCAGTAGGTTTGAAACTTTTTAAAATATAAAAATATGAAATCTAAAGAATCTGAACAAATAAGATGACCTTATTATAATCTTGCTTTCTTAAAATGAGTCAAACGTTAACTTTCTAGAGGTATCACTTTTACTTAAATTTCTAATTTGAATGAAAAACTAAGTATTATTTTGTTCAAAATTATACGAGAAAAAAAGGCTCATGCCTATAATCCCAGCACTTTAGAAGAAGGCAGGAGGATCACGAGGTCAAGAGATTAACACCATCCTGGCTAACATGGTGAAACCCCATCTCTACAAAAAATAAAAAAATTAACCAGGCGTGGCAGTGTGCAACTGTAGTCCCAGCTACTCGGGAGGCTGAGGCAGGAGAATTGCTCAAACCCGGGAGGCGGAGGCTGCAGTGAGCCAAGATCACGCCACTGCACTTCAGCCTGGGCAACAGAGCAAGACTCTGGGAGGGGAGGGCAGGGGAAGACGGGGGAGGGGGAGGGGGAGGGAGAGGGTTCATCTCTACTAAAAATACAAAAATTAGCAGGACAGCCAGGCACGGTGGCTCATGCCTGTAATCCCAGCACTTTGGGAGGCCGAGGAGGGCGGATCACCTGAGGTCCGGAGTTCGAGACCAGCCTGACCAACATGGAGAAACCCCATCTCTACTAAAAATATAAAATTAGCCAGGCGTGGTGGCGCATGCCTGTAATCCCATCTACTCCGGAGGCTGAGGCAGGAGAATGGCTTGTACCCGGGAAGCGGAATTTGCTGTGAGCCGAGATTGCGCCATTGCACTCCAGCCTAGATGACAAAAGCGAAACTCCGTCTCAAAAAAAAAAAAAAAAAATTAGCAACACAGGGTGGCATGCACCTGTAGTCCCAACTAGGGAGGCTGAGGCATAAGAATCGCTTGAACCCAGAAGGCGGAGGTTGCAGCAAGCCAAGATCATGCCACTGCACTCCAGCATGGGTGACAGAGCAAGACTCTGTCTCAAAAAAAAATACACACACACACACACAATGCAAGTCTTGCTATCAGTATTGTTTCTTATTAACTGAAAAAAAAAATGGAAAGACTCATGGGAGAAAAAGTTAGAGAGCATTCAAGGCTTAAATTAATTCTTTTTTTTGTTTGTTTTTGTTTTTGTTTTTTGAGACAGAGTCTTACTCTGTTGCCCAGGCTGGAGTACAGTGGTGTGATCTCAGCTCACTGCAACCTCCGCCTCCTGGGTTCAAGCGATTCTCCTGCCTCAGCCTCCTGAGTAGCTGGGATTACAGGCATATGTCACCACACCCAGCTAACTTTTGTATTTTTGGTAGAGATGGGGTTTCACCATGTTGGTCAGGCTGGTCTCGAACTCCTGACCTTGTGATCCACCCACCTTGGCCTCCCAAACTGCTGGGATTACAGGCGTGAGCCACCACACCCGGCCAAATTGATTCTAATAACACAAGTATGCTAAACTCATTTGACACAATAAATACATAAAGTTACTATGTAAAAAAGGCCTATTCCACCTCCCACCTCCACCTCATTCCCTTCCCCAACTGCTCCTCTTGGATGTCAGGGAAGTCTGGGGTCTGGATCAACTGAATGTCTGGCTATAATTCAGCATTAGCTTAATGAAGCACTGGCAACTTTTAGGCATTACAGCCTTCCCCTAAAAGACAGAGGACCCACAAGCAAAATTGTACTAACAATAGAGCTCTTTACAAAAAGCACTCTTGAGCCCTTTCTGCAGCATGTTCATTTTAAGTAACCACTGTGATTTCCAACATTTTACTGAATCATACAGAACAATCCCAAAAGGAAAATGTAGTCTTGAAATCATTCAACAACAAAAATTAAATCATATCTTTGTTAAGAAGCTGGGTTAATTATTATGTTGAGGCTCCTTGGTTGATGCTGCATGATTCCTTAATCTGAAACTTTCTCAACAAATTTTTGTCCACTATATTTCTTAAAGATCAACATTCTGGCTCACCTTTTGCTTTAAAAATAAAACCCCCAAAATACTGCTCATTTATATCAACTTAAAATGTTATATAATGAAGATTAACCATCTCATTGACTTATACCAAGTAAAAGACTAAGCATTATATATGTATTAAGGATTAACAACCTATACAGAAGATGAAGCTATTTCAGTTGGCGTGCAAAACTTGGTAAATGCGGTCCTACTGATCATTATTTCCAAAATTCATTAGCAAAACAAACCACTTTTATCGATTTTTATTTTAATACCTTTGCCTTGAAATGCTTCAGCAAAGTTCTTAGTACACTGTAATTGTCTGTATCCACTACCAGAAAAATGTGCACCTACTGGAGTAAAAAACATCTACTAATATAAATGATAAACTATTTAAATTCACTCTTAGAACCATGTTCCTTTCAGGTATTGCCACCACATGCCATCTAATTTTACTCATATAAAAGGGGAGATGAGATGTGAGGTACTGTTGGCAATCTTCATCAGTTCTCCTTCACTCACTACTGCTGAGTTGGGTGGCATGCAAACAAAAGACATTTGCATACTCAATAGGTTGAGTGACATCCAACTGAAAGAAAGCTGCCAACCTTTGCCTGGCTTAGATAATAAGAATGTTATAAAATATTCTTTCCATTTTATGCCCTTTCACAATTTGAATTTTTTCTGTCATGTATGTGTATTATTTTGAAGTAATTGTATTTTTTAAAGTTACCAGCTTAAAACCATTTTATCTAAATCAAGAATAATTTAGGAGAGTTCGGAATTCAGTATTAGAATAGATTATAGAAGTAGAATTAAGTAATTTAAATAAGAAAAGGCTTAAATTGATTTACATGAATAAAAGAACAAAATACTAAACAAAAATGTTTCACAATTAGGAGCTAAATTAAAAATTAAGTGAATTTCTAGTGGCAAAGTTAAAGATTTAAAACTATGTACTATTCAGATAATTATATTGAGACCTGAGCCTAAGTATAATTTGTTATGAAAATCACCAAGTAGAAATAAAAACATAAATTTTAAAACTCTCATTAAATATAACCATTATGCTCATTAACTATGAAAAAACAGCAATGTGTACTATTATCATTATCGTCTACTAAAATCTAAGACTACTTCCTCTATCAGTACGTTTAAAAGAATTTAGTTTTCAGTCAAGGCATAGTTAAAAATCAGCTTGTGTATTATTCAATTCAAATCTAATTCTGCAGTCAAAGAATACTACATTAAGGGTGGCATGATGGCTCACCCTGTAATCCCAGAACTTTTGGAGGCCAAGGCAGGAAGATCCTCTTGAAGCCAGGAGTTCAAGACCAGCCTGGGCAACATAGCGAGACGTTGTCTCTACCAAAAAAAAAAAAAAAAAAAAAAATTAGCTTGGCATGGTGGTATACACCTGTAGTCCTAGCTACTCAGGAGGCTGAAGCAGGAGGATGGCTTGAGCCCAGGATTTAAAGGTTACAGTGAGCTATGATTGTACCACTGTACTCCAGCCTGAGAGTGACAGAGCAAGATCTCATCTCCATGATAATAATAAACTAATTCAACTATGTATTCTTTTTTTTTTTAAGACAGGGTCTCGCTCTGTCACCCAGGCTGGAGTGCAGTGGCATCATCTGTGCTCAACGCAGATTTGAACTCCTCCTGGTCTCAAGTGATTCTCCCACCTCAGGCTCCTGAGCAGCTGTGAATACAGGTGAGTGCCATCACGCCCTGCTAGTTTTTTATTTTTTGTACAGACAGGATCTCACTATGTTCCCCGGGTTGGTCTGGAACTCCTGGGATCAAGTAATCCTCCTGCCTTGGCCTCCCAAAGTGCTGGGATTATAGGCATTGGCCATCAAGCCCAGCACTCAACTATACGTTCTAAATCCAAAGAGTCTCTGCTATTTAAAAAAATAGTATATTACAGAAGTAAGCTTGCAATGATACCAAAATGCTACTTGACAGTACTAGAGGAAAAAATCCAACCTGCCACTACCCTTGGCCATCTTGACTAGTACATCTGCCTAACCAGTCTTCCTGTTTTTCATACAGCTCCTCTCTAATTCTTCTCTACCGATAAACCAGAGTGGTCTTTGAAAAATGAAAATTAGATTATGAAATTACTCTGCTTAAACTCTTTCTAAAGCATTTCTTATTTTCTCAAAATAAAATTCAAACTTCATCTTTACTATGGCCTACAAATCCCCACATGATTTGGCCCCTGCCTGCCTGTCTAACCCCTTGTTGTGCATCTCTCTTCCTAGTTCACAACATTCGAGCCACAACAAGCTCCTTTCTGATCCTGTGAAATATCGAGCTCTTTCTTACCTCCTAGCCTTTACACTTTCTTGTTCTTCTACCTGGAATGTTTTTCCTGCAATTATTCACATATCTGGCTGATTATTCTTCAGGTCTCACGTCATAAGGAATGCTTCACTGACCCCCTTTACCTAATGTGAGTGGCCTTCCCCAATTACCCTCTAATATAGCCCTGTGGCATTTATCACAATCTCTAATGATCTTGGATCTTGTTCCTTTATGTATCTACTTATTTATGATCTGTCTTTTTTTTTTTTTTCTTGAGACAGTTTCACTCTTGTTGCCCAGGCTGGATTGCAATGGCACGATCTCGGCTCACCATAACCTCCGCCTCCCAGGTTCAAGCAATTCTCCTGCCTCAGCCTCCCAAGTAGCTAGGGTTACAGGCATGCGCCACCATGGCCAGCTAATTTTGTATTTTTAGTAGAGACGGGGTTTCTCAATGTTGATCACACCGATCTCGAACTCCCAACTTCAGGTGATCTGCCCACCTCGGCCTCCCAAAGTGCTGGGATTACAGGCGTGAGCCACCGCACCCGGCTATTATCTGTCTTCTTAACAAGTACATAAGTGCCATTGAAGTCAGGGATCCAGATGCCTTGTTCATAGCTACAAAATACTACGGTATTTTCTCTTAACCTAACCTAATCTACATAAACATGTAAAAACTAGATTACAGAAGGCAGGGTTCCAACTTATTTTGCTCAATATCTCCTTATAGTATTACTAAACAATGTTCAAATGTCAGTAGACATGGGAAAACCACAAGAATATTCAAAACTCAGCAGTTAAGTATTTTGTCTTAGTGTGTTACAAACTTGCCTTCTCCTTAAATATATAATTTCTTCAAACTTATTTTAACTGCTTCCCTGCAAAAAAGCACTAGGCCAAGTTATCTCTCTTGATGGCTAAATGGCCTCCTGCCTCCTTCATTAAGCGTACATGGCAAAATTAGGTGCATAACAGCATATGATTAGCTTCACATATAGCCTTTTTTTAAAAAAAGCCAGTTGTTTTCACCTGCAATTAGAAAAGAGCTGAATGAGAAATTTCCCTAAAAACAAAAGGAAATCTTTATATTATTTTGTTTTGAGACAGCTTACATTATACAGAAGTTAACTATCAATTGATATCTCATTGAACCTTTAGAACTTGATCTATAGTCTCATTTAAGTAGATGACAGTAATAAGAGAAAATGAGTCTCTGGTTTCAATATTTTGTGATTAGATATCTATAAAGAAAAGTAAGTACAGGTAAGTATAGATTTTTTTTTTTTTTTTTTTTGAGACAGGGTCTTGCTCTGTTGCCCAGAGTGGAGGGCAGTGGCGCAATTTTGGCTCACCACAATCTCCAATCTCAGGAGCATGCCTTAGCTCCTGAGTAGCTGTGATTATAGGTGCCTGCCACCGTGCCTGGCTAATTTTTTATATTTTCAGTAGAGACCGGGTTTCACCATGTTGGCCAGGCTGGTCTCAAACTCCTGACCTCAGGTGATCCGCCCACCTCAACCTCCCAAAGTGCTGGGATTACAGGCAGGAGCCACCATGCTCGGCCAGAAAATCTTTAAAGATGACAATATAAGGAAGCATTTTTGGCCAGGTGTGGTGGCTCACGTCTATAATCCCAGCACTTTGGGAGGCTGAGGTGGGAGGAGTGCTTGAGCTTAGAAGTTCGAGGCTAGCCTGGGCAACATGGCGAGACTCTGTCTCTAAAAAAATTTTAAAAATTAGGTGGGCGTAGTGGCATGCCTGTAGTCCCAGCTACTCAGGTAAGGCTAAGGCAGCAGAATTGTTTGAGCCCAGAAAGTGGAGGCCCCAGGGAGCCATGTCTGTGCCACTGCACTCCAGCCTGGGTGACAGAGAGAGACCCTGACTCAAAACAAACAAACAAACAAACAAAAAAAAACATACACTTACCTACATTTACTTTTCCCTATAGATATCCAGTCATAAAATATTGAAACCAGAGACTGACTTTCTTATTACTGTAATCTACTTAAATGAGACTATAGATCAAGTTCTAAAGGTTCAAGGAGATATTAATTGATAGTTAACTTCTGTATAATGTATGCTGTACTGCACATCGCAACATTTCTGAAATTGGGGTTAGTTTTACAATCACTATAGTTTCATAATTTACTTGGCAGTGTTTTTTTCCTAGTGGTGTCTCCTATGATTGATGATGTGTTAGGTTTAAAAAAATATGATATTTTTGAGGAAAAAGTATTATTTATTTATATTTATTGACCCTGCTCCCAACTTTATTATAATGGAGATTCAAGATATCAATAAAAAGTTTCTTGCTCAGGCCGGGCACGGTGGCTCATGCCTGTAATCCCAGCACTTTGGGAGGCCAAGGCGGGCAGATCACCTGAGGCTGGGAGTTCGAGACCAGCATGACCAACACTGAGAAACCCCGACTCTACTAAAAATATAAAATTAGCCAGGCGTGGTGGTGCATGACTGTAATCCCAGCTACTTGGGAGGCTGAGGCAGGAGAATTGCTTGAACCCGGGAGGCAGAGGTTGCCTTGAGCCGAGATCGCGCCACTGCACCCCAGCCTGGGCAACAAGAACGAAACTCCGTCTCAAAAAAAAAATTAAAAAGTTTCTTGCTCAAGATAACTCTAAGGTATTCACATCAATGAAATACATTGTTGCTGTATCTGTAAAATCCAAAAAATTCAGGCATGCAATATCTCTGATGTACCATGTATATCACATTTTACCAAATAATTTAAATTGGACTTCTTTTCATATATCTCTTTATGATGTTCTCTGCCTTCATTTATTTTTTGCTTTCCAAGTGTTTCCTTTTACCTGACTTTTTTGCAGCCAAACAAAATAGATAAGCCTAGATGTCCCAAAGACCCCAACTATCAAGAATAAAAATAGTGAGAAGAATCTACCTGGTAAATGCAACCCTAAACAGTATCAGTGAGCTCTTACATGCACATCTCTGTTCTTCTGCACTGCTACTTTTACTGCTACCTCCTTAACCATCTATATTCCCCTTACAATACTTTCTTCACATAGAATGATAACCCATCAGCCAGATTTCAAGTCTTCAGAGCTGAGTACAGCCACTGAGCCAATATTAAATAAGGTAGACTACATATATACCAAATAACTCAGCCTTCATCACCACCCTCAGCTCATCCAGCAGCTCAGTGGAATAACTGCTGATCAGACCTAAAACTGAGTGGCTGTAGGGATGATAAAGGATTGCTCAAGTTACTGATTTTTCCCTTCCCTTTTCTTGTGCAGTCTAGACCACTTGACTAGGCCTCTCAGCCTCTATCTCTGTTTAGGACTGGATCACTCCTATTAATCACATATTTGATCACTGTGCCTTTGCCACCTGGCTGCTCTTCCAAAGAACATCTCCATCATCAGGCCAATTTCCTTAGCCCAGCCTCAAAGGAATTGTAAGCTTTTTTTTGTTTTTTGTTTGTTTTTTGTTTTGAGACGGAGTTTCACTCTTGTTGCCCAGACTAGAGTGCAGTGGCGCGATCTCAGCTCACTGCAACCTCCGCCTCCCAGGTTCAAGTGATCCTCCTGCCTCAGCCTCCAGAGTGGCTGGGATTACAGGCTCCCACCCCCACGCCCAGCTAATTTTTGTATTTATAGTAGAGACGGGGTTTCGTCATGTTGGCTAGGATGGTCTCGAACTCCCAACCTCAGGTGATCCACCCACCTCAGCCTCCCAAAGTGCTGGGATTACAGGCATGGGCCACCGCATTCAGCTAAGAACTGCAAGCTTTTATCCTTACCCGTTGAGCCACAGTGACTTATCCACTGCCCAAATTATTACTATCTATGTGCATTCTGTATATCTTACTCCAAATTTGGATTTTTAAACTCACAATTTAGTAGTTGAGCATAAACCATCATGTTTATGTTCTTATCCTATAATAGCTTCAGTTCTGGGACCAAGATTCACACTTCTGTATCCTAACACAGTTAAACTTAGTATATATTCAGTGAATACATTCTAATTTGGAAACAGAATTGATCAAGCATAGTAATCTTTCTGGTAATGAATCACACATTCCTTACACACAATTGGTGTAAAGATATTAATCGATTTGTCCTACCTTGCTTAGTTTACAGAGAGAAAAATTCACAGAATTTAAAAGTTGAAAGGCAAGTCAACGTGATAAATTATATCTTACAACATGAAGAAGTCATGAGAGGAAACATGGTTAAGAGTAAAGACTTGCCAGGCGTGGTGGCGCATGCCTGTAATCCCAGCACTTTGGGAGGCCGAGGCGGGCGAATCACGAGATCAGGAGTTCAAGACCAGCCTGGCCAATATGGTGAAACCCTGTCTCTGCTAAAAATACAAAAATTAGCCAGGCGTGGTGGCGGGCGCCTGTAGTCCCAGCTACTCAGGAGGCTGAGGCAGGAAAACTGCTTGCCCGGGAGGCGGAGGTTGCAGTGAGCCGAGACTGCGCCACTGCACTCTAGCCTGGGCAATAGAGTGAGACTTGTCTCAAAAAAAAAAAAGTAAAGACTTTTAGAAATCAAGAAGATACTGGTTTGAAATACAGTTCTGTCACTTTCTAGACTCTGGGTGATTTATTTAACCTCTCTGTGCCTCAATATCTTTATTTATGAAAAAAATCTATATTTTTCATAAATATATGAAAAAGAAAGCTGATATAAGAATCAGATTAAATAAAGTAAAGCACGTAGCATAATACCTGCCACAAGGAGGTACTCGATGAATAATTCAATAATTATTTTTACATATCATTAGACAAAGTACTTATTCTGTTAGTCTGTTTCCCTAACTCTAAAACAGGAAAAATATCTACCTTTCAGCTACTCTGAGGATCTAAGGAAAATGTATGCAAAAACACTGCATTTCACTTGACACATAGCAGGCACTCATAAAGGGAGAAGTTACTTTTGTTAAACAGTAGCTATTTTACTTAATTTGTTACTTCTAGTAAGCATCTAATATGGTTCTCTGTATATTTTATGAATGTTGATTATTTTGGGGGAAATATTATTATTATTATTATTATTTGAGATGTTGTTTCACTCTTGTTGCCTAGGCTGGAGTGCAATGGCACGGTCTTGGCTCACTGCAACATTCGCCTTCCAGGTTCAAGCAATTCTCCTGCCTCAGCCTCCACGTAGCTGGGATTACAGGTTCCCACCGCCATGCCCGTCTAACTTTTTTGTATTTTTAGTAGAGACAGGGTTTCACCATGTTGGCCAGGCTGGTCTTGAACTCCTGATCTCAAGTGATCCATCTGCCTCAGCCTCCCAAAGTGCTGGGATTACAGGCATGAGCCACCACGCCCAGCCAGGAGTAATCTTTTATACAACGGGTTCCTTCAAACAATAATGAAATATTCATTAGCAACAGAAATTCACTGCTCCTCCAACACAGTTCTCAAGACAATTACTGATGATATGACTCAGCTGAATCTCACAGGAATCTCTCTCTCTCTCTCTCTCATTACCTTAATTACATGCCATCTTCTAAACAACAAACTCTATAATTAGTGACCTAAATAAGTAAAATGGGCTTGAAAAGATTTCAAGAATCAGCTCACCTAACTTACAGGTGATAAATGCAACCCACAGAGTATATTCTCTTAGTAATTTTAATATTCCTATCTGTTAACTTCCTTCTGGTACTGTCATTTATTTCATTGTTTAGAATTCTGTTTTCAAATATAATTCTTTGCTTCAAGTAGTACCCTAAAGGCTTTCTAACATTAAAACTACTGTCTAGGCTGGGCACAGTAGCTCACAACTGTAGCCCCAACACTTTGGGAGGCTGAGTCAGGAGGATTGCTTGTGCCTAGGAGTTTGACACCAGCCTGGGCAACATGGCGAGACCTGTCCCTACAAAAAAATATATATTTTTTAATTACTACCAGAGGTCACAGTCAAAGAATCGTACACTGCTTTGGAGCCTACTCCAGTATAGATCAAAGCAAAGGCAAGGGCAATAAGGCTACACCAAGCTGGGGCAGTTTGGGTGGAGACAGAAAGACAGTATGAGAGAAATTTAGTAAAATATTTTGTCTCCTTCCTCTCCCAGACTCCCCAAACTCTGTCCGTTTATCTCTTGCTACCATTATTCTAACCTTAAGTGTATCACATCCTGTGAAATAGGACTACTAGAATGGACTACTAGGGTGACAAAGAATTCCAGTTTAATTCCAGTTTATGCTATGTATTTCCATACACCAACTGCAGAGACTAGGTTCTAACTCAAAGTTGTTCTGAATATATTAAATGTAGGTACATGCTGAGCCATTTTAAGTCATTGATACTAGTCATTTATTTACCTATTTGATGCTCCCTTTATTTTATTTTATTTTTTTTGAGACGGAGTTTCACTCTTGTTGCCCAGGCTGGAGTGCAATGGGACGATCTCGGCTCACCGCAACATCTGCCTCCTGGGTTCATGCAATTCTCCTGCCTCAGCCTTCCAAGTAGTTGGGATTACAGGCATGTGCCACCATGCCCGGCTAATTTTGTATTTTTAGTAGAGACGGGGTTTCTCCATGTTGGTCAGGCTGGTCTCGAACTCCCGACCTCAGATGATCTGCCCGCCTCGGCCTCCCAAAATGCTGAGATTACAGGAGTGAGACACCGCGCCCGGCCAGATGTTCCCTTAACTTTTTAAAGCTAGAAACTCAAACAACTACAGTTCTTAGACATTTTTAAATGAAAATAAGTAAGGCTCTACAGTGAGAGCCAGAAATGTCTGGGTTCCAATGATCAGGCATTTTACCCAGTTGATATTAGTCACCTACTTACCATGACACACATAAAATATACTGTGACATGTCAGCAGAAGTATATTTTACACATATCAAATAACCTGTCCCTAAATGATACTTTCAACTCAAATGTAACACTTTCTTTATTTGGAATTCAGTGATGAGAAGACAACTTGACTATATAAGAGACAGTACGGTCCAGCAGTTAAGAGTGTAGACTGGCTCAGGCGCAGTGGCTCATGCCTGTAATCTCAGCACTTTGGGAGGCTGAGCAGGTGGATCACCTGAGGTCAGGAGTTCCAGACCAGCCTGGACAACATGGTGAAACCCCATCTCTACTAAAAAATACAAAAACTAGCCAGGCGTGGTGGCAGGCGCTTTAATCCCAGCTACTTGGGAGGCAGAGGCAGGAGAATCGTTTGAACCCGGGAGGCAGAGGTCACAGTGAGCCAAGATTGAGCCATTGTACTCAAGCCTGGGGGACAAGAGCGAGACTTCTTTCAAAAAAAAAAGAAGAGTGTAGACTATAGGCTGGGTGTGGTGGTTCACATCTTTAATCTCAGCACTTTGGGAGGCCAAGGTGGGCAGATCACAAGGTCAAGAGAACGAGACCATCCCGGGCAATATGGTGAAACCCCATCTCTACTAAAAATACAAAAATTAGCTGGGTGTGGTGGTGCGCGCCTGTAGTCCCAGCTACTCAGGAGGTTGAGGCAGGAGAATTGCTTGAACCCAGGAGGTGGAGGTTGCAGTGAGCCGAGATTGCGCCACTGCACTCCGGCATGGCGACAGAGTGAGACTCCATCTCAAAAAAAGAAGAAGAAAAAAAAAGTGTAGACTGTAGCCAGGCATGGTGGCATGCATCTATAATCCCAGCTACTCGGGAGGCTGAGGTGAGAGGATGGCCTGAGTTGGGAGGCAGAGGCTGCAGTGAACTGAGATTGCACCACTGCACTCCAACCTGGGTGACAGCCTGTCTCCAAAAAAAAAGAGTGTACACTGGTCAGGTGTGGTGGTGCATGCCTGTAATTCCAGGACTTTGGGACGCCAAGGCAAAAGGGTCACTTGAGCCCAGGAGTTCAAGAGCAGCCTAGCCCCCATCTCTACAAAAAATAAAAAAATTAGCCGGGCATGGTGGTACACACCTGTAGTCCCAGCTACTGGGAGGCTGAGGTGGGAGGATCACTTGAGCTTCCAGGAGATTGAGGTTACAGTGAACTGTGATCATACCACTGCACTCCAGCCTGGGTGGCAGAGCAAGGCCCTGTTTTATTGAAAAAAAAAAAACAACAAAAACTATAAGACTACTTACTATGGCGCAGTGGCTCACACCTGTAATCTCAGCACTTTGGGAGGCCAAGGCAGGCGGATCACCTGAGGTCAGGAGTTCGAGACCAGCCTGACCAACATGGAGAAACCCTGTCTCTACTAAAAATACAAAATTAGCTGGGGGTGGTGGCACATGCCTGTAATCCCAGCTGCTCGGGAGACTGAGGCAGGAGAATCACTTGAACCCGGGAGGCAGAGTTTGCGCCATTGCACTCTAGCCTGGGCAACAAGAGTGAAACTCCATCTCCCAAAAAAAAAAAAAAAAAAAAAGACTACTTACTAAAAGCATTTTTGGTAGTTGTACATAAGGTAGAGGCTTTTCTAAAATAACACAAAACCAGATGTCATAAAGGAAAAAAAAAAGCAGTTGTAATTGCATAAAGTCATTTATATCATATATTTATATCATGTAACACCTTTAAATCAGTAAGAAAAACAAACAAATCATTAGAATAGGCAATTCAGAGAAATACAACTGGCTGACAAGCATGAAAAGCTTGGCTCCACTAATAATTAAAGGACTCCAAACAAATTAGATATCATTTATTTTGCTCTGGCAAAAATGGAAAAGAATGATATTACGTAGTATTTGAAAAGGTATAAGAAAATGGAGATTCTTGGCCAAGCGCGGTGGCTCACACCTGTAATCTCAGCACTTTGGGAGGCCGAGGCGTGTGGATCACCTGAGGTCAGGAGTTCGAGACCAGCCCAGCCGACATGGTGAAACCCTGTCTCTACTAAAAATACAAAAATTAGCCAGGCATGGTGGCACGTGCATGTAATTCCAGCTACTGGGGGGCTGATGGCTTGAACCTGGGAGGCAGAGGTTGCAGTGAGCCAAGATCGTGCCACCGCACTCCAGCCTGGGCAACAGCGCAAGACTCTGTCTCAAAAAAAAAAAACACACGAAAGAAAATGGAAGTTCTCATACACTACTGGTAGAAATGACAGTACAACCTATTTTGAAGAAATTCTAGCAGTTCAAGATTTTAAATGTACAAATTTCTGACCACGTGATCTTACTTCTAGAACTGTCCCACATGAATAATCACAAAACTTTATGTACAATATACGCAATATTATTCCACCTTGTTTAGAAGCAAATTCTAATTATACAGATATTTATTTATAGCACATATAAAAAAGCATTAAAGATTATACACCAACTATTAACACTGGTTACATCCAGGAAATGGGATTAAGTAAACACGAGATGATGGTTTTTTTTTTTTGTATACTTCATTATCATTTCTACACTTCACCATCATCATCATTTAAAAACCCTTTTTAATGGGCCAGGTGCAGTGGCTCATGCCTGTAATCCCAGCACTTCGGGAGGCCGAGGAGGGCGGATCACCTGAGGTCAGGAGTTCGAGACCAGCCTGACCAACATGGAAAAACCCCATCTCTACTAAAAACACAAAATTAGCCGGACATGGTGGCACATGACTGTAATCACAGCTACTCGGGAGGCTGAAGCAGGAGAATTGCTTGAACCCAGGAGGCGGAGGTTGCGGTGAGCCAAGATTGCGCCACGGCACTCCAGCCTGGGCAACGAGAGCAAAACTCAGTCTCAAAAAAAATAAATAAATTTTAAAAACCCTTTTACAATGACTTTGTATAATTTTAGAATCTTAAATAACAAAAAGTTTTTTAAAAGAAATGATAAAATCAAAAGCAAAAACAAGTCTTTTTTTTTTTTTTTGAGACGGAGTCTTACTCTGTCGCCCAGGCTGGAGTGCAGTGGCGCAATCTCATCTCACTGCAAACTCTGCCTCCCGGGTTCAAGTGATTCTCCTGCCTCAACCTCCTGAGTAGCTGGGACTACAAGCGCATGCCACCATGCCAAGCTAATTTTTTGTATTTTTAGTAGAGATGGGGTTTCACCATGTTAGCCAGGATGGTCTCGATCTCCTGACCTCACGATCCGCCCGCCTTGGCCTCCCAAAGTGCTGGGATTACAGCCCTGAGCCACCACACCCAGCCTTTTTTTTTTTTAATTTAAGAGACAGGGTCTCAACCTGTCACCCAAGCTGAAGTGCAGTGGCATGATCACAGCTCATTGCAGTCTCCAATTCCTGGGCTTCAGTGATCCTCCCACCTCGGCCTCCCAAGTAGCTGGTACTACAGACTCACACTCAGCTGATTTTTAAAAACTGTTTGTAGAGACAGGGTTCTCATTATATTGCCCAGGCTGGTCTCGAACTCTAGGCCTCAAGCAATCTGCCTGCCTCGGCCTCCCAAAGATTACAGGCGCGAGCCACTGCACCCAGCCCACACTTTTAATTGCAAATAACTAGAATTTAATCTATTAAAGAACGTCAGTTACTGAATTTAATCTACTTTCATTAAAAGGGTAACATGAAATATAAAGCCTATTAGATGCTTAGAGTAGAACACAGTAAAAACCTAAGACTAAAATCTTGCTTTTTTTTTGAGACTGAGTCTCACTGTGTCGCCCAGGCTGGAGTGCAGTGGCGCAATCTTGGCTCACTGCAACCTCCACCTCCCAGGTTCAAGGGATTCTTCTGCCTCAGCCTCCTGAGTAGCTGGGACTACAGGCACCCACCACCATACCCAACTAATTTTTTTTTGTATTTTGTTGTAGAGACGGGGTTTCACCGTGTTAGCCAGGCTAGTCTCGATCTCCTGACCTCGTGATCTGCCCGCTTCCACCTCCCAAAGTGCTGGGATTAAAGGCGTGAGCCACTGCGCCCGGCGTATCTTGCTTTTGAAAGAAGGCCTTAGCAAGGAATCAGTATAACTCAATTTCTTACAAACCTAAGTAAATGGACAAACAATTTTTTTTTTTTTTTTTTTTTTTGAGATGGAGTCTCGCTCTGTCACCCAGGCTAGAGTGCAGTGGCACGATCTCAGCTCACTGCAACCTCCACCTCCTAGGTTCAAGCGATTCTCCTACCTCAGCCTCCCAAGTAGCTGGGACTACAGGCATGTGCCACCACACCCGGCTAATTTTTGTATTTTCAGTAGAGACAGGGTTTCACCACGTTGGCCAGGCTGTTCTCAAACTCCTGATCTCAGTTAATCCACCCACCTCGGCCTCCCAAAGCGCTGGGATTACAGACATGAGCCACCGTGACAGCCAAACAATGATTCTTAAGAAACAGCTGTACAAATGGAACAAGTTGGTGTGAAAGACTAAACTGAATTTATAGATTAGCATTCTTGATAACGTTTCATCAAGCTAACACATTGGTTTAGCCAAAGGAAAAAACGATTAAGTATCTCAGAAAAGTTATATCCCACATAAAACTTTGTTTGAATAAGTAACATGAATAAATTCATCTCTTCATGTCATTTGACTGTTTTTAATCTTGCCTTTCTTATCACTACAATACAGTCATTTGTGAAGTAACTAAATAAAAGTTATTCTTCACACTAGACTGGCCCCATGGGGTTTTAATCACTAAGAACACATGGAAACATTAAAACTGTATCGTCAACTAAATATGTCATCATCACTCTTCTAACTGGTGTTCTTTTCCAAAACTGAAGCTTTGAATCTTCAATGAATTTTTATTATTATCCACTGACATTTGAATGCTACACATAAAACAAAACCTAAGATATTTGCTGTCATTTACAGCAAAAGAAGAGACTATACCTAAGACTTGGTTCAATCTGGACAATTATTCTGGCATGATCAAAGTACCAGTAAGATTTTCAGGTGACTAAAAGATTCCAAATATTTTATACCTTTAGACTAACACGTTATATATTATATGAATGTTTTGCTTTGGAGCCATAGGGGCCTGACCTTGATTCCCAAGTGTCCCACTTACTCAGTTTACTCATCTGCAGAATAAAGAAAAATAATAGTACTGATCAGTCTGTTTAGAGGATAATGAGATAACACAGTAAATATGTAAGGCACTTAGTAACTATACTAAAAATGAGAAATGCTCATGTGTCTCTTCACTTCCGCAATATAGATTAACTAATTGTAGCCACTGTCAAATTATATAGAATAAGGTATCTTAAATCTAATCTCTTCTAAAATATTTAATTTTCAGAATCTTTCCTAGTTTGTAAAGTTAAAAGCCCAATGAAAGTTGAGCAATACAGAGGCTGGCACATGAGGTCATAAATTGCAGAAGCCAGATTGTGTACAATATTTTAAATGACTGTGATTATTATTCTGAATGAGACAGGAAGACAATAGTTTGAAGCAAAGAAATGTCTTATCTAACTTATGTATGAAAAGGGTCTGCCCGGGCGCGGTGGCTCACACCTGTAATCCTAGCACTTTGGGAGGCTGAGGCGGGCAGATCACGAGGTCAGGAGATTGAGACCATCCTGGCTAACACAGTGAAATCCCGTCTCTACTAAAAATGCAAAAAAAATTTAGCCGGGCATGGTGGCACGTGCCTGTAATCCCATCTACTTGGGAGGCTGAGGCAATAGAATCGCTTGAATCCGGGAGGTAGAGGTTGCAGTGGGCCGAGATCGCACCACTGTACTCCAGCCTGGACGACAGAGCGAGACTCTGTCTGGAAAAAAAAAAGAAAAAGAAAAGAAAAGGGTCACTCAGGCTACTATGTTGAAGGAGACTGTAACAATGCAAAGACGTTAACAGAGAAAACAGAGTCTAGTAAAAAAGTACAAGTAAGAGAAGATAGTGGCTTTTAGATTAAGGTAGTAGCACAGTGGAGGTGGTAAGAAGCAATAAGATTCTAGATATATTTTGAAGGTAAAGCCAAGAGTTTTTGCTATCAGATTGGATAAGAATGTGAAAAAAAGAAAGAGAAGAGACAAAGATATCTCTAATTTGGGGCCTGAACAACTGGAAGGATAGAACTGACATTTGCTGAATAGGCTAAGACATAGGAGGAACAGGTCTGGTGAAGCAGCTTCAGAAGTTCAGTTTTGGACAGGTTAAGTTTGTGATGAATATTAGACATCCAAGTAGATACGACAGATACACAGTTGGCTACATGCAACAGAATTTCAAGGAAAGAAGTCTGAGATAGAAATAAATTTGAAACTTGTACGCCTTTAGATGCTATTTAAAGCCATAAAACTGGATGAAATCACCAAGAGGGTGGGTGCAGACAGAGAAAAGAAAAGGTCTAAAGACTGAGTCCTGAAACACAACATTTAGCCATCAGGGACATAAGGAGGAACTATCAAAGTTGCTGGTGAGGTAGGAGAAAAATCAAGAGAGAATAGTATCTTAGAAGCCAAATGAAGAAAGTACTTGAAGGATGAAAAAAAGGATTAAATTGGCTCATGCTGCAGATAGGTCAAAACAAGAACTTGGAAATAAATCAAAAAACAAGCAGGACATATGCACAGAAGTATTAAACATAGCATTGTTTATTAGAGAAGAAAATCAGAAACAACCTAAACATCTCCCAATATGAATTAAGTAAATAAATACACTCAATGGAATATCACACAATTGTGAAAAAATGATAGTTATTAAGATCACATACACATGACTATGACATATTATTCTATGTAAAAAAAGATATAATTAATAGATATTATAAAATCACAACCATATAAAAATACATGCTTTTTTTTTTTTTTGGCTGGGCGTGGTGGCTCATGCCTGTAATCCCAGCACTTTGGGAGGCTGAGGCGGGCAGATCACAAGGTCAGGAGTTCGAGACCAGCCTGGCCAACACAGTGAAACTCCGTCTCTACTAAAAATACAAAAATTAGCCCGACACGGTGACACACACCTGTAGTCCCAGCTACTCGGGCGGCTGAGGCAGGAGAATTGCCTGAACCCAGGAGGCGGAGGTTGTCATGAGCCGAGATCACGCCACTGTACTCCCACCTGGGTAACAAAGCAAGACTCCGTCTCAAAAAAAAAAAAAAAAGCATCTTTTTTTTAATTAGAAGAAAACATACCAAAACAAAAAGTGTTAGGGTTATATGAAGATTAATATTTTTTCTCTTAATTTTTCAAATGAAAACAAAAAAAAAAGCCTGCCCTAAAAGGTTAGCCTGGTGTGTCTACTACAATTATATAGATTTGCTCACAGACTATTCTTATTTACAAAAGCAAAGATTAAACACAGATTAATAATAATAGAAAGTCGTAACTATTTCCTCATCTAAATGAAACAAAAAACTGGAGAATTTGGATTACTGGCCAAATATTTATACATCCCTTCACACTTATCATTAACACATTTTGTTCTAAATTATCCTATTTTGCACTAAACTTACTGGAACAGAATGAAAGTACATGATCGTGTATATTTTTAACACCAATTATAAGGGCAAACTACTGTCTTGAAGGAGAAAGGGGAAGTGAGATCTGGTTTTAAGAAACTGAAATTTCTCGGCCAGGCGCGCTGGCTCATGTCTGTAATCCCAGCACTTTGGGAGGCTGAGGCAGGCAGATTACCTGAGGTTGGGAGTTCGAGACCAGCCTGACCAGCATGGAGAAACCCCGTCTCTACTACAAATACAAAATTAGCTGGGTGTGGTGGTGCATGCCTGTAATCCCAGCTACTCAGGAGGATGAGGCACAAGAATCACTTGCACCCGGGAGGTGAAGGTTGCAGTGAGCGAAGATCTTGCCATTGAACTCCAGCCTGGGCAACAAGAGCAAAACTGCGTCTCAGAAAGAAAGAAAGAAAGAAACTGAAATTTCTCAACCTCCATTTGCATCTAACCTTCCAGAAACAGATGTGGATCAAATACCTAACTCTCCCAAATACCTAACTCCATCTAAAATTCTTAGACCAGTGCCTCTGGCACAATACTTTATCATGTCTCAGAAAGAAAGAAAGAAAGAAACTGAAATTTCTCAACCTGCATTTGCATCTAACCTTCCAGAAACAGATGTGGATCAAATACCTAACTCTCCCAAATACCTAACTCCATCTAAAATTCTTAGACCAATGCCTCTGGCACAATACTTTATCATGTCTCATAATTTTTCCGCCAAGTCCACTGTCGACACATTTAAGAATTGAATGATTGCACACATTTTGCACTATATCTTGATAATTTGGGTAATGTATTTTAAACGTTACTGATGCACAAGGCAGGGTTAAGGTACAGTGTTGGGCATTGTGATTCTAGGCATGCATATAATCTTTCATATCAGTGTTTTTTTTTTGAGATGGAGTTTCACTCTTTTGCCAAGGCTGGAGTGAAGTGGCACAATCTTGGCTCACTGCAACCTCTGCCTCCTGGGTTCAAGTGATTCTCCTGCCTCAGCCTCCCAAGTAGCTGGGATTACAGGCGCCCGCCACCACGCCCGGCTGATTTTTGTATTTTTAGTAGAGATGGGGTTTCACCATGTTGGCCAGGCTGGTCTCGAACTCCTGACGTCAGTTGATCCACCAGCCTTGGCCTCCCAAAGTGCTAGGATTACAGGTATGAGCCACCAGGCCCAGCCCATATTAGTGTTTTTGAAAATAATTCTTCTTTTTTTTTTTTTTTGAGATGGAGTCTCGCCCTGTCGCCCAGGCTGGAGTGCAGTGGTACGATCTCAGCTCACTGCAACCTCCGCCTCCCAGGTTCAAGTGATTCTCCTACCTCAGCTTCCTGAGTAGCAGGGATTACAGGCTGCACCACCACGCACAGCTAATTTTGTTTTTTTCTTTTTTTTTTTGACAGAGTTTTGCTCTTGTTGCCCAGGCTGGAGTGCAAAGGCACAACCTTGGCTCACCACAACCTCCGCTTCCCAGGTTCAAGCGATTCTGCTGCCTCAGCCTCCCGAGTAGCTGGGATTACAGGCATGTGCCACCACACCCGGTTAATTTTGTATTTTTAGTAGAGACAGGGTAGAGACCACCACGTTGGCCGGGTTGGTCTCCAACTCCCCACCTCAGGTGATCAGCCCACCTTGGCCTCCCAAAGTGCTGGGATTACAAGCATGAGCCACGGCGCCTGGCCTAATTTTGTATTTTAGTAGAGATGGGGTTTCACCATGTTAGTCAGGCTGGTCTCAAACTCCTGACCTCGGGTTATCAGCCCGCCTTGGCTTCCCAAAGTGCTGGGATTATAGGTGTGAGCCACAGCACCCAGCCAAATTTTTGTATTTTTTGTACAGCAGGGTTTCATCATGTTGGCCAGGCTGGTCTCGAAATCCTGACCTCAAGTGATCCGCCTGCCTTGGCCTCCCCAAGTGCCAGGATTACAGAGTAAGCCACTTCGCCCAGGCCACACTGCAAATTTTTAAAAGGAAAAAGATTTTGGGTAATTGCTTAATGCACAAATTAAGAAATGTTTGTCCCTAATGTTTACCAGATTAAGCAATAAAAGACATAGATTAAGTAGTAATTACCACAAAAAGTAGAAATAACATTATAGAATTTGAGAGTTACAAAGAATCTTAGATCCAGTAGTTCTCAAAGGTACCTAAAATTTACTGGTTGATGAGGGCATCAAAGGCAGATTCCCAGGCTTGTTGTCCAGAGATTTGGATTCAGTAGGTCTAGTGGGGTACCCATGAATCTGTATTTCAAAATGATCAAGTACAACCTCATATTATTACAAGAAAACTATGTTAAGTAACCTATTTGCCCGAAATCACATAGAATCTAGGTCTCATTAACTCCCAATAGTGGTCTTCCCACTATACCTCTTAAACTACATACTTTATAGTTGAAGGAACTAGGACAAAGAAAAAGTTATTAGTGTGTTGAGTCAATAAACAATCCTAGAATATTCCTGGTTGAAATTCCTATTTATTATTCATTCACTAAGTATTTCTTAAATGTCTACTAAATTACAAAACTAATCAGGCATGAATACTGTCCTCCGGAAGCAATTATCAGTACGAAGGACAAGGCAAATACATAAAACTGATATCTGGTCAGGTGCGGTAGCTCACACCTGTAATCCCAACACTTTGGGAGGCCGAGGTGGGTGGATCAGCTGAGGTAAGGAGTTTGAGACCAGCCTGGCCAACATGGTGAAACCCCATCTCTGCTAAAAATAAAAAAATTTCGGGCGTGGTGGCTCACACCTGTAATCTCAGCACTTTGGGAGGCCAAGGCAGGTGGATCACGAGATCAGGAGTTCGAGACCAGCCTGGCTAGCATAGTGAAACCCCATCGCTACTAAAAATACAAAAATTAACCAGGCATGGTGGTGCACACCTATAATCCCAGCTACTCGGGAGGCTGAGGCAGGAGAATGGCTTGAACCTGGGAGGTGGAGGTTGTAGTGAGTCGAGATCGTGCCACTCCACTCCAGACTGTGTGACAGTACAAGACTCCATCTCAAAAAAAAAAAAAAAACCAAAAACAAAAACTGATATCCAACAGCACAGCAATCTACGAGTAGGTGCCAAAATAAGTGGTGTGGCCAATTATAAAATTAACTGATTCACACGGATTCCACTCAGTATTTTTTTAATGGTTAGAATTTACCCATTAGAGATCAATATTCAATTTCTTCTTTTTGTTAAAAAAAAAACTGGCCTTTAATGAAGGAAAGGTTTTGTCTTGTGTGAACAGTTATCTCTCTCCTCACTACTCATCCATATCAATACCACTGCTATCACATCATCCCACATGCCAGAATAGCTTTTATAGAGACCAAAGTTTATATCATTTTAATGCAAAAAACTAATTAAGAACTTGGCCCTCTTCAAAGGGTAAGAAAAGCCTCTCTTCTGGACCATCTTACTGATTATATGTGGTCTACTGAGCATTTCAATTCTTCGTTCTTCTGCAATAGTACTATACATCCAAATATTACATTAGCCTCACCATAGGCAAAGTGTTCTTTGATACCTCTTGTTTCTGAGCTTGGCCATATGACTCCGTCAGCCAATGGGATGTTAGGAGAGCAGAGTCTGGAAATGTGCTGGTAGGGTTGGGCTTGGCCTCTTGCACTTCTGCCAATGCCATAACACAAGCTTCCCCCAGATAGATGTTACTTCTCCCTCTAGCCTGGACCCCAGAAGGAGACACATGGAGCAGAATAAATGCCTATTGTTGCATGCCACTAAGATTTTGTGGTTGCCAATAATTACACAGCAAAATGTCACTGAATCACCATATTTAAGAAATCCAGCCCAGGCACGGTGGCTAACGCCTATAATCCCAGCACTTTCGGAGGCAGAGGTAGGCAGATCACGAGGTCAGGAGTTTGAGATCAGCCTGGCCAATATGGTAAAACCCCGTCTCTACTAAAAATACAAAAATTAGCCGGGCGTGGTGGTGCACACCTGTAGTCCCAGCTACTTGGGAGGCTGAGGCAGAAGAATCACTTGAACCCGGGAGGCAGAGGTTGCAGTGAGCTGAGATGGCGCCACTGCACTCCAGCCTGGGTGACCGAGCGAGACTCTGTCTCAAAAAAAAGGAAGAAATCCAGGGCCACAGCCAGGCACAGTGGCCCACACCTATAATCCCAGCATTTTGGGAGGCCGAGGCGGGCAGATCACCTGAGATCAGGAGTTCAAGACCAGCCTGACCAACATGGAGAAACCCTGTCTCTACTAACAATACAAAATTAGCCAGGAGTGGTGGCACATGCCTGTAATCCCAGCTACCTTAGAGGCTGGGGCAGAACTGCTTGAACCCGGGAGGTGGAGGTTGCAGTGAGCCGATATCACACCATTGCACTCCAGCCTGGGCAACAAGAGCGAAACTCAAAAAAAAAAAAAAAAAAAAAAGAAAGAAATCCAAACAATCAGGACTGACGATATAAAGCAGGGCTTCTCAAGCACCTGCTTAAGTGAGACTTTGGGGGGGTTCTCCCAGAGAGATTCATTCAGTACATCTGGACTATAGGGCCAAAAATATGCATTTTTATCAAGAACCCCAGATAATTCTGTTGCAGTACCCACACTTTGAGAAAAACTAAAATGAAGATTACTAAACTTCACTCAGTAATATTCACTAACATTAATCTTACTTTAGATAATGTATGTGTTCCTCAAGAGATGTATGTAAAATTGCAATCTAATCAAGTGAATTATTTCAAACGCATTACAGAAGTTGACCTTTAAATAACAGCTGTGTTGTATTCTTTTATTAAGAATTCATTCATAAACCAAGCTGGCACATCTTATTTTTCATAAGTTCGTTTTTTTTTTTGGGGGGGGGGCATAGAAAATGTTCTAAGAATTAGGTTGGGCATGGTGGCTCATGCCTGTAATCCCAGCACTTTGGGAGGCCGAGGCAGGTGGATCACGAGGTCAGGAGTTCGAAACCACCCTGCCAAAATGGTGAAACCCGGTCTCCACTAAAAATACAAAAAAAAAAAAAAAAAAATTAGCTGGGCATGGTGGTGGGCTCCTGTAGTCTCAGCTACTCTGGAGGCTGAGGCAGGAGAACCACTTGAGCCTGGGAGGCAGAAGTTGTGGTGAGCCGGGGTCATGCCACTGCACTCCAGCCTGGGCGACAGAGTGATATTCCGTCTGAACGAAAAAAAAAAAAAGAAAGAAAGAAAATGTTCTAAGAATTAAGGAGTCCAAGAACTCAATAAGTGAGAAAGAGGGAATCAAAAGAAATGATTTATCCATGACCCCGAAAAAGGATGTGCTATCAATCAGTCTTCTAGGATTTATTTTCCTGTTCAACTGCACCATTTGCGCCTGTCCAGTTAACATCACTGAATCTGTGTAACCCAAATCCACACAGGCCCTCTCTAATCAGCTTGCACTTAATGAAGCTGCACTAGCCACTTCAATATTAGGCCAAGCAAAGTTTTACATGTTCAGAACTACGACATTTGCATAACCACTGCTGCACTAACACCTTGTAAGTGTCCCTGCTTCTTTACAAAGGTTGATCTGGTGAAGGCATTACTCCATCTCATATATCCAATAAGATGAGAAGTTGTTGCTGCTAGTGCTGCTGTTACAATTAATGTGGTATGTAAGGGCGCACACTATAATCCTGACTCCATAATTTACTGACTGTGTGGTGAGTTATTCAAATTCTCTGTACTTTACTCTCCCTCTATGGAAAAGGGGAATGATAATAACCTACAATATAGAATTGTCATAAAGATGAAATGAAAAAATATATGTAAAGTTATTCGAATAGCTGATGGTGCATGGCAGGCACTTAATAAATACTAGCTATTATCATTACTGTTACAGGTCTGAAATCCAGCTTCACAAATTTTGTCATGCGGTGCTATGCAATACCAAAGAAAAAAAAGACTACAACCACTTTTAAGCAGTGATTCTTTTACTCTCTCCCTTTTAAGACACACTATTCTAAGATGATTTTATTACCAAACAAAATTAAGTTTATTTTTAAATAAATGCTTTTTCTCTTACTTTTATCAGTTCTGATCACAATAATGAGCACGTCATCATAAATGAGAATCTATATTCTAAAAAGGTTAAGAATAACAAATAACATTGAAAAGCCTATGTTCTGAGATTTCTGCTCATGGAACGTTTAAGGCCTTTTACTCCATATTTTAAAGGAACCACATGGCTTATGGCTAGAGAATTTAAATAGCTAACACAATATAAAGAAATTTAGAGAAAAATCATTTTTACTCTGAAAGCAACTACAATTATTAAAAGTATTAAAATATCAGTTTTAAAGTAAATTTAGAAGTTCAAATTATTTTAACAGAACCATATAGATTTATCATCAATTTAACAGACATTAATCAACAGTAGACATTATTCAACAATAGCAAAAGCATAAAAAGAAACTTCAAATTTTCTTCGGCATTTTCCTAGATCAGACTTTCAAAATGAAAATAAGCAAGTAACCTCTGTATCTAACATAGCAATGAGAAATTTGTTTAATGTGAAACACACTTATCAAAAGAAAAAAAGTAATTCGAAAGGGTCATTTGGTCCTTTACTCGTTTTAAAAGCACAATCCATTTGCCCATCATAAACCAAGTGTACGAGTTATATGTAGAATTCACTCCTGAAAATTTCTAAAAGCATATCACCAAAAGGCTGCTTGAAAAAACAGTTGCAAATAGAAGATAAGGTCTTTTTCCTAAGGTTTCTGAGAACTGAAATGAAAATATCCAAAGGAAAGGATGACTACCACCCTTTAGACTTTAGTTAAATGTCAAAGAACTTTCGGAGTCAAATCTCCTAGAAGTCTAATGTCAGGTCAAAGTTGTCTCGACAGCAAAGCCAATAGATAGATGCCAGGTGACTAACAGTAAAGTTATCAAACCGTATAATACGATATATCAAGAGTCTCACAGTTCTGGCTTCCTCAACATTTATTCTATTCATTCGGTAACATTTCTGAATAATGAAAGGAACATGGATTCCCAGAGTGATCTAAATTTCAAAATAAGGTTCAAGTGTGTGTTCTCTAGTTGATGTTCTTCTTACTATAAGCCAAAACCGCTTCTTTATAATAATAATTTTAAAAATCTACAGGTCTGTTTCCAGAGATCTCATAATAGGCACTGTTCACTGGTGATTAAAATATTATTTTTAATCGTTGCATTACCTCACAGCTAAAAATGTCAAGATACCACACCCAATATGTCTTTTTCACCCCGTGAAGGGGGGTGGGGTGGGAATATGGAAGTGGGGATAGGAAAATACACAAGAATATTAAAGGCGATTTCCCTGGAAGGCATGAGGCAGGCGCGCAGGCACCGGGTCGCAGCTCCGCTGCACCGCGATCGGGGGGACGCGTGGCGAAGGGCAAGCACAGGCCTCGGCCTCTGCGGGCTCGCCACCCGCAGGGGCAGGGGCCGGGACGCGCCGGCCGGCGCTACTCACCAGCCGCAGTGCTGACCAGCAGGATGGTCCATGGTAGCCAGGGCACCCGCCAGGGCCGCTGCAGCGACGAAGTCATCCCTGGGCCAGCCAAGAAGCAGGAGGGCAAAGAAAAGAAATATGGGAAGTAGACCGGCGGAGAAACAGCCGGGAGGCTCGTCTTCTCTCCTGTGGACTGATCCTGCCCGTATCACAATACAGTTTGAAAGGACAAATGGCAGATGAGAGGACCTAGCTGCAGAGCTTTCATGCCCCTGCAGAAATTCCCTTCATTTCTCTCCCTCGCGGCTGGGGGGGTTCCTTCGCCTCGGACGGGGTGCCGCGGCCCTCCAAACGGAAGGCATGTCTGTGGGGAAAGCAGGGAGTCAAGAAGAAATCCCCCAAATTATTTCCCTCGTAGTTTCACGATATCAAAAAAATATCCAGGTCTGGGAGAAAACATATCCAGGGTGCGGAGGGCGGGGATTCGATCCGGGGTCGGGGGGCGAGGGTCAGAACTAGTTCCCGACTGCCGGGAAGGACGAAGCCCGGAGGGCGGCGGCGGCGCCCGGCAACCCGAGTCGCATCGCCCGCGGCTCCGGGAAGGCAGGATTCCTTAAGTTTCGCTTCGGTGCTTCCTTCACTCTGATTTCGAAAACAACAAATCCTCTTCCTTGACTGGATCAAAAAAGGTGCCTGCCTCCATGGACAAGCTCACAGTCCCCACGCCTTCGCAGAACAACCGTGAGAGGATTGGGGAGGCCCTGGCGAAAGCTGAGGAGAGGTAGGAGCGGGGGAGGGGAGGGGTCGCGGCCCCGGCCCGGGCTCCCCGAGACGGCGGGCGAAGGGGGTGTGAGAGGCTGCCCCTTCTAGCCCTCCCGGCGGCGCTCCCTTCCCTTCCTCGCTTTTTATTCCTGCCGCTCGATCTTGCCTGAGGTAAATTCCACCAAGAAAGCCTCGTCTTCTCCCGTCAATGGCTCCTGTGAGCGAATCACAACCCCCCGAGGAAGCCGCTGCCGCTGCCGCTGCCGCCGCCGCCGCCGCCGCCGCCGCCTCGTTCTCCCGCAGCTCTGGGCTCCGGGCGGAACTCGGGCGTCGCGGACCGAGGGCGGGGGGCGGCGGGAGGGCGGATGAAGGTAGCCGGGGAAGGGGGTGGGCAGTGAGGCGGCGAGACACACTGCGTCCCTCCGGGAGGCACTTCCAGTGGCTCCGAGCAGACCAGACACAAAGGGGGGAGTCGCCGCAGCTGCCAGTCTGCGGCGCTCCCGGTCACCGGAGTCGCCCCGCCTCCGCCGCCGCCTCCGCCTCCTCCTCAGTCTCCGGCTCTTCCCGGCCCTGTCTGTCTCTAGCCTGTGGTGCAGCGCGGGCGGCGGCGGCGGCGGCGGCGCCGGCGGCGGGATGAAGCCCGCACTGCGCCTGCGCGCTCACGGCCCCGCCCGGCCCCGCCCCTCGTCCCGGGCTGGCTGAGGGCTCCGAGGCCCCAGCGCGGCGCGTCTCTCCGGTGAATGGCCGAGGGCTGGGTGGGGCTGCGGTGGGCAGCGGTGGCCTTTCTCCTTCACACACATACACATGCCTTCCAAATGTGCATGGCTTGGGATTCGCGTATTTGTTTAAGAGACGACGGCCACATCTTTTTGCTCGGCGTTCAGCAGACTCCTCCGAGTTCCGGGATTTCTCCCGACTGAGGCGTCTCCGTCTCTTCAGTACTCTTCGGAGGAAAGCCTCAAGGGGCAGAACTGCCCTCTGTTGTTTCACGGGGCTGGAACCTCCCTCTCCGCAGCCCAAAGAATCCGGATGGACCCGCCTTTCCCAGAACCGGAGACCTTGGCCTCCTCAGGCTCCCCTCTGATTCAAACAAAAGCCGGAATTGGAAAGACCACCCCTTTGATGTGTTTGCTGTAATCGACGTCCTGCTTTCCTCAGCCGCCCATTCCCTTAGCCTTCTTAGTTGACAGGAATATTGAGTATTTGCAAGGATGCGAAGCCAGAAAAAAAAAAAAAGACTTTTAATTCTATAAATCGTCCCGCTGCGTGCGCGCGTCTGTCCGTACAGCGCGGTGCCCAACCCGAGAGAGGGCCTGGATTCACCAAGGCTGGGGGCCTTGAGGGCTTTTTAGGGCACGTGAAAGGAAAATTGAGCTAGAGTTGTGTCGGGATAGAGAGTGGGATCATTTTGCACTCAAGGAATTGAGAAGATCCCGTTGGTACAGCAGTTTCCAAGGATTTGTGTAGTGCGTTTTTTGGATCTGGTTTGTACAAGCGATCAGTATAGGAGACGGGATCCCTCCCGCCCTTACACCCCGCTGCGGGGTCAGCCGACGTGGGTGGGATTTTGCCGGCGGCGAGGAGAGAAGGTGACGTGCGTGGCGCCATGATCGGAAGTCTGGACTGAATTCTTAGCTGCGAGGTGGAAAATGCGCGTGGGAGGGCGATCTTGAGGGGTGAAGTCTGGCCTTCCCATCTCCTACCAGGCAGGAGGGTTATGCTGAAGGCTGGTTTTGCTGGTCTTTCATTGTGGCTAAGGGCAGTTCCACAGATACAGTCATAGACTCCTTAAGTCATGCTCTGCTTGCTTCTTCTAGTCTGCTGTTATCTCTTTATCTGAATTTGATGTAAATAAATCTCCACATTCCTTAAACTGGTTCTGTTATACTAAACATCTTACATAATTAGGGGTTGTAGCAATACCAACCCCGGATTCTAAGACTCTTTTTAGTTGAAATATGTTTATGCTGTTTACCCTGTAGACAGAGAAAAAAAAATTCTACCTAGTAAAATCCCTTAAAAAGACGAAGAGCATATGCTTTGATTCATTAGCTTTATTTATTTAGGTTTTATTTATTCATTTATTTATTTATTTATTGAGACGGAGTCTTGCTCTGTCGACCCGGCTGCGGTGCAGTGGCACGATCTCGGCTCACTGCAACCTCCGCCTCCCAGGTTCAAGCAATTCTCCGGCCTCAACCTCCCGGGTAACTGAGATTACAGACGGCGCCACCACGCCCGGCTAATTTTTGTATTTTTAGTGGAGACGGGGTTTCACCATGTTTGCCAGGCTGGTCTTGAACTCCTGACCTCACGTGATCCGCCCGTCTCGACCTCCCAAAGTGCTGGGATTACAGACGTGAGCCACCGCGCCCGACCGATTCTTTAGCTTTATTACTGTATTTTGTTTTGCCCAAAAGGTCTAAATTAGAAACCGGTATTGTTTTACTATTTGTCTTTCAAGAACTGAGAGAGAGTTTCTAGCACTAAGAGAAATTGGATTTTAGTATGTTAGAGGTACAGAAAGTTTAAAGTTTATTAATTCGTAGTACACTTTTATCTTCCTCAAATTGAGATCAAGTACTTCATCATTCAATTTTTATTTGCTTAAGATTTTTTCTAAGAAACATTAAGTGTCCTTTTTGTAGTTCCCCCTTATCCACCGTTTCTGTTACCTGCAGTCAACCACGGTCTGAAAATATTAAATGGAAAGTTCCAGAAATAAACAATAAGTGGGTTTTTTTTGTTTTTGTTTTTTTCTGAGACGGAGTTCCTCTTTTGTTGCCCAAGCTGGAGCACAATGGCACGATCTCAGCTCACGGCAACCTCCGCCTCCCAGACTCAAGTGGTTCTCCTGCCTCAGCCCCCTGAGTAGTTGGGATTACAGGTGTGTGCCACCACACCCGGCTAGTTTTGTATTTTTAGTAGAGACAGAATTTCACCATGTTGTTGAGCCTGGTCTCGAACTCCCGACCTCAGGTGATCCTCCCTCCTGGCCTCCCAAAATGCTAGGATTAGAGGCGTGAGCCACTGTGCCTGGCCTCATAAATTTTAAATTGAGTACTGTTACTAACTAGCTGTGAGGACATCGCTGCCATCCCACACTGTCCTTCTGGGATGTGAATCATGGTTTGTACAGTGTATCCGCTATAATCTCCTTAATCACTTAGTAGCACTCTCTTATCAGACTGACTGTGGCAGTATGCAGTATCCAAGTGCTTGTGTTCAACTAACCCTCGTTTTACTAAATAATGGCCCCAAAGCACAAGAGTAGTGATGCTGGTAATTCAGCCATACAGAAGCTGTAAAGTGCTTCCTGTAAGTTAAAACGTCAGAGTTCTTGCCTGTAATCTCAGCACTTTGGGAGGCCGAGGCAGGCGGATCACAAGGTCAGGAGATCAAGACCATCCTGGCTAACACGGTGAAACCCTGTCTCTACTGAAAATACAAAAAAATTAGCCAGGCGTGGTGGCAGGCGCCTGTAGTCCCAGCTACTCGGGAGGCTGAGGCAGGAGAATGGCGTGAACCCGGGAGATGGGGCTTGCAGTGAGCCGAGATCATGCCACTGGACTCCAGCCTGGGCGACAGAGGAAGACTCTGTCTCAAAACAAAACAAAACAAAAAAAAGTCAGAGTTCTTGACTTAATAAGGAAGGAAAAAAATTATAGGCTGAGGTTGCTAAGACTGCTGGTAACAATCAATCTTTGGCAGGGCACAGTGGCTCACGTCTGCAATCTCAGCACTTTGGGGGACCAAGGCAGGAGGATCACTTGAGGTCAGGAGTTCAAGACCTGCCTGGCCAACATGGTGAAACCTCGTCTATACCAAAAATACAAAAATTAGCTGGGAGTGGTGGCACATGCCTGTAATCCCAGCAGCTACTCCGGAGGCTGAAGCAAGAGAATCACTTGAACGCAGGAGGTGGAGGTTGCCCATTGCACTCCAGCCCGGGCGATAGAGACTCTGGCAAAAAAAAAAAATCTTATCTGTGAAACTGGATTGTGAAGAACAAATAAATTCATGCTAGTTTTGCTGCCATACCTCAAACTGCAAAATTGATGGCCACAATGTGTAATAAGTGCTTAGTTAAGATGGAAAAGGCATTAAATTTGTGGGTAGAAGACATAATAGAAATGTATTCCAGTTTATAGCAATTGGGTTCAGTACTGTCTGCAGTTTCAGGCATCCACTGGAGGTCTTGGAACAAGTTCCTTGTGGATAAGGGGCAGGGAGGACTACTGTACATGTTATAAATGTATGATAAATTATATAGAACATAGAAAAGGTCTTAGGAAATTCACATGAAAAAACACATGCCGCTGACTTGGTAGGTAGACAACTAGATATGTACCCTCTTCCCTTTTCTGTTCCTTCTTGTGATATTTCAGTTGGGACATGGCTGTTCACTCACAGTGAGAAAGAACATCAAAGAACAGAATTAGGACTTGGCAAGAAAACTGTCCACGACAAAAGGCAGACAATGTAAGTCAAGCTCAGCTGAGAACAAAGGACTGGTGATGCAGGTGAGGTTTGGCATCTGTACTAATTAGGATGGGCTAAATTACAGTAACATTCCCCAAATCTCAGCATCTTATTGCAATAAAGGTTTATTTCTCACACGTTACATGTTTGATATAAGTCATCAGGGGACCCATCGCAACTTGAGTTCACAGGAAATAGACACTGAAACTCTGAAATTTCTATGCAGGAGGTTATTACCTGATGATGGCAAGAACAACCTCTGTGGGGATTGAGGGATGCAAGACTGGGCAGAGGGAGAAGTTGAATTGCAACACATTTGCAACTGAGGCATCAATCAATCCTGCAGGAATTCTGGAGCTGGGCTGGCCTTTCAGCATTGTCCTAATCTGTGTCTGCTAACACTTTAAGGCACACCTAAAAGACCCCCCAAACCCAGCAAGCTTTTCATTCAAGATTCCTTCAGTGGGGTACTTGAGGAAAAAGTCCCTCAAGTCTGCTGATAATTTAGGCTCCTTGAATGCTGCCTTGGAGTAGGAAATCCAGCATTAGACAGACTGCCTAACCAAGTTGGGTAAAACCAGTTAATTTTTTTTTTTTTTTTTTTTTTTTTTTTAAGACGGAGTTTCGCTCTTGTAGCCCAGGCTGGAGTGCATTGGCACGATCTCAGCTCACTGCAACCTCTGCCTCCCGCGTTCAAGCGATTCTCCTGCCTTAGCCTCCCGAGTAGCTGGGATTACAGGCTTGTGCCACCATGCCCGGCTAATTTTGTATTTTTAGTAGAGACAGGGTTTCACCACGTTGTCCAGGCTAGCGTCGAACTCCTGACCTCAGGCGATCCGCCCACCTCGACCTCCCAAAGTGCTGGGATTAAAAGCGTGAGCCACTGCGCCCGGCAAAACCCAGTAAAATTATACCTTCACACCAAGCAGTCACTGGATGTGGGCTGCACATATGAAAGAGATGTGACCGGCCGGGCGCGGTGGCTTACGCCTGTAATCCCAGCACTTTGGGAGGCCGAGGCGGGCCGATCACGAGGTCAGAAGATCGAGATCATCCTGGCTAACACAGTGAAACCCCGTCTCTACTAAAAATACAAAAAATTAGCCGGGCGTGGCAGCAGGCGCCTGTAGTCCCAGCTACTCGGTAGGCTGAGACAGGAGAACGGCCTGAAACCCGGGAGGCGGAGCTTGCAGTGAGCCGAGATCGTGCCACTGCACTCCAGCCTGGGTGACAGAGCGAGACTCCATCTCAAAAAAAAAAAAAAAAAAGAAAGAGAGAGAGAAAGAGATGTGACCTTTGATAAAAGGGCTCTCTTTAGCCAATAGCTACCCCCAGAGAGGGACCCAGCTGAGCACTGTCAGCCACCAGCAGTTCCAACAGTTGGGAGAAAGAATGCTTTAGACCTAAAAGGTGCATCTGGGGAGCTCAGTAAAACATCCACTGCATGGACTCTCTCATTGTAATCACTGAGGTCCTTAGATTGGTAGAGGCTTCACTGAGACACATGTTTTCAAAATTGCCACAGTAGGGATCATAAAATTTAATTGCTAGTGTTGCAGTGTCTTGCTGTAGCCATTATAAAGCTTCCACCTAGAAGCAGTGTGCTTTATTTCCACTCATATTTTAGTGGCCACCAAAGTCAGATGGCCAAACCTAACTTTAAGAGGGCAGAGGCTGGGCACAGTGGCTCACGCGTGTAATCCCAGCACTTTGGGAGGCCAAGGCGGGCAGATCATGAGGTCAGGAGTTCGAGACAGGTGAAACCCCTTTTCTACTAAAAATACAAAAAATTAGCTGGGTGTGGTGGCGGGCGCCTGTAATCCCAGCTACTCCGGAGGCCTAGGCAGGAGAATCGCTTGAACCTGGGAGGCAGAGGTTGCAGTGAGCCTAGATCGCACCACTGCACTCCAGCCCAGGCGACAGTGCAAGACTCAGTCTCAAAAAAAAGAAAAAAGAAAAAAAGAGGGCAGAAAATGTAATCCTACCGTGTCATGAGAAAGAGAACCTGAGTATTTGTGAACAGCCCTAATGACTAACAGCATCCAAGGGTAAAATAATCCCCAATATTCTAATCACCAAAATCCCAACAAGTAGGATTTTTTTCCTGGTAGGGGTAAGGAAGCAGGAAATAAAGGAGAACAACACAGAAATCCAAGAGGACAGACTAACAGCATCTGCGAAACTGATCCTCACTATGTATTATAGCCCCTCATGGATGATATCTCTGCTTTCAGTTGGAGGACTGGTCCTGGTTTTAAGAAGGGACAGAGGGGCACTAAGCAGATTATTAGAACAAGAATTGAAATAAGGACCAAGGCCAATTTCTTGTTAAATAAATGAGGACATGTAGGTATTACCTGGGCTCAGAAATACTGACTACTTCTAAGAATAAACTTCATGATCATAAAGGGGTGGTATCAAAGAAAAATAAAAGAAAAACTCTTAGCTCTAGCAGAAAAACAATATGGAAGTTAGCACTGGGACACCTTTCCAGATCAGAAAAACAGACAACTAAAAGCTGCTTAGAAACTTTAGAATTTTATCTTTAGGCTTAAACTGAGAAACAGGACAGGGCATTGTCTCCTTTTGGAAGATCAAGGTATAGTTGTGGGGAGAGAAGAAAATCCAGTTGGGAAGTACAGAGAAAACAGAATTAGAGATGGACCTCCTTGACATCCTTTGGGCCTGAAAGCAACCTAATTTTGTCTTCCTAAAACAAACAAAGCTTTTAAAAAAAATAAACAAATAAAAAGAGCCTTGCTTTTGAAACCTAGATTTATTGTCTCATCTCTTTCCTTCCCTTTTCGTCTAACTTTGGAAATTTTAGTTAACCTAGCTTCTGGGGTCACCCTTTTCTTCAAGAGCAAAATAAAACCATCAGAACCTCCCATCCTGAGTGACTGACAGCAGGAAAACCCAGCTTCTCCCAAGCATTTGAAAGATCACAGAAAAGAACTTCTATTTTTCTTTTTTTTTATTTTTTGAGACAGAGTCTGGCTTTGTCACCCAGGCTGGAGTGCAGTGGTGAGATCTCGGCTCACTGCAACCTCCTCCTCCTGGGTTCAAGCAATTCTCCTGCTTCAGCCTCCTGAGTAGCTGGGACCACAGGCACATGCCACCACACCCGGCTAGTTTTGTTTTGTTTTGTTTTGTTTTTGTATTTTTCGTTGAGATGGGGTTTCACCATGTTAGCCAGGATGGTCTCGGTCTCCTGAACTTGTGATCCACCCACCTCGGCCTCCCAAGGTGCTGGGATTACAGGCGTGAGCCACCGCACCTGGCAGGACTTCTATTTTTCACAAATTTACTTATTTGCCTTTTGACTTCTCTACTGGTGTCTTCTAAGAGCTTTTCCTTGTTGATTTCAAACATGGAGCTCTACTTTCCTTCAAAGAGTAGATACAGGACCCTTCATTTATCTCCTAGTTATACCATATGTAGTTAAGATTTTTACTAAGGCTTGGAATTAGAAAAGTAGGCTGGATGCAGTGGCTCATACCTATAATCCCAGCACTTTGGGAGGCCGAAGACGGTGGATCACTTGAGCCCAGGAGTTTAAGACCAGCCTGGCCAACAAAGCGAAAACCCCATTTCTACTAAAAATACAAAAAAATAGCTGGGCGTGGTGGTGCACTGGAGGCTGAGGCACAAGAATCGCTGGAACCCAGGAGGCAGAGGTTGTAGTGAGCTGAGATCTTGCCACTGAACTGGGTGACAGAGTGAGACTGTCTCAAAAAAAAAAAAAAAGAAAGAAAGAATAAAAGTATAACGTAGTATATAACACAGTGAAGGATATGTTAAAATAAGAATCAGGGCCGGGCGCGGTGGCTCACGCCTGTAATCCCAGGACTTTGGGAGGCCGAGGCGGGCTGATCACGAGGTCAGGAGATTGAGACCATCCTGGCTAACATGGTGAAACCCCGTCTCTACTAAAAATACAAAAATTAGCCCGGTGTGATGGCGGGCGCCTGTAGTCCCAGCTACTCGGGAGGCTGAGGCAGGAGAATGGCATGAACCCAGGAGGCGGAGCTTGCAGTGAGCAGACATAGCGCCACTGCACTCCAGCCTGGGCGACAGAGTGAGACTCCGTCTCAAAAAAAGAAAAAAAAAGAAAAAAAGAATCAGATATCACTGCTCTCTGAAGTCAGATATCATTTGCTCTCTGAAGTCCTTGAGCCACATGTATACCTGCCCAGTGGAACCACATTTGAAAGTACTATTTCTGACCTGGTGCGGTGGCTCACGCCTGTAATCCCAGCACTTTGGAAGTCCGAGGTGGGCGGATCACCTCAGATGGGGAGTTGGACACCAGCCTGACCAACATGGAGAAACCTCGTCTCTACTGGAAAAAAAAAAAAAAAAAAATTATCTGGGCATGGTGGCGGATGCCTGTAATTCCAGCTACTTGGGAGGTTGAGGCAGGAGAATCACTTGAACCTCGGAGGCAGAGGTTGCGGTGGGCCGAGATCGTACCATTGCACTCCAGCCTGGGCGACAAGAGCGAACCTCTGTCTCAAAAAAAAAAAAAAAAAAAGCAAAGCGCGGTGGCTCATGCCTGTAATCGCAGCACTTTGGGAGGCTGAGGCAGGCAGATCACGAGGTCAAGAGATCGAGACCATCCTGGCCAACATGGTGAAACCTGTCTCTACTAAAAAGACAACCCGGGAAATGGAGGTTGCAATGAGCCGAGATCGGGCCACTGCACTCCAGCCCGGCGTCAGAGCGAGACTCCGTCTCAAAAAAATAAAATAAAAAATAAAAAAGTTAGCTGGGCATGGTGGCGTGTGCCTGTAATCCCAGCTACTAGGGGGGTTGAGGCAGGAGGATCTCTTGAACCCAGGAGGCAGAGGTTGTAGTGAGCCGAGATCGCACCACTGCACTCCAGCCTGGGCGACAGAGCCAGACTCCGTCTCAAAACTACTGTTGGCCGGGCGGTGGCTCACGCCTGTAATCCCAGCACTTTGGGAGGCCAAGGCGGGCGGATCACGAGGTCAGGAGATCGAGACCATCCTGGCTAACACGATGAAACCCCGTCTCTACCAAAAATACAAAAAAATTAGCCAGGCGTGGTGGCCGGCCCCTGTAGTCCCAGTTACTCCGGAGGCTGAGGTAGGAGAATGGTGTGAACTGGGGAGGCGGAGCTTGCAGTGAGCCGAGATCACGCCACTGGACTCCAGCCTAGGCGACAGTCAGACTCTGTCTCAAAAAAAAAAAAAAAAAGTAAAATAAATAGTACTTTTTTTTTGAGACAGCGTCTCACTCTGTCAGGAGTCTCGGCAGGTTAGCTGGGCTGTCTGCTCAGAGTCTCGCGAGATCGCAATCAAAGTGTCAACCAGACTGTTAACACTTGGAGGCTTAACAGGGGAAGAATCTCCTTTTTTAAGCTTATTCACTTTGTTGGCTGAATTTTTTTTCTTTTTTTTTTTTTTTTTTTTTTTTGGTGAGACTCCAGAGTCTTGCTCTGTCGCCTGGGCTAAAGGGCAGTGGCACGATCTCCGCTCACTGCACCCTCTGCCTCCCAGGTTCAAGCAATTCTCCTGCCTCAGCCTCCCAAGTAGCTGGGATTACAGGCACTCGCCACTCACCACCACATCCACCTAATTTTTTGTGTATATATATATATATATATGTGTGTGTGTATATATATGTGTATATATGTGTATATATGTATATATATGTGTATATATGTGTATATACGTATATATGTGTATATATGTGTATGTATATGTGTATATATGTGTGTGTATATATATATGTGTGTGTGTGTATATATATATGTACTTTTTTTTTTTTTTTTTTTTTTTTTGAGATGGAGTCTCGCTCTGTTGCCCAGGCTGGAGTGCAGTGGCGCAATCTCAGCTCACTGCAACCTCCGCCTCCTGGGTTCAAGCAATTCTCCTGCCTCAGCCTCCCGAGTAGCTGGGACTATAGGCGCATGCCAACATGCCTGGCTAACATTTAGTAGAGACGCAGTTTCACCATGTTAGCCAGGATGGTCTCAGTCTCCTGACCTCGTGATCCACCTGCCTCGGCCTCCCAAAGTGCTGGGATTACAGGCGTGAGCCACTCCGCCCAGTCAAGCCTCCCCGCCTGGCCTTTTTTTTTTTTTTTTTTTAGACAGTCTTGCTGTTGCCCAGGCTGGAGTGCAGTGGCACAATCTTGGCTCACTGCCACCTCCACCTCCCAGGTTCAAGTAATCCTCTGCCTCAGCCTCCTGAGTAGCTGAAATTACAGGCGTGTGTCACCATGCCTGGTTAATTTTTGTATTTTTAGTAGAGATGGGGTTTCACCATATTGGTCAGGCTGGTCTTGAACTCCTGACCTCGTGATCTGCCCGCCTTGGCCTCCCAAAGTGCTGAGATTACAGGCATGAGCCACCTTGCCCAGCCTATTCAATTTCTTTGAGACAGGGTGTTGCTCTGTCCCCAGGCTGGAATGCAGTGCCATGATCATAGCTCACTGCAGTCTTGACCTGATGGGTTCAGGTGATCCTCTTGTCTCTGCCTCCAAGTAGTTGGGACTACAGGTGCGCCACCACCATGCCCAGCTAAGTTCTTTTATTGTTTGTCAAGACTGAATTTCACCATGCTGCCCAGGCTGGTCTCCAATGGCTGGCTCAAGCCATCTGCCCGCCTTGGCCTCCTAAAGTGCTGGGATTACAAGCGTGAGCCACCACACCCAGCCTAGACTTATATATTTTTTTTAAATGGGAGGTAATACGGCAAACACTCACTAATACAGATTAAGTCAGGGGAAAGGGCACCTGCACCCGAGTGAATGAGTAAATGAGGCCTAACCTATATTATATAAAGAAACACTGTGTGTCAAAATAACCATGAGTTAAACAAAATAATGGGTCTATAAAAGTGAATAAAAATTGATCCACTTGAAAAATGCTTCATGAAATGTTATTCATGCTTTTGAATTGACTTACTAAAGAAAAATTTTCAGATAACTTCTGCTCAGACCCTGAATATATTTGTTCATATTTTACATTTATAGTTTATTTGATTAGAGTCTGAAATAATTTGTTTAAGATTTATGCATTTATAGAATAAATGAAATCAAATTCTTGAAAAATATTACACTAGGCTGGGTGTGGTGGCTCATGCCTGCAATCCTAGCACTTCAAGAGGCTTAGACAGGATGACCAGGAGTTGGAGACCAACCTGGGCAACATAGCGGGACTTTGTCTCTCCAAAAAATGAAAAAATTAGCCGGCCATGGTGTATACCTGTGGTCCCAGCTACTCAGGAGGCTAAGGTGGGAGGATCACTTGAGCCCAGGAGGTCGAGGCTGCAGTGAGCCATGATCATGCTACTGCACTCCAGCCTAGGCAACAGAACAAGACCCTGTCTCAAAAAAAAAAAAAAAAATTACTCTAAGAATAGCCATGAAATTTATTCATGGCTCTACTAAGGAAATCCTAAGGAAATACTCAGAAAGGCAGACAAAAATGTCTATCACAGCATTGTTTATATATAGTACTAAAAAATTGGAATTAATTTAAATATCTAACAATAAAAGAACAGCTGGGTAAACCATGAAATATAAATAGCTTTAAATATTATAGAGCTATTAAAATGGTATTTATAGAAAATGTCATGAGGACATGCCCATGATATAGTATTAAATTGGAAAACCAGAATGTTAAATGTAAGTAATACATTATCCCAGCTGTATGTATGTACAATTCTCTATAAACATATACTTAGAAAATTCTGGAAAAATATAAATCAGGCAGGAGAATCACTTGAACCCAGGAGGTGGAGGTTGCAGTGAGCTGAGATCGTGCCACTGCACTCCAGCCTGGGAAACAAGTGTGAAACTCTGTCTCAAAAAAAAAAATTGTTTTTACATTTTTTAAAAAATATGTCATGATTCCGTCTCAAAAAAAAAAGCCAGCCAATTGAAGACACAAAACAAGGCAAATATTTGATCCTGTGTAGGCTTATATTTCTATCTTCAGGATTAGAAAAAATCATAATGAATATGAATAATATGTACTGCACATTCTATAAAACTTTGATACCTTTTCAATACTTTTTCCAGGTCTTAAGCATGTCTACATTTTTCTTACTTAGCGGGTAAGGCTGTTGCATAAGCATATGAAATAAACTGAAGTCAGTAAACAAGATCTTTTTGGCTGGGCGCAGTGGCTCACACCTGTAATCCCAGCACTTTGGGAGGCTGAGGTGGGCAGATCACCTGAGGTCGGGAATTCCAGACCAGCCTGACCAACGTGGAGAAACTCCGTCTCCACTAAAAATACAAAATTAGCCAGGCGTGGTGGTGCATGCCTGTAATTCCAGCTATTCAGGAGGCTGAGGCAGGAGAATCACTTGAACCCGGGAGGCAGAAGTTTCAGTGAGCTGAGATCAGGCCATTGCACTCCAGCCTGTGCAACAAGAGCTAAACTCCATCTCAAAAAAAAAAAAAAAAAAAAAAAGGAAACAAGACCTTATTATGGCCTTGCTTCCTAGTTTTTCTGGCTTTTGATAATATTTATCTGGCCCTTCATAGTGACCTCCAAATAACTGCACTGGACTATCTGCTTTTAGAAATTACACAAATAATTTCAAGAGCAGGATTTGTGTAATAATGAAGCTACTGTAATACTCACTCTTACAGCCTTCACCCCGTGTAAGATAAGTACATATTCATCCTTTTGGAGGCCCCTGAAACACAGAAATACCCATGTCAAAACTTACTTTCTTCTTTCTTAATCTAGAATTTCTCTAGTTAAAACTGATTAGATATTTAGAGCTGAATTGTGATGGTTTTATTTTCCAAATACAAAACTAATCATGATTTAAAATTTGAACCTCTTCCACTTGAATGTATTTCTTTTCCCTTAAAATAAAAGACTGATTTTAAAACCCATGTTGCAGTAGGAAATCAAATCATACAACAAATTTCGGATAAAACCTTTGTCTGGGTTTGGTCTCAACCTTTTTCAAAAAAGCAAGATAATCTTCCACACTTTTTTATAGAGAAAAATACAAGTTTCAACTATAAAAATAATGATTAGACTGGGAATGGTGCTCATGCCTCTAATCCCCGCACTTTGGGAGGCCAGGCAGGTAGATCTCTTGAGCCTAGAAGTTCGAGACCAGCCTAGGTAACATGGCAAAACCCGTCTCTACAAAAAAAAAAAAGTTAGCAGGGTGTGGTGGCATGTGCCTGTAGTCCTAGCTTCTTGGGAGGTTGAGGTGGGAGGACTGCTTGAACCTGGGAGGTAGAGATTGTAGTGAGCCCAGATCATACCACTGCATTCCAGCCTGGGCAATGGAGTGAAACCCTGTCTCAAATAATAATAATAATAATAATAATGATTAAAAAGAAGGCTAATCATTAGCCTCCTTTTAAGCATTTTAGGGCATGTCTCTATTTAATCCAGCATGAGACTTACTGTATGTCTGGCATTTTTTGGCATTCTTTTCTTTCAGAAGCATGATTACCTTTTACTTACTGACTCATCCTTCTTGGGGGATTTTTTTCCATTATATAGTTATCAATCTAATCAGTTTTTTCAGTGTATATCTGTCAGAGACATTGGAAACAGAGCAACTCCATCTTAAATAGGGGCTGGGTGGCTAGGTGCAGTGGCTCACGCCTGTAATCCCAGTACTTTGGGAGGAGGCCGAGGCGGGCGGATCACGAGGTCAAGAGTTCGAGACCGGCCTGACCAACATGGTGAAACCCCGTCTCTACTAAAAATACGAAAATTAGCCGGTTGTGGTGGCCCGTGCCTGTAATCTCAGCTACTCAGGAGGCTGAAGCAGGAGAATCGCTTGAACCCGAGAGGCGGAGGTTGCAGTGAGCCAAGATTGTACCACTGCATGCCAGGCTGGGCGACAGTGCCAGACTCCCTCTGGAAAAAAAAAAAAAAAAAAAGAGGTGGGGGGCTGGGTAAAATGATGCTGAGACCTGCTGGGCTGCATTCCCAGACGGTTAAGGCATTCTAAGTCACAGGATGAGATGAGATAGAAGGTTAGCACAAGATACAGGTCATAAAGACCTTGCTGATAAAACAGGTTGCATTAAAGAAGCCAGCTAAAACCCAACAAAACCAAAATGGTGACGAGAGTGACCTCTGGTTGTCCTCACTGCTATATTCCCACCAGTGCCAGGACAGTTTACAAATGCCACGGTAATGTCAGCAAGTTACCCTATATGGTGTAAAAAGGGGAAGCATGAATAATCTACCCCTTGTTTAGCATATAATCAAGAAATAGGGCCGTCGAGGTGGCTCATGCCTGTAATCCCAGCACTTTGAGAGGTCAGGATGGGTGGATCATGTGAGGTCAAGAGTTCGAGACCAGCCTGGCCAACATGGTGAAACCCCATCTCTACTGAAAATACAAAAATTAGCTGGGCATGGTTGCGGGCGCCTGTAATCTCAGCTACTCAGGAGGCTGAAGCAAGATAATCACTTGAACCCTGGAGGCGGAGGTTGCAGTGTAGCCTGGGCGACAGAGCGAGACTCCATCTCAAAAAAATCTATAAAAGGCCGGGCGCGGTGGCTCATGCCTGTAATCCCAGCACTTTGGGAGGCCGAGGTGGGTGCATCACGAGGTCAGGAGATCAAGACCATCGTGGCTAACATGGTGAAACCCTTTCACTTTGTAGATTCACCCTGAATTCTTTCTTACCGGAGATCCAAGAACCCTCTCTGGGGATCTGGATCGGAACCCCTTTCCTATAACATGTCTACCATCCAGAAACAGACTCCATACATTTATCCTTCATAAAGTGCAGAATAAAAAATGGAACTATCAGACCTGTGAGGTTTTTTTTTTCTCTTTCAAATATTACAGAATAATCTTTCCATATGCCCAAAATCAATGTCTTTAGGAAAATGCACCAAACACAAACTATTACTAGAATGGTTTCACAGCTAAGGATTACTCATATGCATTCTGTTTGCCAAATCCTTATGTAGAACGTCTGTAAGACATCTTATTTTCATCAGGGCGTAGGGAATTTTTTTCTACGCCTTTAAAGTTTCAAGTCCGCTGAAATAAACTGACAATAGATTAATAGGAGAAAAGGCAAACAGATTTATTAACATGCAAGCGTGCACAGGAGCCATACAAAATATGAAACTCAAAGAAGGGCCAGATGGCTGAAGCTTTGTAGGGGAGAGGGAGAAGGGAGATGGAGATGGGAAAAATGTAGGCAATTTTGAGAGGCAGTAAATGATTTTGGGGAGAGTTGACTGGGCCCAAAGAATAGGCAATCATTTGTAAATGATTCTATTTGAAAATTGAATGGGACCTGAAGAACAGACAATGGCTTGTGACAAAGCCTGTCTAGATGAGGTGACTTTCCTCAGTCTTCCTTCCTGCTCTGTGAGTTTCATCCTCTCTATTTTGAAATTTCAGTGATCAAAGGCAACTATGTTCCTTCTGGAGGAGCTTCAGATAAGGGAGCTTCAGAGAATTCCACCCTGAGCTTGGGGTGGGGGAGAAACAGGAGAAAGGAAGTGCTTGGTTCTGAGGCTGCTTCTAATGCCTTTTAATTTCCTTTAGTTCAAAATGCTCAGCGTGCCAAAGCACCGTACTTTGGGGTATTGTTTTCTGAGCTCCAACATTTGCCACTGTCTTGTCTTCCTGCAACCTCCTATAAGGATTTTTTTTTTTCCTAACTGTCAACTTTGGTAACAGAAAAATGAGGACATAGAGGAAAATCTGGTGGGGTGATTAGGCTAAGTAACAATTTTCTTTTATTTATTTATTTATTTTTTTGAGACGGAGTCTCGCTCTGTCGCCCAGGCTGGATGGAGTACAGTGGCACAATCTTGGCTCACTGCAAGCTCTGCCTCCCGGGTTCGTGCCATTCGCCTGCCTCAGCCTCCCAAGTAGCTGGGACTACAGGCGCCCGCCACCACGCCCGGCTAATTTTTTGTATTTTTAGTAGAGACGGGGTTTCACCGTGTTGACCAGGATGGTCTCGAACTCCCGAACTTGTGATCTGCCTGCCTCGGTCTCCCAAAGTGCTGGGATTACAGGTGTGAGCCACCGCATCCAGCCAGGGTAAGTAACAACTTTCTAGTTAAGGGGCTAAAGAACAGCATCGTGCTTCTAGTTGTCAATTACCTTGCCTATCTCAGTATAACTAAGGACAATCCTACAGAAAGCAGCCCAATTCCTTAGCTTTATGAACAAAGTCTTCACACTCTTTCCAACCTTATCACCCTCTTTTACCTCTTATAGTCTAGACACACTGAACCTCTTAGAGTTCTCAGAATGTATCAGGCTCTTTCCCAGTTTTTTACCTTCTTTCTAATTAAAGAAAAAAAGAGAGTGATTCTATCATTTCCTACTGACTATTCCCTCCACCTTCAGTGTCTTTCCCTGCCCCTTCTCCAGGCTAAAGCCAGCATAATTGTCACCTCCCAACTGGAGAATGTTAAGCATTCTCCAATTCCCCAGTCATCATTACTTGCCTTGTCCTCTATGTTCCCAAAGAGATTTGTTCACACTCTGGAGTAGTGTAACACTCCTCTCCTATTGTTTTGGTTTGGGGAGGAAAAGAATTATGTGTGACTTTAAATATTATTTTCTTCTTTATTCTTTTTTAATGTTTTAACGTCCTAGAATTTATTTTTAGAAACAGGGTCTCACCTGGCTGGGTGCGGTGGCTCACACCTATAATCCCAGCGCTTTGGGAGGCTGAGGCTGGTGGATCACCTGAGGTCAGGAGTTCGAGACCAGCCTGGCCAACATGGTGAAACCCCGTCTCTACTTAAAATACAAAAAAGTTAGCTGGGCGTGGTGGTACGCACCTGTAATCCCAGCTACTTGGGAAGCTGAGGCAGGAGAATCGCTTGAACCCGGGAGGCAGAGGTTGCAGTGACCCGAGATCGTGCCATTGCACTCCAGCCTGGGGGCCTGGGGGAGAAGAGCGAGGCTTCGTCTCAAAGAAAAAAAAAAGAGGAAAAAAGAAACAGGGTCTCACCTTGTCATCCAGGCTGGAGTGCAGTGGTGTGATCACGGCTTACTGCAGCCTTGAACTTGAACTCCTGCACTCAAGAGATCTTTCCGCCTTGGCCTCCTACAGTGTTGTTTTGTTTTGTTTTGTTTTCTGAAACAGAGTCTCACTCTCTCACCCAGGCTAGAGTGTAGTGGCGGCAATCTCGGCTCACTGCAACCTCCGCCTCCCAGGTTCAAGCGATTCTCCTGCCTCAGCCTCTCCAGTAGCTGGGATTACAGGCACCTGCCACCACGCCCGGCTAATTTTTGCATTTTTAGTAGAGACAGGGTTTCACCATCTTGGCCAGGCTGGTCTCAAACTCCTGACCTCGTGATCCACCCGCCTCAGCCTCCCAAAGTGCTGGGATTACAGGCGTGAGCCACTGAGACGGCTTGCTTTTTTTTTTAGACGGAGTTTCTCTCTTGTCGCCTAGGCTAGAGTGCGATGGCACGATCTCGGCTCACCGCAACCTCTGCCTCCCGAGTTCAAGTGATTCTCCTGCCTCAGCCTTCTGAGTAGCTGGGATTACAGGCGCCCGCCACCATGTCCGGCTAATTTTTTATTTTTAGTAGAGACAGGGTTTTGCCATGTTGGTCAGGCTGGTCTCAAACTCCCGACTTCAGTTGATTGCCCGCCTCAGCCTCCCAAAGTGCTAGGATTACAGGCGTGAGCCACCGCGCCTGGCCTCAGAACAAAAATTATACTCAAGGAAATACAGAAAAAAAAAATTATGTAAACTCATTGTTCATTATAAAAATTCAAATTACTTCACAGATGACACTTTATTATCAGCACTAAATCCTAATCCTAGTATTTATTGAAGCCTCCAGGATATGTTAATATTCTATTTAGTACTCTGGTTTATCATACATTAGGTTTGCAATGTCTTTTTTCAAAGAATCATATTGTATCATTCTAGTAAGACTCCTCAGGCACTTGGAGGAATAGAGAGGGTTTAAATAAGCCATTCCAGGAACCAGAATTTTGATTGTCCCTAGTGGATTCCACAAGATTAACATATTTAGCTGCGATGGGAATGCTTCCTTAGAGCAAGACTTTATGAAGACAGCAAAAATGACTAACCAAGTGTCTAAAATCTGCAGTATAAAAGAGCTCTCAGCTGGGCACGGTGGCTCACGCCTATAATCCTAGCACTTTGGGAGGCCAAGGCAGGCAGATCACCTGAGATCTGGAGTTTGAGACCAGCCGGCTCACGTGGTGAAACCCCATCTTTACTAAAAATACAAAAATTAGCCGGGCGTGGTGGCAGGTGCCTGTAATCCCAGCTAGTCGGGAGGCTGAAGCAGGAGAATCACTTGAACTCAGGAGGCAGAGGTTGCAGTAAGCCGAGGTCATGCCATTGCACTCCAGCCTGGGCTACAGAGCAAGACTCCGTCTCAAAAAAAAAAAAAAAAAAGGCCAGGTGCGGTTGCTCACGCCTGTAATCCCAGCACATTGGGAGGCCGAGGCGGGCAGATCACGAGGTCAGGAGATTGAGACCATCCTGGCTAACACAGAGAAACCCCGTCTCTACTGAAAATACAAAAAATTAGCTGGGTGTGGTGGCGGGCACCTGTAGTCCCAGCTACTCGGGAGACTGAGACAGGAGACTGGCGTGAACCCAGGAGGCGGAGCTTGCAGTGAGCCAAGATTGTGACACTGCACTCTAGCCTGGGCGACAGAGCGAGACTCCATCTCAAAAAAAAAAAAAAACAAAGCTCTCATTTGCAGTCCACACAAACATGTCTATATGCAACATAAACAATATGAAGAAGGTTATGATATTTTGATATTTATTTTCATTTTTCTCTTCATTATAGAATGGTGAGCTGGATGTGGTGGTGCATGCCTGTAAGTTCCAGCTACTCAGGAGGCTGAGGCAGGAGGATGGATGAGCACAGGAGTTCTGGGCTGTAGTGTGTGCTATGCCGATCAGGTGTCAGCATAAGTTCCACATCGATATGGTGACCATCTAGGAGCGGGGACCACCAGGTTACCTAAGGAGGGGTGAACCGGCCCAGGTCAGAAATGGAGCAGGTCAAAAACTCCCTGCTAGGCTGGGCGCTGTGGCTCACGCCTGTAATCCGAGCACTTTGGGAGGCCAAGGCCGGCAGATCATGAGGTCAAGAGATCAAGACCATCCTGGCCAACATGGTGAAACCTTGTCTCTACTAAAAATATAAAAATTAGCTAGGCGTGGTGGCAGGTGCCTGAAATCCCAGCTACTGGGGAGGCTGAGACAGGAGAATCGCTTGAACCCGGGAGGTGGAGGTTCAGCAATGAGCTGAGATCACGCCACTGCACTCCAGCCTGGGTGACAGAGCGAGACTCCATCTCAAAAAAAAAAAAACCCCTGCTGATCAGTAGTGGTATTGTGTCTGTGAATACGCACTGCACTCCGGCCTGGGCAACATAGTGAGACTCTGTCTCTAAAAATAAAAAATAAAATAAAATAAAAAAGGAAAAAGGAAAAGAACTGTGAAAGCCCTTAGCTATACATGGCTAAGTTGTGTTTTCTATTTTAATTTCTCTTCTTGTATGGTCCATTGATTATTTTCTTTCATGTATCCTGTTCTCTTGTACCATGCAGGTCTGGCTATGGTGCAAGGTGACTTCTGAGGTCAGTTCCTTTATTACTATTTGCAAAAACAGTGATACTTTGTCAACCTGTAATTTCCGAATGATTACTTCAAATAAAGATTTTATGAATTGCATTGTTGAAGAGTCTTGGGCAGCGCTCTGCAAAAGGTCCCAGTTTTACTTAGTACTGAGAAATTGTCTTCCTTCTGTTTGTTCTGTTCTGCAAGCTCTGCTCTAAGGCCAGCACCTCTTACTCAGCTGTCTTCATGTTTGATGTCATCAGTGTTTTCTGTACTGTGGTGACTGGTGAGAAATATAATTTATATACTTTGACTTTTTCCACCTTGCACAAAAACTCCATTGTATTATCTCTGTAATGTTAGTTTAAACCTTCTTGTTCGTATCCCCACAGGGGTTTTGCTGTTAAGCCATTTTAATCTGCTGTGAGGCCTGCAACAGTATTTACAGCATTGTGTTGCAAAACATCTCCTTAGGAAGAGAGATGGTGAATTCCTTAAGGTCTCCAACTGTAGCCCAAATATTTAGTCTAAGTCAGACATATATTAGGTCCTCAATAAATGCAGTACTTATTTGAATAAACAATGATCTAATATAAAACATACTTTCTAAGGAGCAGAGAAGCATCAGGAGAAATTCTCAAATGAGTTGAATATATGAATAGAATTTCCTGAACTAAAAGTGAAAATCCAATTTAAGAATGGACAAATGGGGCCAGGCACAGTGGCTCATCCTTGTAATCCCAGCACTTTGGGAAGCTGAGGTGGGAGGATCACTTGAGCCCAGGAGTTCCAGGCTGCAGTGAGCTATGATCACACCGTACTCCAACCTGGGCAACAAGGTAAGACCTGGTTTCTAAAAAATAAAAAATAAAGATAAAATGGACAAAATATCTGAATAGACATTTCTCTAAAGAAGGATATACAAATGGCCAATAAACGCATTAAAAAAGATGCTCAACATCCTCAGCCGTTAGGAAAATCAAAACTATAACGAGATGCCACTTTACACTCATTAAGACGGCTAAAGTAAGGCCGGGCATGGTGGCCCACACCTGTAATCCCAGCACTTTGGGAGACTAAGGCAGCAGGATCACCTGAGGTCGGGAGTTTGAGACCAGCCTGACCAACATGGTGAAACCTTGTCTCTACTAAAAAATACAAAATTAGCCAGGCATGGTGTCGCATGACTGTAATTCCAGCTACTCCGGAGGCTGAGGCAGGAGAATCGCTTGAACCCAGGAGGCGGAGATTGTGGTGAGCCAAAACTGCGCCATTGCACTCCAGCCTGGGCAACAAGAGTGAAACTCCGTCTCAATTAAAAAAAAAAAAAAAAAAAAGGCTAAAGTAGACAGAAGAAAGTATGGACAAGGATGTGGATAAATTAGAACCCTGACACATTGCTTTTGGGAATGCAAAATGGTGCAGCTGCTTTGGAAAGCAGTTTGACAGTTCTTCAAAAGTTAAGCATGCTGACACACACCTGTAGACCCAACTACTTGAGAGGCTAGTGTGGGAGGATTGCTTGAGCCCAGGAGCTTGAGGCTGCAGTGAGCATCATGGCACCTGCCATGATGCCTGAGAATAACCACTGCACTCCAGCCTGAACAACATAGCTAGATCCCCGTGATGGTTAATATTAAGTGTCAACTTGATTGGATTGAAGGATGCAAAGTATTGTTCCTGGGCGTGTCAGTGAGGGTGTTGCCAAAGGAAATTAATATTAGAGTCAGTGGACCGGGAGAGGCAGACCCACTGTCAATCTGGGTAGGCACCATCTAATCAACTGCCAGCGGGACTAGAATAAAGGAGGCCGAAGAAGGTGGGAGAAGCAGACTTGCTGAGTCTTCTAGCCTTCATCTTTCTCCCGTGCTGGATGTTTCCTGCCCTCAAACATCAGACTCTACGTTGTTCAGCTTTTGGACTCTTAGATTTACACCAGTGTTTTGCCAGGGGCTCTCAGGCCTTCGGCCACAGACTGAAGGCTGCACTGTTGGCTTTCCTACTTTTGAGGTTTTGGAACTTGGACTGGCTTCCTTGCTTCTCAACTTGCAGGTGGCCTATCGTGGGACTTCACCTTGTGATAGTGTCTGTCAACTCTCCCTAATAAACTCTCCTTTCCTATATACATCTGTCCTATTAGTTCTGTCCCTTTAGAGAGTCCTAATACAACCTCATCTTTAAAAAAATTTTCTTGGCCAGGTGCAGTGGCTCATGCCCGTAATTCCAGCACTTTGGAATGCCGAGGTGGGCAGATCACCTGAGGTTGGGAGTTCAAGACCAGCCTGACCAACATGGAGAAACCCTATTTCTACTAAAAATACAAAATTAGCCAGGCATAGTGGCGCATGCCTGTAATCCCAGCTACTCAGGAGGCTGAGGCAGGAGAATCGCATGAAACCGCGAGGCAGAGAATGCAGTGAGCCGAGATCGCGCCATTGTACTCCAGCCTGGGCAAAACTCCATCTCAAAAAAACAAAACAAAAAAAACCTTTCAGGGGTACATTAGGCAAGAGACAGAGAGCTATGATAAGAGGAGATTTTTATATAATAAATAGTGTACCTGCACTCTTGCTGAGACAAAATCCATTTGGTAATGGGCTTGTTTTAATTTTTCTCAAGAACTGCCAGCCAGGCTGGGCTCAGTGGCTCACGCCTGTAATCCCAGCACTTTGGGAGGCCGAGACGGCGGATCACAAGGTCAGGAGATCGAGACCATCCTGGCTAACATGGTGAAACCCCGTCTCTACTAAAAATACAAAATATTAGCCGGGCGTGGTGGCGAGCACCTGTAGTCCCAGCTACTCGGGAGGCTGAGGCTGGAGAATGGCATGAACCCAGGACGCGGAGCTTGCAGTGAGCCGAGATAGTGCCACTGCATTCCAGCCTGGGCGACAGAGCGAGACTCCGTTTCAAAAAAAAAAAAAAGAACTGCCAGCCAGTAATGCTATATCACTCAATCCTATGAAACAGTTACAGCAACCACAATGATGAAACGGATAACCAATGGTAAAGAACCTATTAGAGTGCTAAAGTTGGTCTCTATATCACAAAGGATTTCAGCACTAGGGCTAGAGAAAGAAAAATTAATGAGGCTGGACTGAAAAACAAATGACAAGAGAGCAGTGAGTAAAGTGTTACTAGGATATACTTAGAAAATCAGTTGACGTCTGCAACCATATTTTTTTTAATGTCCCTACAAGAATGAATTTATTTTTAATTAAAAAAATTTTCTTTTGGAGACAGGGTCTTGCAACTAAGTTGCTCAGGCTGACCTCAAACTCCTGGGCTCCTAAGGGATCCTCCTGCCTCAACCTCCGGAGTAGCTGTGACTACAAGTGCCTGCCAATCCTGGCTGCAAGCATTTTTGCAAATAACATCACAGCAGGAACAGGAAGGTACTTGCCTTCCAGAAGAGTTTCAGAGGATGGATTTTTACAACTTATTTTAACAATTAGTGAAGAGGCATTTATTTAACTTTCACAGATTACAAAGCACTGTCACATCTTTCTACACTGGAGCCTCTTGAGAGGGGGCTAAAGCAGGTGTTAGTTGTTTCATCATCACTATCATAAAAAATGACCTTTATTGAATTCTTTTTTTCTTTCATTCTTCTTTTTTTTTTTTTTTTTTTTTTTTTTTTTAGAGATAGGGTTTTGATACATTGCTCTTGCCCTGGCTGGTCTTGAACTCCTGGGTTCAAGAGATCCTCCTGTGCTAGCCTCCTAAAGTGCTAAAGTGCTGAGATTACAGGTGTGAGTCATTGTGCCCAGCCTGAATTCTTATATCCCAGGCAAAAAAGAATGTTTTGACCCTACCATGTTAATCCAATGAATGTTTTGACTGAATCAGAGGAAAAACTCAAATTTCATAGAAATAACAGCTATAAAAGAAGGTTCACAATAGCAGTAGTTAAAATGGACAGAGTTTGATGAGGATAAAAACCTAATAACTAAAATAGCCCAGCATAAAGGTGCATGCCTATAGTCCCAGCTTTTGGAGGCTGAGGCAGGAGGCTCCCTTGAGGCCAGGAATTTGAGGCTGTTCTGCACTATGATGGTGCCTGTGAGTTACACCCATCTCTAAATTACAAAAAAAAAAAAAAAAAAAAAAAGACCTAATGACTGAAATGAAGACTTATTTTAAAATGCACATGGAAAAATTTTATCCTGAGCATAATTTTGGTAAAATAAAAATGAGAATAGAGGCTGGGCGTGGTGGCTCTCGCTTATAGTCCCAGCACTTTGGGAGGCCGAGGAAGGACCATGAGGTCAGGAGTTTGAGACCAGCCCGGCCAACATGGTGAAACCCCATCTCTACTAAAAAATACAAAAATTAGCCGGGTGTGGTGTATGCCTGTAATCCCAGCTACTCGGGAGGCTGAGGTGGGAGAATTGCTTGAACCTGGGAGGCAGAGGTTGGAATGAGCTGAGGACAGGCCACTGCACTCCAGCCTGGGCAACAGAGCGAGACTCTGTCTTGAAAAAAAAAAAGAGAATAGAAAAAAAATTGGAAATAGTTTCACTGTACTGCAGAGAAATTTCATCAAGAATTAAACTGGTTATAACAATAGTTTACATGGGTATATTCATAAATACAGGGTTCAAAATGGCAGGTCAAAATCACATATCTGATTCAAGTTCAGGGTGCAAAAAATGAGGTGAAAATAGCAAGATCAAAATGCCATTATTGACTTGATGTTTAGAATCCTGCCTAACTTCTTACCTCCTATGTAATGTTAGATAAGTCTCACTATTGGGCTCTCTCTTTATCTGTAAAATGAGAAATATAATGGCTGAAACTACCTCACCATGTTGTGGATTGAATGAGATAATGTATATAAAGTGGTTAGCATAGTGTGTGGCACCAGTGAAAGACATTTCAACCCTGCCTGTTTCAAAAATGTATCATACTCTTATTGTGTGCCAGGACAGGATCTTTAAAAATAGGTCTCCTAGTCACTAAACCACATTACTTATCTGTAAGTACATTTCTAATAATTAAAGAAATTTTCAAAGCAAATCTTAGATGAAGCTACTGCAGAGCTACTCTGATTATTTCTGTATTTTAAAATATATTTTAATTTAGAAAACATTGCCCTGGCAGGGCGTGGTGGCTCACACCTGTAATCCCAACACTTTGGGAGGCCAGGGCAGGAGAATCATTTGAACTCAGGAGTTCCAGACTTTTGTGGACAACATGGTAAAACCCCATCTCTACAGAAAAATACGAAAATTAGCCAGGTGTGGCAGCCTGTGCCTATAGTCCCAGCTACTCGGGAGGCTGAGGCAGGAGGATGACTTGAGCATGGGCAGTCGAGGCTGCAGTGAGTCCTGTTCATGCTGCTGTGCTCCAGCTTGGGTGACAGAGCAAGACCCTGTCTCAAAAAAAGGAAAAAAAGAAAAATGAAAAAAGGAAAGAAAATGTTGTCCCAATCAACTATTTGGGTATAGAGTAAATTAAAAATGCTAAAGATTGTTTAGAAAATCCAAAAAATAAAAATACTGTCCTTGTGTTTTAAAAATATTTGACATGTGGCTGGGCGCAGTGGCTCACACCTGTAATTCCATCACTGTGGGAGGCCGAGGTAGGCGGATCACCTGAAGTCAGGCATTTGAGACCAGCCTGGCCAACATGGTGAAACCCCTCCTCTACTAAAAATACAAAAATTAGCAGGGCATGGTGGCACATCCCAGCTACTCCGGAGGAGGCTGCAGTGAGCCAAGATCATGCCATTGCACTCCAGCCTGAGTGACAGAGCAAGACTCCGTGTCAAAAAAAAAAAAAAATGACATGTAAATAGCTATTTTTGTTTGGTTTATTGACCCAACAATTGCTTTATCACTTCTCGAGGAAAAAAAAGTTGCCAGTGAAGCAATAGCAGTCTTAGTTTCAACAATCATGGAGTACAGAATACCAGGAAACCATTTAGCCTGTCAGTCCTCTCATGTGAAAATAGATATGAAAAAATACACACACTTCACAGAGTTATTATGAGAACTAATTATTGCCTTTAAACTGCTTTGAAATTCCCATGTGAAAGACACTTAACTTGATCTTTATCTAGGAGCAGGTAGGTAAGGCATATATATATATGGGAAGACAACATTCATCCAAAAGTTAAAATAGGCTCTTGCTTGTGTAACCTGAATTTCTACTTGGCAAGAATGTAATTTAGCAGAGGGAATGCTATTATATACTTTTTTAAATACATGTTTCAAAAGATATAATATTCATTCATCTTTTTCATGATTTCATCCTCACATAGTATCTACATAGCAACAATAGTTACACAAAGTGCTCAATTCAGTATTCACACATATATAGCATATCAAATACTTTTGTATGGTCATGCTAGAATTATTATTATTATTATTTTTGAGACGGAGTTTCGCTCTTGTTGCCCATGGTGGAGCGCAATGGTGTGATCTTGGCTCACTGCAACCTCCGCCTCCCGGTTTCAAGCAATTCTCCTGCCTCAGCCACTATGCCTGGCTAATTTTGTGTGTTTTTTTTTTTCAGTAGAGATGGGATTTCTCCATGTTGGTCATGCTGGTCTCAAACTCCCGACCTCAGGTGATCCGCCCGCCTCAGCCTCCCAAAGTGCTGGGATTATAGGCGTGAGCCACCGTCCCTGGCCCATGCTATTATTTTTAAACCCTTTCTTGTTTTTTTGTATAACCAAAAAATATGTAATTGTTAATTGCTTTTTAACACAAGACTTCTGAAGTATTGATATGGTTTGGCTCTGTGTCCCCACCCAAATCTCATTTCAAATTGTAATCCCCACATCAAAGGAGGGACTTGGTAGAAGGTGATTGAATCATGGGGGGCGTTTTCACCTATGTTGTTCTTTTTTTTTTAGATGGAGTCTTGCTCTGTTGCCCAGACTGTAGTCCAGTAGCTCAATCTTGGCTCACTGCAACCTCTGCCTCCCAGGTTCAAGTGATTCTCATGCCTCAGCCTCTCCAGTAGCTGGGACTACAGGACATGCCGCCATACCCGGCTAATTTTTGTATTTTTAGTAGAGAAGGGGTTTCACCATGTTGGCCAGGTGGGTCTCAAACTCCTGACCTCAAGTGATCCACCCACTTCGGCCTCCCAAAGTGCAGTGACTACAGGCGTGAGCCACTGTGCCCAGCCATACTGTTCTGATAGTGAGTGAGTTCTTACAAGATCTGATGGTTTAAAAGTGGCTGTTTCTCCTGCCAGCTTGTAAAGAAGGTATCTTGGCATGATTTTTTCTCGAGGCCTCCCCAGCCAGGCAGAACTGTGAGTCAATTAGACCTCTCTTGTTTATAAATTACCCAGTCTCAGATAGTATATTTATAGCAGTGTGAAAATGGACTAATGCAAGTATATAACTAAGAAAGTGAAACCCCCCATAATCCTATACCACAGAAACATGATTGCTAATAGTTTGGTATATATTCTTCCAATATTTTCCCTTTCACTAATGTGTATATAAGCAATAAATATTATATAACCTATATATATTATAAAATTAATGTGTAAATATACATATGTATATGCTATCCCAAAAGTATGTACTGATTTATACAATTACATATATTTATGTATTTAAATAATTATTACATATAGATATAGGGTTCTATAATGCACACTATTCTGCAGGGCTAAGAATGAGGCAACAGAAGAGAGACTAGGATGTACTATTTAGGGAGGCAGTCACTCACAGGGGCTGACCCTGCACTTGTACCACCCTGATTGTGTCACCTTAAGCACTGTACCCTAGGCCAAGGCCTTGCCACACCTTAGTCCCAGTCCTGCCAGCAACTGGCTTTTGATTTTTCCCACTCAAATCTTGAAAATCTTTCCATGTAGATCTATCTCTTCAGTGGCGTTATAATCTTCCACCTTATGAATAGATCATAACTATTGATCCAATCATTTTTGAAGGACATTTGATTTATTTCCAATTTTCTGATGAACATCCTTGTGTATACATCTGTGCCCACTTTTACTAGAATTTTGGTATGCCAAATTTCTTTTTTTTTTTTTAGACAGAGTCTCGCTATGTCACCAGGCTGGAGTGCAGTGACCTGATCTCGGCTCACTGCAACCTCCGCCTCCCTGGTTCAAGTGATTCTCCTGCCTCATCCTCCCGAGTAGCTGGGACTACAGGCACGCACCACCACGCCCAGCTAATTTTTGTATTTTTAGTAGAGACGGGGTTTCACCATGTTGGTCAGGATGGTCTCGATCTCTTGACTGCATGATCTGCCCACCTCGGCCTCCCAAAGTGTTGGGATTACAGGCGTGAGCCACTGCACCCAGCCCATACTTTCTTTTTATAACAGAAGTTACTTTGTCCTTAAAAATATTTGTACTAATTTACATTACCATCAAAAGTGTCTCTTTCTTAACTGTCTGACCAATACTGAGTATTATAAAATGTTTAAAGATTCAGCAGTTAGTAGGTAAAAATAATTGTTTATTTCGGTTTTATTTTATTTTTATTTATTTATTTTTTTTGAGACAGAGTCTCGCTCTGTCACCCAGGCTGGAGTGCAGTGGTGCAATCTTGGCTCACTGCAGTCTCCACCTCCTGGGTTCAGGCAATTCTCCTGCCTCAGCCTCCCGAGTAACTGGGATTACAGGCATGCACCACCACACCAGGCAAATTTTTGTATTTTTGTAGAGACGAAGTTTCACCATGTTGGCTGGGCTGGTCTCGAACTCCTGACCTCAGGTGATCCACCCACCTCGGCCTCCAAATGTGCTGGGATTACAGGCGTGAGCCACCGCACCTGGCCTGTTTTGGTTTTAATTTGCATTTTTTAAAGTGATGTACGGGCATTTCTCTCTCTTAAACATTTGTAGAAGCCAGGCATGGTGGTGAGACTGCAATCTAGAAGATCCCTTGAGACCAGGAATGAGAGGCTGTGTTTTTATGGAGTCCAACATATCAGTCTTTTATGGCTTCTCGGTTATGTGTTCAGAGAGCCCTTCTTCATTCAAAACAATTGTTATGACAGCTTTATTTGAGATATAATTCATATTTCATAAGATTTGCCTTTTTGAAGTACACATTTCAGTGGTTTTTATATAATCTATAATTCAATCTTCACCACTACTTAATTTTAGAACACTTCATTACTGCATAAAGGAACCCCTTACCCATTAGCAATCACTTCCCAGTGCCCCCTCCCTCTAGCCCCTGACAATCATCAACCTACTTCCGTCTCTATGGATTTGCCTACCCTGGACATTTTATATAGATGGAATTACACAATAAATGGCCGCTTGTGATTGGCTTCTCTCACTTTGCATGTTTCAAGTTTCATCCATTTTGCAGCATGTATCAATACTTAATTCTTTTTTCTTTTTTTTTTTTTTGACACCGAGTCTCTGTTGCCCAGACTGGAGTGGAGTGGCACAATCTCGGTTCACTGCAACCTCCACCTCCCAGATTCAAGTGATTCTCCTGCCTCAGCCTCCCACGTAGCTGAGATTACAGGCACCTGCCACCATGCCCAGCTAATTTTTGTATTATTTTTGTATTATTTTTGTAGGTTTCAATTATGTTGGCCAGGCTGGTCTTGAACTCCTGACCTCGTGATTCACCCGCCTCGGCCTCCCAAAGTGCTGGGATTACATGAGTGAGCCACTGTGCCCGGCCACTTAATTCTTTTTTATGATTGAATAATATCGTTTATCCATCTATCCATTGATGGTCAATTGTTTTTTTTTCCCACTTTTTAGCTATTATAAATAATGTTGCTATAAACATTTGTATTCGAGTTTTTATTTGAACACCTGTTTTTAGTTCTTTAGGGTGTATACCTAGAAGCAGTATTTTTGGCTTATCTGGTAATTCTGTTTGACATTTCAAGGAACTTCCTGTTTTCCGAAGGAGCTATACCATTTTACAATCTCATCAGCGATATATAAAAATTCCAATTTCTCCACATCCTTCTTAACACTTGTTATTGTGTATCATTTTTATTTTAACCACCGTAGTGGGTATGAATGGGGATCTCACTGTGGCTTTGATTTACATGTCCCTAATGGTTAATGTTAAATGTTAAGTATCATTTCATGTTAAATGTTAAGTATCATATCATTTCATGTTAAATGTTAAATGTTAAGTATCATTTCATGTGCTTATTGGCCATTTGTATATCTTCTTTGGAGAAATGTTATTTCTTTATTGGCCAGGCGTGGTGTCTCATGCCTGTAATTCCAGCACTTTGGGAGGCCGAAGCAGGCAGATAACTTGAGGCCAGGTGTTTGAGACCAGCCTGGCCAACATGGTGAAACCTCGTCTCTACTAAAAATACAAAAATTAACCAGACATTGTGGTTCATGCCTGTAGTCCCTGCTACTTGGGAGGCCGAGGCAGGAGAATTGCTTGAATCCCAGTGGTAGAGGTTGCAGCAGTGAGCCAAGATCGTGCCACTGCACTCCAGCCTGGGTGACAGAGTGAGACTTCATTTAAAAAAAAAAACTTATAACTTAACACTGTTGTCATTAAATAATTAACTGTGATTAGATTATAATGAACATAACAGGCACTCAAATACTTGTTTAATAAAAAAAGAATGAATTGAAAGAGAATAAAGCAGAGAGACTTTTTTTGGCTGCTGTTTACCAAAAAACCTAAGTGACAACTGATAAAGGTCTGAGCTAAGGCTGAAAGGATGGATTCTCAGATACTTGGGGAGTAGAATCTACTCCTCTTGCATTATTAAAACCTGTAGGTCAACTTTGTCCAATTCACAATGCCCTCAGGACCAAAGCAGCTCCCTCATTCACAGTGATAAATTTTTATGTTCCAGGTATTGTTCTAAGTACTTCACATGTATAACTCATTTAACACTCACAGCAACTTTTCAATCCATCCTGTTGACCAGAACTAAATCAAATGGGGTTTCTATGGCCAAAGAAGGGGACAGTAGATATTTGGACTACCAGCCTCAACCACAGGCCAGCAGCCTTGTGTTTCCTTGTGTCTTAGTCTTTGCTCTTACTTTGGAAATTAAACTCAAAGTTAGCTGGAAAGCAATTTGAAGGAAAAAGGTCCACATATATTGTATAGGCGGCTGACTAAACATCAAGTAAAGTCAATGAGCCTGGTGTGTGTGTATAAGCAGGCATGTGATGAGAAGGGTAATATATACTTGGTTTTCTAGTTACCATTGTTGCTCAACAAACTATCCCAAATCTTTGTGTCTTAAAATAATAATCATTTATTTTGCTCACAAATCTGTAATTGGAGGAGGGTTCAATAGGGATGGCTTATATATGCTCTAAGATGTCTAGAGACTCAGCTAGGAAGACTTCAGGGCTGAGGGTGACTTGGCAGCTGGGACTTGAATTGTCTGAAGGCTTGCTCACTCACATGTCTGGTGGTCGATGCTGCCCCTCAGACTGGACCTCAGTTTGTGCTGTCATGTGACTTTTCCATGGAGTTGTTTGGATTTCCTTTCATCATAATGGCTAAGTTCTGAAAGTGAGCATGCCAAGAGGCCAAGTTGGAAGCTGCGTGACATTTTCATAATCTAGCCTTGTAACTCATATAGAGTCATGATGCAGTCACATCACTCAACGAGCAGTTCAAAAAACTGGGAAATATGTTTTAAAATCACCAACACTTAGTGTATACATATACACTCAATGAGAAGCTTCAAAAAACTGGGAAATATGTTTTAAAATCACCAACATTTAGTGTTGGTTATTTTATACCAACACTAAATGTTGGTATTTTATACACGGTATTTTATACACAGTAGCCTCAAAGCCCTTTTTCGGCCCCCTAATAATGGTTCAATACAGAAAAATGGTCTCCAGACTGTGGTAGCCACTGTGAAGTCTGGATTCTTTTTTTTTTTTTTTTTTTTTTGAGATGGAGTCTCACTCTGTTGCCCAGGCTGGAGTGCAGTGGCACCATCTCGGCTCACTGCAAGCTCCACCTCCCGGGTTCCCACCATTCTCCTGCCTCAGCCTGGGCCCTGAAGTTAGATTACCTGAATTAAAGTCTCAGTTCTGTCATTTTCTAGTTTTGTGACCTTGAAAAAGTCAGTTAGCCTGTTTTAAGTTTTGTTTTCTTTGTTTGTTTTTGTTTTGTTTTGTTTTTGGAGACAAGTTCTTGCCCCTGTTGTCCCAGCTGGAGTGCAGTGGCATGATCACTCACTGCAGTCTCAACCTCCCAGACTCAAGTGATGCTCCCACCTCAGCATCCCAAGTAGCTGGGACTCCAGGTATGAGCCACCACGTCTGGCTAATTTTGAAATTTTTTTTTTTTTTTAGAAAGAACATCTTACTACATTGCCTAGGCCGGTCTCAAACTCCTGGGCTCAAGCACTCCTTCCATCTCAGGCTCCCAAACTGTTGGGATTACAGGCATGACCCACCATGCCCTGCTGCTTTAAGTTCTTTATATGAAAAGTAGAGATAATGGGCTGGGCGCAGTGGCTCATGCCTGTAATCCCAGCACTCTGGGAGGCCGAGGCGGGTGGATCACGAGGTCAGGAGTTTGAGACCAACCTGACCAACATGGTGAAATCTCATCTCTACTAAAAATACAAAATTAGCCAGGCGTGGTGGTGGGCACCTGTTATCCCAGCTACTCAGGAGGCTGAGGCAGGAGAATCGCTTGAACGCAGGAAGCAGAGGTTGCAGTGAGCTGAGATCACGCCATTGTACTGCAGCTTGGGCAACAAGAGTGAAACTTCGTCTCAAAAAAATGAAAAAAAAAAAAAATCTGCTGGGTGTGGTGGTGGGCGCCTATAATTCCAGCTACTCAGGAGCCTGAGGCACAAGAATCATTTGAATGTAGGAGGTGGAAGTTGCAGTGAGCCGAAATTGTGGCACTGCACTTCAGCCTGGGCAACACAGTGAGACTCTATCTCAAAAAACAAACAAACAAACAAACAAACAACAAAAAACTAAGGCGAGCTCAGGGAGGACAGAAACCTCCCGTGGAGCAGAAGGGCAAAAGCTCGCTTGTTGATTTTCAGTACGAATACAGACCATGAAAGCGGAGCCTCATGAAAAAAGAAAAAAAAGTAGAGATAAATATTATCTTCCTCATGGGCTTATGATAAAGGTTAAATTAATTAATACATGTAAAACATTTAAAAGAGTGCCTGGCATGTAGTAGAATTACTTAATAGATGTTAGTCATTATTATCAAGGCTTCTTAATTTGGAATGTATAGAGGAGCTTCTTGAATGCTCTGAAAATATTTTAAATATGTTAAATAGATTACTTTAAATACCTATTATCTTTATTTTAAAATAGTCTGGCCTGGACTGGAAGGAAACACACCAATAAATATTAATAAGAGTTATTGTAAATTATTGTTTGTTCATTGGTTATTTAAAATTTTATACTTTAAATTTTCTGTACTTTCCAAATGTTTGATAATCTCCAATCTTACTTTTATAATCAGAAGTTTTAAATATTTTAAGTACAGAAAAAAAATCTCACAGATATTGAGACACTTTATTTAAAAAGACTACATCAGAGAAAATGAATCAAATATCATCATACTTTTCTACTTTAACACCCAGTGCCAAAATACAGTGAAGTAACATCTGCGAAGTTTGAGGGAAAATGATTGTGACCTAAGAATCCTGTATCCAGTTAAGCTGTACTTCACATGCAGTCCGACAGAAAAGTACTGTCACACCTTCTCCATTCATTCAAGGACCCAGAAAATATACTACCCATGTACACTTTATAGAAAAATATTATTCAGAGAAGTACTCTAGCAGACCTCCTAATTTGGAGGTTAAGTTAAATAATTATTTAACTTAAAAAACGCTTGAGGTGGGTCATGGTGGCTCATGCCTGTAATAATGCCAGCACTTTGGGAGGCTGAGGTGGGAGGATAACTTGAGGCCAGGAATTCAAGGCTGCAGTGAGCTATGATCATGGCACTCCTTTCTGGCCTGGGTGACGGAGTGAGACCCTGTCTGTAATAAAGCTAACAAACAAAAAACGCTTGAACAGGAAAAGCTATAATAAAATAAATGGAAGTAAACGATGATCAACGCCAGGCATGGTGGCTCAGGCCTATAATCCCAGCACTTTGGGAAGCCAAGGCAGGAGGATCGCTTGAGTCCAGGAGTTCCAGACCAGCCTGAGCAGCACAGCAAAAATGTCTACCAAAAAAAAAAAAAAAAAAAAAAAAAAAAACCAGGCCGGGTGTGGTGGCTCACCTCTGTAATCCCAGCACTTTGGGAGGCTGAGGCGGGTGGATCACCTGAGGTCAGGAGATCAAGACCACTCTGGCCAACATGGTGCAACCCTGTCTCTACTAAAATACAAAAAATTAGCCGGGCGTGGTGGTGCGCACCTGTAGTCCCAGCTATTCGGGAGTCTGAGGCAGGAGAATTGCTTGAACCCGGGAGGTGGAGGTTGCAGTGAGCCGAGATTGCGCCACTGCACTCCAGCCTGGCAACAGAACAAGACTCTGTCTAAAAAAAAAAAAAAAAATTAGCCAGGCATGGTGTCACATGCCTGTAGTCCCAGCTACTCAGGAGGCTGAAGTGGGAGGATCATTTGAACCCAGGAGGTCGAGGCTGCAGTGACCCATGATCGTGCCACTGCACTCCAGCCTGGGTGACAGAGTAAGACTGTCTCAAAAAAAGAAAAGAAAAAAGAAAACAATAATCAGGTAATACAGAGTTTAACCCAAATAAGTTATAACAATACAAATCAACTAAGTTTCCCTACTTATTTACTCAAAGTTTCTTGAGAAAAAGAAACAAGATAACAAAGAAGGAAACAAGGACTCCTTTGCTGTCTGCTAGGCATTTTTCAGTGAAGTTCCTTCTCAGCAAATAACACCCACTCACTCACTTAAGAAATTTTCATCATAAAGCAGAGGTGGGAAGAGATCAGCCCTCAGGTGTTTGGGCTGCACTACAGCTGCTGATCAACTGCCTTTAGTGACGCAAGCCAAGTTATAAACAAAGGGTGAACCTCAATGTCTGTGCAGGACTCAACTTGATAGGAAATCAAGGGAATTCAAAAACAATCATCCAACATTACATGGTTTCGCCCTTTGTTTTTCAGAAAGCTGTAATTTTTCACAATCTTTGCCTGGAACTTTCTGTTACTGGCTATATCCCTTCCTGTGGATTCTTTTAAAAGTTTCTCATTGTCACCCTGAGGGTTAATTTGTTCCAGAAGAACAAGGAAAATAATGCTAGACCTCATCAGGATGCCTGGATTCTAGTCCAGCTCCGCTAATTAGGAGAGTGATCCTTGGATTAGTGATCAAAATATTTTTGAGTCGAAGTGTCTTTATCTCTCACAACTTCAGTCAGGGTCAAATAAATTAATGAATGCAAAAATGTCCACTGAACATTCTAAAATGCTATATGATATGGTTTGGCTCTGTGTCCTCACCCAAATCTTATGTTGAATTATGACCTTCAGTGTTGGAGGAGGCCTCTGGTGGGAGGTGATTGGATTGCGGTGTGATTGCATCATATTTCTTTTTCTTTTTCTTTTTTCTTTTTTTCTTTTCTTTTTTTTTTTTTTTTTGAGACAGAGTCTCGCTCTGTTGCCCAGGCTGGAGTGCAGTGGCGCGATCTCGGCTCACTGCAAGCTCCGCCTCCCGGGTTCCCGCCATTCTCCTGCCTCAGCCTCCCGAGTAGCTGGGACTACAGGCGCCCGCCACCACACTCGGCTCATTTTTTGTATTTTTTAGTAGAGACGGGCTTTCACCATGTTAGCCAGGATGGTCTCCATCTCCTGACCTCGTGATCCGCACGTCTCGGCCTCCCAAAGTGCTGGGATCACAGGCGTGAGCCACCGTGCCCGGCCAGTCTCAGGTAGTTCTTTGTAAGTAGTGTGAGAACAGACTAATACACTATATAAATGTAAAATACTATTGTTACTTTTTTACTTTGGAATCATCATTATTAAAACAGTCTTGATAGCTTGACACCTTTTGTTTACCCTTAAGATTAGTATCCATGTCAGTTTCATCATCATCACGTGTCGAACAAGTGCCAGGCATTTTGGGAGCTTTAAGCCAAATCTTCCCTTAGATAAACAGAGTTACCTTTCCCACTTCCACCCCTACTCTTCTTTCCCAAAACCAGCAACCCAAGAGTCTTATGCTATCTTGCAACCTTCAATCAATCAGTAAAGTGAGCCAATACAATAAATTTATATGAAGATTTAGTGTTATCCCTAATGTGTTATTCTTAACTGGAATATTACTTTTTTTTTTTTTTTTTTTTTTTTTTGAGACAGAGTCTCGCTTTGCTCTGTCAGCAGGCTGGAGTGCAGCGGCGCGATCTCGGCTCACTGCAACCTCCACCTCCTGGGTTCAAACGATTCCTCTGCCTCAGCCTCCCGAGTAGCTGGGACTACAGGCATGTGCCACCACGCCCAGCTAATTTTTGTATTTTTAGTAGAGATGAGGTTTCACCATGTTGGCCAGGATGGTCTCAATCTCTTGAGATCCGCCCGCCTCAGCTTCCCAAAGTGCCGGGATTACAGGCATAAGCCACCACTCCCGGCCATCCTTAACTGGAATATTTCTATTTCAAAAAGAAATTTTATAATTAAATAAAGTTCATGCTATTCCCTCCACCTGAGAAAACCTTTTTGTTTTCACCTGGCAAAATTCTAACCATCCTTCAAATCCCAGTTATCTTGCAATCTTCCCAGTGAAACCTTTCTAGACTTGTTTAAGAAATTTGCCATTCCCTCCTATGGATCTCCACTCACCTTTGCATATTTTTGTTTGTTTGTTTGTTTGTTTGTTTGTTTGTTTTGAGACAAGTCTTGCTCTGTTTGCCCAGGCTGGAGTGCAGTGGTGATCTGTTGCCCAGGCTGGAATGCGGTAGCGCGATCTCTGCTCACTGCAAGCTCCGCCTCCCAGGTTCACGCCATTCTCCTGCCTCAGCCTCCCGAGTAGCTGGGACTACAGGCGCCCGCCACCATGCCCGGCTAATGCTTTGTATTTTTAGTAGAGACGGGGTTTTACCGTCTTAGCCAGGATGGTCTTGATCTCTTGACCTCGTGATCCACCTGCCTCGGCCTCCCAAAGTGCTGGGATTACAGGCTTGAGCCACCGCGCCCAGCCGCACATATCTATTATACTTACCAATTTAAAGGTTAACATATATGTTATGATGGGAAAATATTATATATGGAACAGCAGCCCCAGTATTCTTGGGGGTGAAGGGAGTAGGAGGGTTTGAAGGGGAGACCTTGAGAAGTCTGAGTGCAGGCAGAACTGTTTTTTGTTTTTTTTTTTTTTTTGAGACGGAGTCTTGCTCTGTCGCCCAGGCTGGAGTACAGTGGCGCGATCTCGGCTCACTGAAAGCTCCGCCTCCTGGGTTCACGCCATTCTCCTACCTCAGCCTCCCGAGTAGCTGGGACTACAGGCGCCTGCCACCATGCCTGGCTAATTTTTTGTATTTTTAGTAGAGACGGGGTTTCACCGTGTTAGCCAGGATGGTCTTGATCTCCTGACCTCGTGATCTGCCCGCCTTGGCCTCCCAAAGTGCTGGGATTACAGGCGTGAGCCACCGGGCCCGGCCAAGAACTGTTATCTATCCACCAAACAAAGACTGGAGTTTGTAGTAAAGTTTACTCCAGAGAAACGAGGCAAGTAAAGGAGACACTTTTAAATAAGAAAGCATATCTGATGCTCTTCAAATCACATTGCTGAGCACTGTTCCTATATAATCCTTGCCTGGAATCCTCTGGCTCTTCTATAGGGATAAATTAGGATGTTCAGGACAAAAAACTTTATTATTATTATTATTATTTATTTATTTTTTTTTTTTGAGACAGAGTTTTGCTCTTGTTGCCCAGGCTGGAGTGCAATGGCATGATCTTGGCTCATTGCAACCTCCGCTTCCCGGGTTCAAGCGATTCTTGTGCTCAGCCTCCGGAGTAACTGGGATTACAGGCATGCGCCACTGCGCCCGGCTAATTTTGTATTTTTTTAGTAAAGACAGGGTTTCTCCATGTTGGTCAGGCTGGTCTCCAACTCCCGATCTCAGATGATCTGCCCACCTAGGCCTCCCAAAGTGCTGGGATTACAGGCGTGAGCCACCACACCTGGCCTATTATTTATTTGTCTATTTATTTGAGACAGGGTCTCGCTCTGTTGCCCAGATTGGAGTGCAATGGCAAGATATCGGCCCACTGCAACCTCCATCTCCTGAGTTCAAGTGATTCTCCTGCCTAGCCTCCCGAGTAGCTGGGAGTATTGGCGCACACCACTACGCCCAGGTAATTTTTGTGTTTTTTTGTTTGTTTGTTTGTTTTTTTGAGACAGAGTTTCGCTCTTGTTGCCCAGGCTGGAGTGCAACAGCGCAATCTCGGCTCACGTCAACCTCCGCCTCCCAGATTCAAGCAATTCTCCTGCCTCAGCCTCCCAAATAGCTGGGATTACAGGCATGCGCCACCACGCCCAGCTAATTTTGTATTTTTAGTAGAGACGGGGTTTCTCCATGTTGGTCAGGCAAGTCTCGAACTCCTGACATCAGGTGATCCATTCGCCTTGGCCTTGGCCTCCCATAGTGCTGAGATTACAGGTGTGAGCCATGGCACTCGGCCTAATTTTTGTATTTTTAGTAGAGACGGGGTTTCACCATGTTGGCCAGGTTGGTCTTGAACTTATGACCTTAAGTGATCCACCTGCCTTGGCCTCCCAAAGTGCTGGGATTACAGGTGGGAGCCACCATTCCTGGCCCCAAAACTTTAATATCTAAACATTCTCTTTTTGCTGGAGGTTGCAGTGAGATCACACCACTGCACTCCAGCCTGGGCAACAGATCAAGACTCTGTCTCAAAAAAAATTAAAAAATAATCTGGGCGCGGTGGCTCACGCTTGTGTTGGCAGGCGTCTGTAGTCCCAGCACTTTTGGGAGGCCAAGGCAGGCAGATCACGAGGTCAGGAGATCAAGACCATTTTGGCTAACATGGTGAAACCCCATCTCTACTAAAAATACAAAAATTAGCTGGGCGTGGTGGCACATGCCTGTATTCCCAGCTACTTGGGAGGCTGAGGCAGCAGAATTGCTTGAACCCGGAAGGTGGAGGTTGAAGTGAGCTGAGATCGTGCCACTGCACTCTAGCCTGACGACAGAGCGAGACTCTGTCTCAAAACAAAACAAAACAAAACAAAACAAAACAAAACAAAAATTAACTGGGTGTGGTGGTGCACACCTGTAATCCAGCTACTTGGGAGGCTAAAGCAGGAGAATCGCTTGAACCCAGGAGGCATAGATTGCAGAGAGCCATGATCGCACTACTGCACTCCAGCCTGGCGACAGAGTGAGATTCCATCTCAAAAAAAAAAAAAAAAAAAAAACCCAGAAAATTTATTTACTCTTAAGTATATATATATAGACTATATAGAGAGAGTGTCCTAAATTGGTTGTCTCCTCCACTAGAAGGCAATCTTCATAAGTAAGGGCACTTAGTTCATTTTGTTCACTGTTGTATTTGCATCATATAGAATAGTTCCTGGCATAGGTCCTTAGTAAATATTTGCAGAATGAATCATGAATTAAGAGCTCTGTAGATTGGATGTCCATAGCTTTTGCACAGCCTTAGCTTCTCTGCAAATACTAAGAGACAGATAGCCCCATGCACCAGGGGACCAGAGGTTGGGAGACTACTGGGTGAGTGCAAAAGTGGAGCAAGTGGAGAAGAGGCTGCAAGGACAATGAAGGCCACTTGCAAGCTAATATGTTAGTCTGTCATTGTTTCATGGATGCTGTCAATAGTCATGACACTCCTTGGTCAGAGACAGAGGAATTTATTATTCATGGCACAGCAAATAGCATGTGTCAGCCTATTTGCAATGGTTTCCCTTGCCCTCAAGTTCTAATGGGACAACCCAATGAGCCCAGATGACACATGTATCTGCAGTGGTTTGCATTACAGGAGAGGAAACCTGGGCCAAGGGCTCAGCACTTTTTGAGCAAGCAGCAAATGAGCCAATCCCCACTCACTCTAGGGAGCAAGCAGTTACAGGTAATTACAGTTGTTGCCTTGGCCTAGTTATATCTGTGTGAGTAGCTATAGACATTGCTCAGTATCAGGAGCCTGAAAGTCTTATAGATTGGCCTATTCAGCAAGAGAGTGCAGGCATGTTCAGGGCCCATGGTGGAGTGCCTCTCTCAGCACAAGGCAGCTGAGTTATCAGCAAAGGAGGATGACATTGAATGTTGCCAGCTTGACACACGCTCACTAGACTCCAAATCCTAGCTAAGAGAAGCATTTAGCAGATAAAATATTCAACCTTCCGCAGGCATCATTCAGCACACAGGTTTAAATGATCAAATTGGGGAGAAGTGTGGAAAGTAAAGAGTCTGGCCTAGCATAGTGGCTCATGCCTGTAATCTCAGCAATCTGGGAGGCTGAGATGGGAGGATCACTTGAGGCCAGAAGTTTGAGACCAGCCTAGGCAACATAGTAAGACCCTATCTCTACAAAAAATACAAAAATTAGCCCACCTACTCGGGAGGCTGAGGTGGGAGGACAGCTTGCGCCTGGGAGGTTGAGGCTGCACTGAGCTATGATGGCACCACTGCACTCCAGCCCCCATGGGCGACAGAGCAAGACACTGTCGAAAGAAAGAAAAGGAAAGAAAGGAAGAAAGAAAGGAAGAAAGAGGGAAAGAAAGAAAGGGAAAGAGAGAGAGAGAAAGAAAGAAAAAAGAAAGAAAGAAAAGAGAGAGAAAGAAAGGGAAGAGAGAAAAGAAAGAAAGAAAGAGGGAAATAAAGCGAAAGAAAAAGAAAGAAAGAAAAAGGAGGGAGGGAGGGAAGGAAGGAAAGAAGAAAGAACTTCATAGAGGTTGCTTGCCTTAGTAAAAAATGTACTATATGGCAGAGTTGTGTGGCAAAGCTTACAATGACTCTAGGGCTTTGCATCAGTCATGAACGGCTACCAAGGGAAAATTGAGACGTCCTCAACCGTGGCCTTACCCCTGCAGCCTTTCGACATAAGAGTGCCCAGTCCTGGGGATAGAAGGCTGGGTTTCTGTCTAGCTCTACTGCTAACATGTTCTGGAACTTCAAGGCAATCCTTTAAGTTTATCGGACAGAATTATCCCTAGATTAGGATAATTCTGGCTGCAACTGCCTATGTGTGACTTATTATTCCTTTTAGGACTTCTTGGTTCACCCTGATATGATTCTGTCTGATAAAAATAGTGCTGAAGTCATCGTGTGTATAGTGGGTTTAGAGAAAGATAATTTTTTTGCAAGGTGGGATCTCTCATTTGAGTTTCCCTTTATTTTTCAGAAAGAATGAATTTTTAAAGCCCCACAATCTTCTACACTGCTCCACTACTCCATCCTTAGCCCATGAGGTGCTTTTAGGCCTCATTCCCCTTGGGGACAGACTTATCTCTGAGGACTTGATTAGCAGATCTGTAAAAAAGAGATAATATTTGTCCTGCTGACTTCATGTGGTTACAGTGAGAATCACATGAAATTTAATTAAAGAAAATTAGAGGCAGGGCTCGGTGGCTCACGCCTGTAATCCCAACTGTCAGGGAGGCAGAGGCCAGAGGATAGCTTGAGCCCAGGAGTTTGAGACCTGCCTGGGCAATATAGCGAGATCCCGTTCTCTCCAAAAAGGAAGAAAAAAAAGACAAAACAAAAAAGAAAATTAGAACTGTAACTGCCTTTAGCTACCATCTAGGCCCACCCTGCAATTTACAGATAGTGAAACTAAGGCCCAACCAGTGTGGTGGCACACATCTGTAGTCCTAGCTACTCAGGATGCTGAGGTAGGAGAACTGCTTGAAGGACAAAGGCTTTTTCCATCTGTGGTTCCACCCTTTTGCTTGTCCCTTTCTTTTTCCTCTCCATTCAGCAAGAGAAGGGATGGCCAAAGACTGAGGATTGTGCTTGAGAGGTTTTTATGGACCTAGAAGTGGTGCCCATCACTCTTGCTCACATTCCACGGGCCAGAACAGTCACATGGTCATACCTAACTGCACTGGAGGCTGGAAGAGGGACTCCGGCTGTAGGCCAGGAAGAAGAAAAGAACACAGTCACTGGTGAGCACCAACAGTCTTCACCACATATAAACCGATCATGTGATGCCAACATTAGCTAAGTCAGAATTTATTTTTCTTTCTTTGGAATTCCTTCAGCAATTACATACCCGCTATATCATAATTTTTTCACATTAAATTGTATATTGCCTTAGATTTAGGTCTTCTGCCTCCATTTTTACATCATAAGCAGGGATCATTCTTCAGCTGCTTTGGTTTTTACCACGATGCAGGCTATAAGGTAGGCACTATAAGTAAATTTAAAAATCATGCTGAATTATTTCAGTAAAGACTTAGGAAGCTGGAATTTGCAAACCTTTACAGTCTGGAAACAAGCTTGGTTTAGTTGCTATGGCACAAATTAATGATTTAAATATATACAAGGATGTTTATAATCACAAAAAAAAAAACAGTAGAAAGAGAGTTAAATATCCATTAAATGTATATAGTGGGCGGTGGTCGAGGAGCAGCTGTGCTCGGGGTGTGATTGGTGTTGGTCGTGTTGGGGTCTAGTGGACAGAGAAGACTCTTGGCCAGGCAGATGGCTTCTTGGTGGCAGAGAATGGGGACCTCCGTGCACCGGAGATGTCTCCAGCACCAGGAGCAGCTGGAGGACAGCAAGGAGCTGCAGCCCGTGGCCAGCCATCAGGAGAACTCCGCGGGTCCCTGGGGTCCCTGTGCAGACAGTTCCAAAGGAGGCTGCCTCTGAGAGCCATCAACCTCAACTTCCGCGCAGGCCCTTCCTGCAAATGCTTGGAAACCCCAGAGCCAGGGCAGTAGGGCCTCAAGGCTACAGCTCACTCAGCTAAGAGTGCCTTGGGTGCCATGTCCCAGAGAATCCAGGAGTCCTGCCAAAGTGGCACCAAGTGGCTGGTGGAGACCCAGGTGAAGGCCAGGAGGAGGAAGAGAGGGGCACAGAAGGGCAGTGGATCCCCAACTCACAGCCTGAGCCAGAAGAGCACCCGGCTGTCTGGAGATGCCCCTGCCCACTCAGCCCACAGACCCCTGGGAGAAGGAGCATCACTGCCTCTCTGCCCGGATAGGCTCCCATGCCTACCCATTACGGCAGTCGATGCGGGAGGCTGCCTTCTGGAGCCCCTACTCCTCAACAGATCCCCTCTGCTCTCCCAGCCAGTCTGGCAGTGACCTAGAGCCTATGGGGGTGGGAATTCAGCATCTCCAGAAGCTGTCCCAAGAGCTAGATGAAGCCATTATGGCGGAAGAGAGTGGTGACATCATCTCTCTCATTCATGGCTGAGGAAGTGGCCTGCAGGAAACAAGCCTTGTCTGATTGCCAAGGCTTCATACCCAAGGCTGTCTGTGCTTCCCCATGAGCTTCCTGGAGGAAGCCCCTAGGAGTCATCAGTACCCCTGGGCCACTGCTAACAAGGACCTGACTAACAAGGGGCCCAGAGCCCCCCGGCTCTGGCCACATTTGGATCCATCAGTGACTGCCTGCCATAACCTGAGAGTGTCTTGGGGAGACCTTGCAGAGGTGGGGAGAATTGTTCCTTCCACTTTCCCAGGGGACTCTTGAGCTTAGAAACTCATCGTACACTTGACCTTGAGCCTTGTATTTGCCTCATCTATAACGTGAAGTGCTAGCATCAGATGTTAGAGAGCTCTTAGCTGTGTACCCAGGTGCCTGGTTTTTGGGGAGTCATCTGCAGAGTCACTCACCCACTGTATTTCTGGTGCCAAGGCTCTTGGGGTCCCACTCTCATCCCTGCTTTCCCTACCAGGGACTCGGAGGAAGGCATAGGAGATATGTCCAGGCTTAAGACCCTGGGCTCACGGGTACCTATGTATATGCTAAATGCAGAGCACTGTGGGTGTGCCTGTTCAAGAATAATTTTTGCTCTTTGTAAATTATTTAAGAAACCTGCTTTGTCATTTTATTAGAAAGAAACCAGCAAGTGACTTTCCTAGATAACACTGTTTTCTCATAATAAAGACTGTTTGCATTTGAAAAAAAATGTATATAGTGACGTGGGAAAGCTCTAACAATATATTGGTAAGTGGGCCGGGCGCGGTGGTTCATGCCTGTAATCCCAGCACTTTGGGAGGCCAAGGCGGGTGGATCATGGGTCAAGAGTTTGACACCAGCCTGGCCAACATGGTGAAACCCTGTCTCTACTAAAAATACAAAAATTAGCCAGGCATGGTGGCGGGCGCCTGTAATCCCAGCTACTCGGAAGGCTAAAGCAGAGAATTGCTGGAACCCGGGAGGCAGAGATTGCAGTGAGTGGAGATCGTGCCACTGCACTCCAGCCTGGGTGACAGAGCAAGACTCCATCGAAAAAAAAATTTTTTTTTACATATATATATATATGTATGTGTATTTACATATACATACATATATATACACATACATATATATTTTATATACCTATATTTATATGTATGTATACATATATTTGTATACCTATATTTATATGTATGTATACATATATTTGTATACATATATTTATATGTGTAATATATATGTGTATATTATATACATATATATTTATAAAATATATATGTATATGTATATACGTATACGTATATACATGTATATATGTATGTGTGTATATATATGTATGTGTATATAAATATGTGTATATATGTATGTGTATACGTGTGTGTGTGTGTGTGTGTGTGTGTGTGTATATATACGGCTGGGTGCAGTGGCTCACGCCTATAATCCCAGCACTTTGGGAGGTCGAGGTGGGTAGATCACCTGAGGTCGGGAGTTTGAGACAAGCCTGACCAACATGGAGAAACTCCGTCTCTACTAAAAATACAAAATTAGTTGGGTGTGGTGGCACATGCCTGTAATCCCAGCTACTCAGGATGCTGAGGCAGGTGAATTGCTTGAACCCGGGAGGCAGAGGAAGAGGTTGCGGTCAGCCGAGATCACATCATTGCACTCCAGCCTGGGCAACAAGAGTGAAACTCCGTCTCAAAAATATACATATATATGTAAGTGATATGCACAGTCACACACACTAGAAAGGAGAAACGTATAGCGAAGTATTAATAGTAATTATCGGCCAGGTGTGGTGACTCATGCCTGTAATCCCAGCACTTTGGGAGGCTGAGGCAGGATAATCGCTTGAAGTCAGGAGTTTGAGACCAGCCTGAGCAACACAGTGAGACGTCATCTCCACAAAAAGGAAAAAGGAAAAAGAAAAAAAATTAGCTAGGCATGGTGGCATGCACCTGTAGTCCACGCTACTCAGGAGGCTGAGGGCAGAGGATTGCTTGAGCCTGGGATGTCAAAGTTGCAGTGAGCTGAGAGATTGCACCACTGCACTCCAGCCTGGAGTCAAAAACAAAAACAAAAGCAATTAACGGCCAGGCAGGGTGTCTCACGCCTGTAATCCCAGCACTTTGGGAGGCCAAGATGGGTGGATCACCTGAGGTCAGGAGTTCAAGACCAGCCTGACCAACATGGTGAAACCCCGTCTCTACTAACAATACAAAAATTAGCCAGGTGTGGTGGCACGTGCCTGTAGTCCCAGCTACTCAGGAGGCTGAGACAGGACAGTCGCTTGAACCCAGGAGGCGGAGGTTGTAGTGAGCCAAGATTGTGCCACTGCACTCCAGCCTGGGCGACAGAGCAAGACTCGGTCTCAAACAAGCAAACAAACAAACAAACAAAGTAATTATCACTGCATAATGAGATTATGGATAATTCCTTCCTTCCTTCCCCCTTTGCTTCCCCTCCTCTCCCCTCCTCTTCCATTCCTTTCTTTTCTCTCTCTCTCTCTCTCTGTCTCTCTCTCTCTTTCACAGGGTCTCACTATGTTGCCCAGGGTGGAGTGCAGTGGCTATTCACAGGTACGATCCCACTCTTGATCAGCACAAGAGTTTTGACCTTCTCTGTTTCCAATATGTGCTCACCACTCCTTAGGCAACCTGGTGGTCTGCCGCTCCTGGGAGGTCACTGTATTGATGCTGAACTTAGTGCAGACATCCAATAGGCATAGCATACTACAGCCTAAACTCCTAGGCTCAAATGATCCTCCTGCCTCAGCCTCCTTAGTAGCTGGGATTACAGATGAGTATCATCATGCCTGGCAATTTCTCCTATTTCTTATCTGAATTTTCCTACAATGAATCCAGATCATAAGTGTAAATTTTTTTTTGAGACAGGGTCTTGCTCTGTTGCCCAGGCTGGAGTGCAGTGGCATGATCACAGCTCACTGCAGCCTCTACCTTCTGGGCTCAAGAGATCCTCCCACCTCAGTCTCCTGAGTAGCTAGGACTACAGGCGCATGCCACCACAGCTGGCTGATTTTTGTATTTTTTTGTAGAGACGAGGTCTCACTATGTTACTCAGGCTGCTGTTGAACTCCTGAGCAGCTCAAGTGATCTTCCTGCCTTGTCCTCCCAAAGTGCTAGGATTACTGTCGTGAGCCACCTCGCCTGGCACAAATGTAATTTTTTTTTTTTTTTTTTTTTTTTTTTTTTTTTTTGAGACGGAGTCTCACTCTGTTGCCCAGGCTGGATTGCAGTGGCGCAATCTCGGCTCATTGCAAGCTCCGCCTCCTGGGTTCACGCCATTCTCCTGCCTCAGCTTCCCGAGTAGCTGGGACTACAGGTGCCTGCCACAACGCCCAGCTAATTTTTTTGTATTTTTAGTAGAGATGGGGTTTCACCGTGTTGGCTGGGATGGTCTGATCTCCTGACCTCGTGATCCGCCCGCCTCGGCCTCCCAAAGTGCTGGGATTACAGGTGTGAGCCACCACACCCGGCCCACAAATGTAAATTTTTTAACAAGTAAAAGAGTCGAGGTAATTAAAGGTAAATCATAACTCATTATAATGGCACAATCAGATCAGGAAAACATTACCTTTTAAAATGACATCTTGGCAACTGGTGCAGTGGCTCATGCCTGTAATCTCAGCACTTTGGGAAGCTGAGGTGGGCAGATCACCTGAGGTCAGGAGTTTGAGCCAGCCTGCCCAACATGGTGAAACCCGTCTCTACTAAAAATACAAAAATTAGTTGGGATAACAGGTGCCAGCCACCTGTTGGCTGTTATACCAGCTACTCGGGAGGCTGAGGCAGGAGAATCACTTGAACCTGGGAGGCGGAGGTTGCAGTGAGTTGGGATCATGCCACTGCACTCCAGCCTGGGTGACAGACTGAGATTCTGTCTCAAAAAAAAATAAAAAAATAAAATGACATCTTTTCTGGAATCACTGGAGGACTGCCACTGGAGGATGCCAAGTCCATGTATGTAATGTTTTTTGGGGTTTTGTTTTTTGTTTTTTGGTTAGAGATGAGGTCTTGCTATGTTGCCCAGCCTAGTCGTGAACTCCTAGTCTCAAGCACTCCTCCTGCCTTGGTCTCCCAAAGTTCTGGGATCACAGGCATGAGACACTGAGTGCAGCCCCATGTATGTAGCATTAAAAATAAAGTGCCTCCAAAGATAAGTGATTATCTTTCATTTGTATGTTTTTAACATTTTACAAGAATGTGTGCATGTCAAAGAGACGCAAGGACCAACTTGAAAGAGCTCCCAATGGCCAAAACCGGATCAATTTGAATAACAAAATAAACAACATAGTATTGGATTATAACCCGAAGTATCAAATGAGTACAGTTGTCCCTTGGTATTCACTGGGGATTGGTTCCAGGACCCCCAAGGATACCAAAATCTAAGGATGCTGAAGTCCCTGAAATAAAATGGTGTAGTATTTGCATATAACCTATGCACATGCTCTTGTATACCTTAAATCATCTATATGTTAATTATAATACAGAATACAATGTGAATGCTATGTAAATAGTATTTATACTGTATTGTTTTAAAAATGCATATTAGTTGGCCGGCGCGGTGGCTCACGCCTGTAATCCCAGCACTTTGGGAGGCCGAGGCGGGTGGATCGCAAGGTCAGGAGATCGAGACTATCCTGGCTAACATGGTGAAACCCCGTCTCTACTAAAAATACAAAAAATTAGCCGGGTGTGGTGGTGTGCGCCTGTAGTCCCAGCTACTTGGGAGGCTGAGGCAGGAGAATGGCGTGAACCTGGGAGGCAGAGCTTGCAGTGAGCCAAGATTGTGCCACTGCACTCCAGCCTGGGCAACAGAGCGAGACTCTGTCTCAAAAAAAAAAAAAAATCTTGTTAGTTTTATTTATGTATTTATTTATTTTTTATATATTTTTATTATACTTTAAGTTCTAGGGTACATGTGCACAACGTGCAGGTTTGTTACATATGTATACACGTGCCATGTTGGTGTGCTGCACCCATTAATTTTTTTTATTTATTTCTTATTATACTTTAAGTTCTAGGGTACATGTGCACAACATGCAGGTTTGTTACATATGTATACATGTGCCATGTTGGTGTGCTGCACCCATTAATTTTTTTTTTTGAGACGGAGCTTCACTCTTGTTGCCTAGACTGGAATGCAATGGCATGATCTTGGCTCAGCGCAACCTCCGCCTCCCGGGTTCAAGCAATTATCCTGCCTCTGCCTCACATAGCTTGGATTACAGGCATGCGCCACCATGCCCGGCTAATTTTGTATTTTTAGTAGAGACGGGGTTTCTCCATGTTGGTCAGGCTGGTCTTGAACTCCCGACCTCAGGTGATCCGCCCACCTCAGCCTCCCAAAGTACTGAGATTACAGGCGTGAGCCACTGCGCGCCCGGCAAAAATGCATATTAGTTTTAAATGTCACATTGTTTTTTTCATTTTATGTTTTTTTTTTTTTTTTTGATTCGTAGTTGGTTGAATCTATGGATACAAAACCCATCCATAGATACTGAGGGCTGACTATAAACATGAGTTCAGGCTGATATAAATACATTAATGAATAAAAATTATTATTTTATTTTATTTTATTTTTTGAGACTAGGTCTTACTCTGTCACCCAGGTGGCACAATCTCAGCTCACTGCAACCTCAGCCTCCTGGGCTCAAGCGATTCTCCAGCCTCCTGTGTAGCCGGGACTACAGGCACAAGCCACCAATGCCCGGCTAATTTTTGTACTTTTTAAAATAGAGGCAGGGGTCTCACCATGTTGCCCAGGCTGGTCTCAAACTCCTGAGCTCAAAGCCATCCACCTGCCTTGGCCTCCCAAAGTGCTGGCATTACAGGTGTTAGCCACTGTGCCCGGCCATTAATGAATAAAAATTAATCGAGAAGAAGAAACTAATCTTTCAGACAGAATAACCCCATTTAATGTATGTAGATCTGGCTGGGCGCAGTGGCTCACGCCTGTAATCCCAGCACTTCGGGAGGCCGAGGTGGGCGGATCACCTGAGGTCAGGAATTCAAGACCAGCCTGGTCAACATGGTGAAACCCCATCTCTACTAAAAATACAAAAATTAGCCAGGCCTGATGGTGCGTGCCGGTAGTCCCAGCTACTCGGGAGGCTGAGACAGGAGAATCACTTGAACCTGGGAGGTGGAGGTGGCAGTGAGCCGCAATCGCACCATTACACTCCAGCCTAGGTAACAGAGTGAGACTCCATTTCCAAAAAAATTAAAAAATAAAAAAAATGTAGATACTCCTGCTGGGCACGGTGGCTCATGCCTATAATCCTGGCACTTTGGAAGGCTGAGGTGGGAGGATCGCTTGAGCTCAGGAGTTGGAGATCAGCCTGGCCAACATGGTGAAACCCCTTCTCTACTAAAAACATAAAAAAATAGCCGGTGTGATGCATGCCTGCAGTCCCAGCTACTCTGGAGGCTGAAGCAAGAGGATTGTTTGAGCCCCGGAGGTGGAGGTTGCAATGAGCTGAGATCAGGCCACTGTACTCCTGCCTGGGTGACAGAATAAGACCTAGTCTGAATTTTAAAATAATAACAGTAATAACATCTGTAAATATTCCCTTTTCCAGGAAATGAACTTAATTCCTTCCCAATTCCCTTTCTACCTTTTTGAGGGTAGGCTAGACTTAGTGGGAGTTGCTTCCAAAGAACAGATTACAGAAAGGGAGAAACAGTAACTTTATAATGGAGAAAGCTGGCAAACCCTGCCTTAACTAGGCAGTAAAGGTTAACATTACCAGTGATGCCATGTGTATGTCATCTACCCTGATATGATGAGAAGGGCTCTTCAGCTCTGAGGTATTCTTTCTGAAAACCCATAATCCCAATATGCATGTGAGGAAAACACCAGACAATCCAAATTTGAGGGACATTTTACAAAGTATCTGACCAGACATGATGACTAAATGTAATGTGGTATCCTGGATGGAATCTGGAACAGAAAAAGGGTCATTAGGGAAAAACTATCTGAGCAAAGTGCCAAGTTTAGTTAATAGTAACAGAACAATGAATGGAATCAAATGTACCATAGTAATATGTTAACAAGAGAAAATGAACAAGGGGTACATGGAACTTTCTGTACTATCTTTGCATCGTTTCTGTAAATCTAGTATTATTCCAAAATAAAAAGGTTATTTAAATAATTCTTTTTTTTTTTTTTCCTGAGACGGAATTTCGCTCGTTGCCCAGGCTGGAGTGCAATGGCACGATCTTGGCTCACAGCAGCCTCCGCCTCCAGGGTTCAAGCCATTCTCCTGCCTCAGCCTCCAGAGTAGATGGGATTACAGGCATGCACCATCACATGCGGCTAATTTTGTATTTTTAGTAGAGACGGGGTTTCTCCATGTTGGTCAGGCTGGTCTCAAACTGCAGACCTCAGGTCGTCTGCCCGCCTTGGCCTCCCAAAGTGCTGGGATTACAGGTGTGAGCCACCGTGCCTGGCAATTTAAATAATTCTTATAGAAAATAGGAGAAAAGGTAATTATTTGGAGGGAGCCGCAGGGTAAAATGCATTTTTTTTTTTTTTGAGATGGTCTCGCTCTGTCACCCAGGCTGGTGTGCAGCGGCATGATCTCAGCTCAGTGCAATCTCCGCCTCCTGGGTTCAAGCGATTGTCCTGCCTCAGCCTCCTGAGTAGCTGGGACTGCAGGCACCCGCCACCACACCCAGCTAATTTTTGTATTTTCAGTAGAGATGGGGTTTTACCACGTTGGCCAAGCTGGTCTCAAACCCCTGACATCAAATGATCTGCCTGCCTCGGCCTCCCAAAGTGGGATTACAGGTGTGAGCCACCATGCCCGGACTAAAATGCACTTTTGAGTGAATTCTTCCTCTTTGAAAGTGGTCCTAACGAGAGATACAGAGGCCATGAGGCTGAGGTCCCCTGGGAAAGGATCTCTTAATTTTATAAACTGTGTTTTAGGGCAAAACATATTAGCATTTGGTCTGTGAAATCTAGGCTAAGCATTGATGAGGAGATTTTTAGAATGCTGGCATAAGCAACCTAAGGGCCTGCCTGTCCTTGCCTGTGGCTTTATTTATCTGTCCTTCTTTTCTGAGAGAACGTGGGATTTGACATCTGAAGGAACATTTTCCCACTGATTTCTCATGCTAGCCTGGTGCCTCCCAGAACCAGGAGGGTGAGCCTTCACGTGGCTCTGGATTTGGGGAGGGCCAGCAGGCACATGATTATGCAGACAGAGCTTTCTGCACTTTCCCTTCCTCCGCTTGGCAGCACAAGCACAAAGTGCTGAAGATAAAAGGCTTCCATTAATACCAAACCACTGGAAGTCAAAGAGATTTTTTTGGCTATGGTTAGGTCGTAGCTACAATTTCTCTTTTCCTTCCTTCCTTTCTTTTTTCTTTCAAGCATGTCTGTGAATCAAAGTCAGGATTTTGACTCCCCTGGGCTATTTTCCAGTCCATACTCTAGGAGTGCAGCAAAGATTCAGACGCAGTTTTAATGGTTTCCAAGGATGAGGAGAAGCAAAGGCGTTCATCCCTGGCAGCTTCTTTTCCAGCTTCCAAGGAAGGCAGGGACATAAAGAAGTAAGAAACTCTTTTTCTCCAATGCACCATCATTGTTCCATACTTCATAGACATTTACTTTCTTCATTCATCATTTTATTTTTATTTTTATCTTTTTGGGGGGATGGAGTTTCACTCTTGTTGTCCAGGCTGGAGTGCAACGGCGCAATCTCGGCTCACTGCAACTTCCACCTCCTGTGTTCAAGAGATTCTCCTGCCTCAGCCTCCAGAGTAGCTGGGACTACAGGCGCCTGCCACCACACCAGGCTAATTTTATATTTTTTAGTAGAAACAGGGTTTCACCATGTTGGCCAGAGTGGTCTTCAACTCCTGACCTCAGGGAAATCCTACTGCGTTGGCCTCCCAAAGTGCTGGGATTACAGGCATGAGCCACTGCGCCCGGCCCTGAGCATGTCCTCTTATACTGAATGAAGTGCAGGAGATAGGATGAAGCAGAAGAGGAAACAGATCCTGCTCTTGTTTGAGGGTGATGCATAAGACCACACAGATCCTGCTTTTGGAGGTTTACAGTCTACTGGAGGAGGCAGACGTGGGTAAATAATTGGTATGCTGAAAATTTTGGATAGAGAGATGGGGCAATGTTAGAACAATGGCTGGGGAGGCCTCCTTTGAGGAAGTAATACAAGTACTCCAACCTGAATGATAAGGAATGAACCACGTGAATTGGAAGAAGAGTATTTCAGACAGAGGGAGACAGAAGTCCTAAGGCCTGGAGGCAAGAAGGAGCTTAAAGTGCTCCAGAATCAGAAACAAAATCTGTGTGGCTGGAAGGCTGTGATCAAAGAACAGAATGAAAGGAGATGAGGCCAAAGAGATAAATAAAAATAAGCAGGCTGCATATTTCAGGGATGTTGTAGGCCCTAATGAGGAGTTTTCATTTCAGTGTCATGGGAAGACATTGATGAGTTGCAATCAGGGAACAAACATGATTGATTACTTTTTTTGGAGGGATAACTTTTCCCATATACCCTTTACTCAAATTCACCAACTGTTTACATTTTACCCTCATTCCTTTTCATAATTATCTCTTTCTCACATGCACACACACCACACACATTTTATATACACACAGTTTTTTCTCAATCATTTGAGAGTAAATTGCAGATGATCGTGTCCTCTCACTCCTAAATACACTTTACGTATGTCCTAAAAACAAGGACATTCTCTTAGATTGATTGTCAAAATGGGAAAATTTAACATGGGAACAGCAGTACTATTATCTTATCTGTAGGTCATGTTCAAATTTTAATTATCCTAGTAATATTCCTTTTAACTACTTGTGTCCTAGTCCCAGATCCACTTCAGGACAAACACTTTATTATTTCTTTTTTTTTTTTTTTGAGAAGTCTCACTCTGTCGCCAGGCTGGAGTACAGCAGCACGATCTCGGCTCATTGCAACCTCCGCCTCCCGGGTTCAAGCGATTCTCCTGCCTCAGCCTCCTGAGTAGCTGGGACTACAGGCGCCTGCCACCATGCCAGGCTAATTTTTGTATTTTTCGTAGAGTTGGGGTTTCACCATGTTGGTAAGGATGGTCTCGATCTCTTGACATCATGATCCACCCTCCTCGGCCTACCAAAGTGCTGGGATTACAGGCATGAGCCACCGCACCAGGCCACTGTATTTCATTATTATCTCTTTAGTCACTTTTAATCTAGACCAGTTCCTCTGTCTTTCTTTGTCTTCCCAACTTTGACCTTTCCCCCAACCCCTTTTTGAGACAGGGTCTCTCTCTGTTGCCCAGGCTAGAGTGCAGTGGGATGATCATGGCTCACTGCAACCTCAACCTCTTAGGCTCAGACTCCTGAGTAGCTGGAATTACAGGCATGTGCTACCATGCCTTGCTGATTTTTAAATTTTTTTTGTAGAGATTAGGTCTCACTGTCTTGCCCAGGCTGCTCTCAAACTCCTGGCCTCAAGTGATCTTCCCATCTAAGTCTCCTAAAGTGCTGGAATTCCAGAGGTAAGCCACCCCTGCCAGCGAACCTTGACTTTTTTTTTTTTTTTTTTTTTTTGAGACGGAATCTCGCTCTTTCGCCCAGGCCGGAGTGCAGTGTCGCTATCTCGGCTCACTGCAAGCTCCGCCTCCTGGGTTCACACCATTCTCCTGCCTCAGCCTTCCGAGTAGCTGGGACTACAGGTGCCCGCCACTGCGCCCAACTAATTTTTTGTATGTTTAGTAGAGACAGGGTTTCACCGTGTTAGCCAGGATGGTCTCGATCTCCTGACCTCGTGATCCACCCACCTTGGCCTCCCAAAGTGCTGGGATTAGAGGCGTGAGCCACTGCGCCCGGCCCAACCTTGACGTTTTTAAAGAGTGCAGTCATTCTGTAGAATGGTCTTTCATTTTGGTTTGTCTGATGTTTCCTCGTGATTCTAACCAGATATGCATTTTTGTCAGGAAAACCACAAAACTGATGTTGTGTTCTCTTCAGTGCATCATGAGGAGGCACATGAGGTTGGCTGGTACCAGAGACTTATATGTAAAAAGATAATTTGAGCCTGGGCACAATGGCTTATGCCTGTAATCCCAGCAGTTTGGGAGGCTGAGGCGTGTGTGGATCACCTGAGGTCAGAGGTTTGAGACCAGCCTGCCCAACGTGGCGAAACCCCGTCTCTACTAAAAATACAAAAATTAGCCAGGCATGGTAGTGAGCACCTGTAGCCCCAGCTACTTGGGAGGCTGAGGCAGGACAATCTCTTGACCCTGGGAGGCGGAGGTTGCAGTGAGCTGAGATCGCACCACTGCACTTCAGCCTGGGTGACAGAGCAAGACTCCATCTCAAAAGAAAAGAAAAAAAAGATAATTTTAATGTAAATGAGGAACGGATTGCAGGGTAATAAGAGTTGAAGCAGAGGGATCAAGAAGGAAGAAGCCATTTCAGTGGTCCAGGAGAGAGATGATCGTAGTTTTTAACAGGTTGGTAGCAGTGGAGATGGTAGAAGGTGATCAGATTCAGTGTATGTTTACAGTAGAGCTGCTCAGTTATTCCCACTTCCCTAGTTCTCTGCTCTCTAGTCCATGGACCCATCTGTGCTTTCTCTTTTTAGCCCTCTCTTGTCTTTTCCCACTCTGCACCAATTATATTCCATGACCCCTGACTTCACCCACTCTCTTGCCAATATCCTACACTCCTTTGCCCCTTTGTCTTTTCATTGCATCTGCCTGGCAAGCCCTGGGCCTGGATGACTCCAGCTTTTTGCTTTCTAGCTACCCACGCTTAGGCTGTTGAATGCTGCTGGATAAAAACCCACACCTGGGCAGACCAGCGCCCCTCTAAATTCACAGACACAACCCTTCACAGTGGCTACTTCCAAGCCTTCTCCTCAGGTCCCCAATGCCTTACATACCCTCTTGCTTTCAGCAGATGATCTCACTCCTTTCCGGAAAAGACAGAATCCAACTCCCACTAACAAATGGCAAACCCATTCAAATCCGTAACCCTCATTTTCTTCAGGCATGTTATAAGAGAGTTACCTTCTCCTTCCTAAATCTAAATGCTGCTCCTGAGCCCTAGATTCTCTTCTCTCATATCTTCTTAGGGACCTCACACTATGCATAAGGTTCTACTACGGGTAAGACTGTCTCAGTCTCACCTTCTCAACTGGCTCCTTCCCATTAGACATGAGCATGCTCAAACCTCTCCCATTTTGTAAAACAAAACCATCGACAAAAACCTTTGTCTAGGGGGCACCTATGGTCCCAGTTCATGGCAGGCTGAGGCAGGAGGATCACTTAAGCCAGGAGTTCGAGGCTGTAGTGAGCTATGATAGCACCATTGTTCTCCTGTCTGGGCAACAGAGCAAGACCCCAATTCAAATTAAAACACACACACACACACACACACACACACACACACACACACACACACACCACAAAAAAACTCTGCCTGAATCCCATTTTCCTTTCAAACTGCTGATCTCACTCTTCTTCTTCTCTGGCAGTTTCTCCACCTCCAAGACTACTTTCCTTCCATCTAGATTGCTCACACTTTTTCTTTTCTTTTCTTTTCCTTTTTATCGAGACAGGGTCTCACTCTGTTACCCAGGCTGGAATGCAGTGGTGTGATCTTGGCTTACTGTAGCCTCGACCTCCTGGGTTTAAGGGATCCTCCCACTTCAGTCTCCCGAGTAGCTGAGACCACAGGTACACATCACCCTGCCCAGCTAATTATTTTTAAATTTTTTTGTAGTGATGGGTGTTTCACTGTGTTGCCCAGGCTAGTCTCAAACTCCTGAGCTCACACAATCTGTGTGCCCTGGCCTCCCAAAGTGCTGAGATTACAGGCATGAGCCACTGTGCCCAGCTGATTCTTCACCTTCTATTAATATTACCTACCCCATCAATAGGCAAAGGCCTATTTTCTTCAAGTCTAAACTTAAAAGTAATTTTCTCAAGGAGACATTCCCTGACCTCTGAGTTGGAAAGTCTCTTTGCTAGGTATTTGTGTAGACTCATATACTTTCCCACCATGTCATTCCTTACACTTTGTAAATTAGTCAAATACCATCTACTTTCTCCCCTTTACGCCATGAAAACAAGGACTCTGGTTTTCCTGTTCACCACTACATCTCCAGCATCTGACACAGTGTCTGGGAGACAGAATCAGTAAATGATTGTAAATAATTGCTGAGTGAGTGTAAAATCTTCAGTCATTTGGAAGCTTGCAAGGGTAATAGGTTGTTGAAGTGAATACTATATAATAACAGTGTTTTTTTGGAATCCAAAGGTTTCTGTTAACTGTGCATATGGATGGCTAAATTAGGAGATGAGCAGCAGGTGAAGAACTTGCCCCGACAGCATTGGACACTCAGAAATTTGGTAACTGGCAAATTTCTGGCCTTATTCTTCAGGGTAGCTAACTCCCTACTCAGAGCCTCTTCAACAGTCCAAACTGGCTCACTCTATTGTAAATGTATGTTTCAGGCCTTCGTTCAAACACAGAAGCTTTGGGGGCACAGTTTGGACTAGGAGTTTTACTCCCTTTGGAGTGGGTTCATTCTCAGGCCCCTACCTTCCACAAGACTATGATGGATCATCCTCCCGGGTCACCTCCTCTTCTCTCTGACCCTGGTTCTTACTGTGGAGTCGTGGTTATAGGCAGCAAAGACTGAATGCCTTAAGAACTAGGACTCTGAAGTTGCACGGTCGTAGTTCCAATCCCAGCTCTTGCACTTTCTAGCTAAGTGACCTTAGACAAAGTAGCTAACTTTGCTAAGCCTCTCTGTCCTCTTGTTTTGCACATGCCTCAATTTACAGTGGTGTTGTGAGGAATAAAAGAAAGAACGAGCACTCTTAGCACTATGCCTAGTACACACCAAGTGCTCAATAAATGTTACCGGTTATCATTAGTATAGCAGAGTGAGAGTGGATCTGTCATCTGGGAGTACCTTCTCCCTCCACAGTTTCCTCAGACTGTAAGGAGAAGTGGCACCAATGTTAGTTGAGACTAATTACCCACTTCCAAATAACCCTTCCTTAGATTCTAAATTACAAGGCATATTCACCATCATTATATTTGGACACCTCTGTAACCAACTCATTTCGGAGCTAAGCTGTACCCCTTTTATTTCTGGAGGCCTCTAGAATTCAACCCTCGAACATAGACACCTGATTTCAAAATGACTAAACATGACTTCACACCTGTTTTTATTGGTTTCCCTGAAAATGACAACTTTCAGGTGTCCAGCAGGTAGTACAATATTAGCTGACAGAGACACTGGGCACCCTGCACTGGGGAGCCCAGTTTTTAGTTATGCAAATGTAGACTCTTGAAATAAACATGTTTCATATTTTCTTTTTCTTTTTTTGAGACAGGGTCTCAATCTGTTGCCCAGGTTGGAGTGCAGTGGCACAATCATGGCTCTCTGCAGCCTCAGCCTCCTGGGCTCAATTGATCCTCCTGCCTCAGTCTCCTAAGTAGCTGGGTACACAGGCACACACCACCATGCCCTGCTGATTTTTTAATTTTTTGTAGACATGGGGTCCTACTATGTTGTTCAGGCTGGTCTTGAACTCCTGGGCTCAAGCAATCCTCCCACCTTGGCCTCCCAAAGTGCTGGGATTATAGGCGTGAGCCACTGCACACAGCCTGTTTTATATTTTCTTAAGTGCTAGACTTCAGTCTTAGAAAGAATGGGTCAGAGTGTGACTAGTATGATTTCTGGAAGAGAAGAGCTAACAAGGAGACTTAGTGATCCATGGGATGGTGGTGAGGGAGATGGAGGGTCATGAACTCCTAGGTTTTGAAGTAAACAGTAGGTGACAGTGAAACAGGTTTAGGGAAGATGGAAAATTTTATTTTTTTGGCACATAGTGTGTTTGAGTTGTCCATGGGACATAAAAGTGACAATACTGTGTATACAAATGTTTTATATACGGACCGGGCGTGGTGGCTCATTCCTGTAATCTCAGCATTTTGGGTGGCCGAGGTGGGTGGATCACCTGAGGTCAGGAGTTCCAGACCAGCCTGGCCAACAGTGTGAAACCCCATCTCTACTAAAAATACAAAAACTAGCCAGGCGTGGTGGTGTGTGCCTGTAATCCCAGCTACTCAGGAGGCTGAGGCAGGAGAATTGCTGGAACCTGGGAGGCAGAGGCTGCAGTGAGCCAAGATCGTGCCATTGCACTCCAGCCTGGGCGACAGAGTGATACTCCATCTCAAATAATAATAATAATAATAATAATAATAATGTTTTATATATGATCATAGAGGAAAATTCTGGAAGGACATACACCAAATTTTTAATAGTAATTATCTCTGAGTGGTAGAATTATGGGTGATTTTAATTCTCTTTTAATATAAATATTTGCTATGACTAAAATGTATTGGCTGGGCATGGTGGTTCAAGCCTGTACTCTCAGGGCTTTAGGAGGCTGAGGCAGGAGGATTGCTTGAGGCCAGGAGTTCGAGACCAGTCTGAGTAACTCAGCACTGTATCCTGGGAAATACAGCAAGACCCCTGTCTCAAAAACAAGAAACAAACATACAGGCTGGGTGCAGTGGCTCACACCTGTAAATTGCAGCACTTTGGGAGGTCAAGGTGGGTGGATTGCCTGAGCCCAGGAGTTCAAGACTAGCCTTGGCAACATAGTGAAAACTCGTCTCTACTGAAAATACAAAAAATTAGCTGGGCATGGTGGCAAGTGCCTGTAGTCCCAGCTACTTGGGAGGCTGAGGCGGGAGGATCACTTGAACCTGGGAAGTCATGGCTGCAGTGAGCCATGATCACACCACTGCACTCTAGCCTGGGTGACAGAGTGAGACCCTGTCTCAAAAACAAACAGACAAAAAAAACACCAAAAAGGCCGTGTGCGGTGGCTCATGCCTGTAAATCCCAGCACTTTGGGAGGCTGAGGCGGGTGGATCACTTGAGGTCAGGAGTTTGAGACCAGCCTGGCCAACACAGTGAAACCTCGTCTCTACTAAAAATACAAAAAAATTATCCAGGTGTGGTGGTGTGCACCTGTAATCCCAGCTACTTTGGAGGCTGAGGCAGGAGAATAGCTTGAACCCATGAGGCGGAGGTTGCAGTGAGCCAAGATTGCACCATTGCACTCCAGCCTGGCAGACAGAGTGAGACTCCATTTAAAAAAAAAAACAAAAAACAAACAAAAAAAACCCACCAAAAAACAAATAAACAAACAAAAATATATTATTTGTCTACAAAGGAGGCATGGGAGATTATCCTGAGGCACCCCTGTGTTGCTCATAGCGTCTCTCCTAAATTGCTTGCCCTCATCTATATCCCACTTTGCTTCCTGTCCATTCAAGATTTTCCTGGATTCTGACCTCAGGACTTTTTTTTTCCCCACTTAGCGACTCTCTTAATCCTCACATCAGACTTGGCCTTGCCTTTTGCCTCTCTTCTAGCACTATCTGGACACTCCCTCTGGCCATGGTGCTGCTGGTAACCCTGAATAATAAGGGAAAGATGCTGCGATACACAGAAAGGTACTCTTCCATCTGGAGTATTATTTCACTGTGTGCAAATCTGTAGGATTTTGGAGAGAAGGGTCATAAATACAAATTAAAGGATTGGAAAAATATGGCAGACTTATGAAGTATACGAAAGGATAAGGCTTATTTAAGATTAAGCTTTCAATTATTTAATTAATTCCTTGAGAGGCCTATAAGATGAGTTAAATAGCCAGGGTACGGTGGCTCACGCTTGTAATCCCAGCACTTTGGGAGGCCAAGGTGGGTGGATCACGAGGTCAGGAGTTCCAGACCAGCCTGACCAACATGGTGAAACCCCATCTCTACTAAAAATACAAAAAGTTAGCCAGGTGCGGTGGTGGGTGCCTGTAATCCCAGCTACTCAGAAGGCTGAGGCAGAACTGCTTGAACCCAGGGGGTGGAGGTTGCAGTGAGCAGAGATCGTGCCATTGCACTCCAGCCTGAGCGACAGAGTATGACTCCATCTCAAAAAAAAAAAAAAAAAAAAAAAATGAGTTAAATAGCCAGCTCTTCTCCACCTGCACTGAGGGAAAACCAAAAGTCAATGGGCTAAAGTTGCAAAAGAAGGGATTCTGCCTAGGTTAGTGACTTTTAAACTTTTGGTTATAGAACCCTTGAAACAAAATTTGAAAGGACAATATATAAAACAGAAAAAAGGGGTACTGGAAGACTGGGATTCCCTAGCCCAGAGAGCTCTCTCCTCAGAGGGCTTGCCAAAACACAGTTTGAAAACCAATTGTTGGCCGGGCATGGTGGCGCATGCCTGTAATCCCAGAATTTTGGAAGGCTGAGGCGGGCGGATCACCTGAGTTCAGGAGTTCGAGATGAGCCTGGCCAACATGGCGAAACCCAATCTCTACTAAAAATACAAAAAAAATTGGTCAGGTTTGGTGGTGCACGCCTGTAGTCCCAGCTACTAGGGAGGATGAGGCAGGAGAATTACTTGAACCTGGGAAGCAGAGGTTGCAGTGAGCTGAGATCGTGCCACTGCACTCCAGCCTTGGTGACAAAGCAAGACTCCGTCTCAGAAAAAAAAAAAAAAAAAAAAAACCAGTTGTTAAGATCAGGGGCCAACAAACTATATAAAGCCTGCTACCTGTTTTTATACTGCCTATGAACTAAGAATGGTTTTTCTACTTATATATGGATGGGGGAAAAAAGAATAATATTGCATGACATGGGAAAATAAAATGAAATTCAACTTTCAGTGTCCATAAAGAAAGTTTTATTGGAAGACAGCCACACGCATTTGTTTGGTATTTTGGAAGAGTTAAGCAGTCACGATAGAGATCATATAGTCAGTGAAGACTAAAATATTAATTAACTGGTCTTTTGCAAAAAAGTTTGCCAACCTCTGGTGTAGATGAAAGAAAAAATTTTATGATAGTGCTTTTTAACACTGAGATTCATGATCAACAGAGTTTAGATGAGTTCTCCTTTTGGAAGGCACTAACAAAGCCTAGGTTGTGGTTTAAATGAGGTCCTGTCTGTATGGAGGAGAAGTGATTGGCCTTAACCTTCAGGATCCCTAAAAGTTGCTCCCTCCCAACCCTGGAGGCTGTGGTTTTACCCCTGGGCTCCAGCTAGTCGCCTGCAGACGGCTAAAGGGAAAAGGAAGAAGGCAATTACCTGGCAGTGCACCAAATTTTTTTTCCCCGGTTTGGAGCCAGAAATTCCTGGCAGATAAAGAAAGGATTTCCTCCAGAATAACACAATTGCGGTAACACTCTGGCCAGCCAGTCCCTAGATTTCACAGGGTGGGAAAACATCTGTGATTTAGGAAGAAGTAAGAAAACTCAATTCCAAGAACTGACAAGAGATTGAGGAAAGCTCTAAGGAAGACTATAAAAAAGAGAAAAATGATCTAGAACAAGGAGAGAAGGAATAGCAAAATCTTAAAATTTGTGCTTTTTTTCAAATCATTACAGTTCATTTAAGATCAAGCCAGATCACTGGCATTAACTTAAGCCTGCTATAATACAACACTCTGGTCTCCAATCTACCATTTCACAACATTACATTTCTCTAATAGAGAGTAAACAGGTGGAAGCTGGAATTATAATTCTGTCTCTATAACTCTACTGTGATTCTAGTTCTTTTGCTATAAAATGATAGCTTAATACTTTCAAAACCATGGGGTGATTTCTTAGCCTGAAGTAGAAAGAATAGTAATTGGGGCTAAGGGAGAGCTATGTGCAGGGAACTGATGAATCTCAATGTGTTCATTTATACTTTACACTTTCTACTTTGTTCCCTACTGGAAAAGTCTTGGGGATTACAGTGGTGAAGCCACAGAACTATATATATACCTCATGATTTCTTCGAGGAAAAAAACAAACAACAAAACAAATAACCAGTATCCTAGCTTTAGATAAAATGTATTATGGTAGTTTTTACCTATAGCTTCATTTATTTTACATTTTTAAAGCTTGAAAATAATACATGTGAAAATAACACAGGCACTTTTTTTTTTTTTTGAGACGGAGTTTTGCTCTTGTTGCTCAGGCTGGAGTGCAATGGCGCAATCTTGGCTCACCCCAACCTCCACCTCCCGGGTTCAAGAGATTCTCCTGCTTCAGCCTCGTGAGTAGCTGGGACTACAGGCATGCACCACCACGCCCAGCTAATTTTGTATTTTTTAGTAGAGATGGGGTTTCTCCATGTTGGTCAGGCTGGTCTCGAACTCCCAACCAAAAGTGATCCACCCGCCTCAGCTTCCCAAAGTGCTGGGATTACAGGCGTGAGCCACCGTACCCTGCCAGGCACATGGTTTTTAAAAAATGAAACAGGCCGGGCATGATGGTTCATGCCTGTAATCCCAGCACTTTGGGAGGCCAAGACAGGTGTATTGCTTGAACTCAGGAGTTCGAGACCAGCCTGGGCAGCATGGTGAAACTGTCTCTACAAAAAATAGAAAAATTAGCCAGGCTTGGTGGTGCCTGCCTGTAGTCCCAGCTACCAGGGAGTCTGAGATGGGAGGCTCACTTGAGCCCGGGAAGCAGAGGTGAGCTCGTGCCACACACTCCAGCCTGGGTAACAGTGCCAGACCCTGCCTCAAAAGGAAAAAAATATATAAAAATGTAACAATACAGAAAGAAATGAAAAGCAAACATCTTCACATCTTCCTCCCCATTCTCTGATCCCCAAATCTCTAATCCCTTGCCCCAAAGGTGGGAACTTGTTAATAGCTTTTGTTTGTTTGTTTGGTTTTGTTTAAGACAGGGTCTCACTCCTGTTGCCCAGGCTGGAGTGCAGTGGTGCAATCATGGCTCACTGGAGCCTCAACTTCTGAAGCTCAAGTGATTCTCCCACCTCAACCTCCCAAGTAGCTGGGACTACAGGAGTGAGCCATCATGCCCAGCTAATTTTTTGCATTTTTAGTAGAGACAGTGTTTCACCATTTTGGCCAGGCTGGTCTTGAACTCCTGGGCTAAAGTACTCTGCCTGCCTTGGCCTCCCAAAGTCCTGAGATTATAGGTGTGAACCAGCCTGATAGCTTCTTGTATATGGAACAAGAAGGGGAAGAAAAAAAGAAAAACATACATATCCTTTCAAAAATTTTACACAGATGGTTTCACACTGTTCTGCACTTTGCTTTTCCCACTAAATAGTCTATCCAGGAAATATTTTTGCATTTTAATTGCTGAATTTTTTGGAAATAGGATTATTTACTAGCCCCATTTATGAGATTTATATATACATACATATATATAAACAATGCTATAAAGAACATTCTTGTACCTATATCTTAGTGACTTTTATGACTAGATTCCTATATTAAACTAGCAGTATAATTGCCTGGTTAGCATTTTTACTCTAGCTATTAGCAAAATATCCTTCCAAAAGCTTCCACAAATTTATACTCTCACCTACAATGTATGTCTGTTTCCCTACACTCTGGCCAACACTGGGTATTATTATTACTTAATTTTGGTAATTTGGCAAAGTTGTTCTTATGTTTATTGATGATCTGTATACCTTTTTTCCTTTCTATTTCAGAGACAGACTTGCTCTGTTGTCCAAGCTGGAGTACAGTGGCGCTATCATAGCTCACTGTAGCCTCAATCTCCTGGACTCAAGGGGGTCCTCCTGCCTTAGCCTCCTGAGTAGCTGGGAATACAGGCGTATTCCACCACACCTGGCCTGTATACCTTTTCTTCTTCTTCTTTTATTTTTTTTTGAGACGGAGTTTTGCTCTTATTGCCCAGGCTAGAGTGCAGTGGCTCAATCTCGGCTCACTGTAACCTCCGCCTCCCAGGTTCAAGCGATTCTCCTGCCTCAGCCTCCCAAGTAGCTGGGATTACAGGTGTCTGCCACCACATCCAGCTAATTTTTTGTATTTTTAGTAGAGACGGGGTTTCACCATGTTGGCCAGGCTGGTCCTGAACTCCTAACCTCAGGTGATCCGCCCACCTCAGCCTCCCAAAGTGCTGGGATTACAGGCATGAGGCACTGCGCCCGGCCCTACCTTTTCTTCTTGAGCTGCCTGCTATTTGTAATTTTCATTTTTTCTTATTACCTTGTTTAATCTCTTTACATATTAAAGAAAGTATCTGTTATATTTTGACTATTTTACAGTATTTTTGCCATACAAGAGTAATGTGGTCAATTTTATCAATTTATTTTGTTTTCTGAATTTCATGTTACTCATCCCATAATTATAAACTGATCTCTCTCTTTTAAGGCCTAAACAGTTTAATTCTTTGTTTATTAAAGTAGATTTGTTCTTTTTGCTTTGTTTAGTTTGGTTTTAGGTTTTTGTTTTGCTATGTTAATTCCAAAGGTCAAAAAAACAAAGAAAAAGAAAAATATTTTTGACTGTATCACAGCAAGATATATTGGATTCAGCAATGAATTCAATTGTTTAAAACTATGTGGGCTAACATTTTGTGGAGCAAATAAAATATTTTTACACCCAAATGTGGACCAAAGGCAGACAGTTTACAATCTCTGATCTATGAGCTCAAGAATACTAATTTCCCTTCTCACTTTTGAAAATGTGGCTGTTGAAAAGATTTCCTCAGGCCGGGCGCAGTGGCTCATGCCTGTAATCCCCACCCTTTGAGAGGATCGCTTGAACCCAGGAGTTTGAGACTAGCTTGGGCCACATAGGGAGATCCCATCTCCACAAAAAAATATAAAAATTAGCTGGGTGTGGTGCTGCACACCTGTGGTCCCAGCTACTAGGGAGGGTGAGGTGGGAGGATCACTTGAGACTAGGAGGTTGAGACTAAAGTGAGTCGAGATCACGCCACTGCACTCCAGCCTGGGCAACAGAAGGAGACCCTGTCTCAAAAAAAAGGCCAGGCGCAGTGGCTCACACACACCTGTAATCCCAGCACTTTGGGAGGCCAGGGTGGGTGAATTGCTTGAGCCCAGAAGTTTGAGACCAGCCTGGGCAACATGGCAAAACTCCATCTCAACAAAAAATACAAAAATTAGCTGGGCATGGTGGCGTGTGCATGTAGTTCCAGCAACTAGGGAGTCTGAGGTAGGAGGATCACTTGAGCCAGGGGAGATTGAGGCTGCAGTGAGCCATGATTGTGCCACTGCACTCCAGCAAAAAAAAAAACACAAACAAACAAAACAAAAAAAACCTTTTTTTTCCTCTAAGATTTTCTTTTTCTTTCTTTTTTTTTTTTTGAGATGGAATCTTGCTCTGTTGCCCAGGCTGGGGTGCAGTGGCATGATCTCAGCTCACTGCAAGCTCTGCCTCCTGAGTTCATGCCATTCTCCTGCCTCAGCCTCCCGAGTAGCTGGGATTACAGGCGCCCGCCACCATGCCTGGCTAATTTTTTGTATTTTTAGTAGAGACGAGGTTTCACCATGTTAGCCAGGATGGTCTCGATCTCCTGACCTCGTGATCCACCTGCCTCGGCCTCCCAAAGTGCTGGGATTACAGGCGTGAGCCACCGCACCTGGCCTAAGATTTTCATTTTAGAGGAAACAAAGCAAAATGTCTATTAGGTTGTACCATATGGAATGATTTTTATAGGTCAAAACCAGTCCAATATTGGCAGTTTCATGTGGTTCAACCTAATATAATTGCCTAAACATTACAAAAGTTTATTCTTTGTCTATGAAGTCCAAAACAGGTGTTCTTCATCTGTCGGTAGCTGTCCTTGACAGTACTGGTGATTCAGCATCCCAGGTTTCTTCTATCTTGTAACTTCTCTATCTTTAACAAATAACTTCCAAGGTCATGATATCTGCCACTCAGAGACAGAATGGGGGGATAAGGCATTGAGGAGTGTACTGGGGGAGTTTTATGGAACAGGCCCCCTAGTGATGTAATCACTGCCACCCACTACCCTTTCGTTGGATAGAGCTCATCCCATGGCCATACCTAACTGCAAGAAAGGCTGAGGAATATTCTAGCTAGCTGTGTGCACAAAATTAAGAGAAAATGAGGCTGGTACATTCTTGCATCTTATTTTTTTATGTAGAATAAATTTCGAGTAATAATAATACAATATATTTGATCAGTTTACAAGGAATTTGTGCTTTTTTTTGAGTCAGAGTCTCACTCTGTTGCCCAGGCTGGAGTGCAGTGGCGCCATCTCGGCTCACTGCAACCCCTGAGTCCAAGGTTCAAGCGATTCTCCTGCCTCAGCCTCCTGAGTAGCTGGGATTACAGGGCTGTGCCACCACACCTGGCTAGTTTTTGTATTTTTAGTAGAGACAGAGTTTCGCCATGTTGGCCACACTGGTTTTGAACTCCTGACCTCAAGTGATCCACTCGCCTCGGCCTCCTAGAGTGCTGGGATTACAGGCATGAGCCACCGCGCTTGGCCTGTGCATTTTTTAAATCTGAGTTTCTAAGAGCTCTACAAGATAAACAAAAAATTATTATCATTTTATAGCTGAAGAAACTGAGACTGAAAGGGCAAGGCTGACTTGTCTAAGGACATGAACTAGTAAGTAGTGAAATCAGCTTTTAACAGCAAGCATATTTTAAATAGTGCCATTTGGCTTATGCAGCACTTTCACGTATATTTTCTCTGACCAGTAGTGCAGGGCTCTTCCCATCCTGACAGTCGGCTTGTGGCCTCTCCATCATGCCCAGCTGGTTATTAGTATGTTGCTGGCCCAGCAGATTTTAGGCTATAAATAGATGTATTTGTTGTCTGACTGATTCTTTTCCTGGAGTCAGGCACATTTACCCTTGCTAGAAACCAAGCCCTCCCTGCTTCTTGGCTCAGGTTAAGAGGCAGTTTTATGAGGCCCTGGGAAGGCACATGACTACCTCCTTACACTTGTGTGGCACAGAAAAGCTCTCCAGGTGAGTACTAAATTGCCAAAGCTTAAAGGATGTGGAAGGGCAATTTTGGGGTGGGAAGATGGGGTTACAACGGGATGCAGCTGTAGTCCCAACTCTATTACCTGCCAAGGGGTGGGGCTTTGCTGCTTTTTTGTTTTTTGTTTTCAAGAGACAGGGTTTTTGCTAGGTTGACCAGGTTAGACTAGAACCCCTGGGCACAAATGACCCTCCTGCCTCACCCTCCTGAGTAGCTGAAACTATAGGCAAGTGCCACCCCACTCAGCTCTTTCGGCTGTTTTCTACTTTCTTCAAATGTGTAGTATTTGGTGGTTAGTAGAGAAAGGGAGAGGAATGATTTCTGTTTCATAAACTCAAATTCGACTTCACAGCTTCTGTCTTCCTAATTTCCATAATTCTCATCTTCTATGGCAATCTCTAACTGCTGCTTCCCCGCATTCCCCCTTCCTCAGTCATTTATTTAAATGAGAACATGCCTTCTTCATCAGGAGCGTTTGAGGTCTGAGGTTCACTTTGTGAATTCTCTGAGGTCATCAGCTACTGCATCTTTTTCTTTGAGTTCTCCCTGCTCACAAGTGCCTGGCTCATAGTGGGTGTCCCAAATACTTGCTGGCAAGAACTTTGCAAGGATCTTGGAAGTTTTCAGAAAGAACTCAGAATTAAAGCAAAATAAATAGCATGTTTCTGCTTTAAAAAATAAGACTTTATGATCATTTCAAGCATTCAGGAATAAAAAGGGAGAAAATAGTATGATGATCATTCATATACCCCCACCACATATTTCAACAACTGTTAACATTTTGCTGTATTTGCTTCATCTATTTATGTTCATAATCTCTGCCGAAGCACTGCAAAACAAATTACAGACATCAGGATACTTCCTCCCAGCAGCTTGCATCTTTAAAAACTAAGGACGGACTGGGTGCGGTGGCTCATGCCTGTAATCCAAGCACTTTGGGAGGCCAGTGGGTGGATTACCTGAGGTCAGGAGTTCAAGACCAGCCTGACCAACATGGAGAAACCCCGTCTCTACTAAAAAATACAAAATTAGCTGAGCATGGTGGTGGGCACCTGTAGTCCCAGCTACTCGGGAGGCTGAGGCAGGAGAATCGCTTGAACCCGGGAGACAAAGGTTGTGGAGAGCTGAGATGGCGTCATTGCATTCCAGCCTGGGCAACAAAAGTGAAACTCCATCTCAAACAAAACCTAAGGACAGCCGGCGCAGTGGCTCACACCTGTAATCCCAGCACTTTGGGAAGCCGAGGTGGGCGGATCATGAGGTCAGGAGTTTGAGACCAGCCTGACCAACATGGTGAAAACCTGTCACTAGTAAAAATACAAAAATTAGGGCATAGTGGCACACGCCTGTAATCCCAGCTACTCAGGAGGCTGAGGTTGCAGTGAGCCAAGGTCGCACCACTGCACTCTAGCCTGGGCGTCAGAGTGAGACTCCATTTCAAAAAAAAAAAAAAACAAAAAGAAAACTAAGGACATTATCCTACATAACCCTAGCAGCCTAATCACATCTAAAAGTAATTATAATTCACTAAAGTCATGTAATATCCAGTTTATATTAGAACTTCCCTAACTGTTCCCAGAACATCTTTTATGTCTTTCATGTTTTGAAATCAGGATAAATCAAGGTTCATACATTGCACTTGAGCCTTTAAATTCCTTTTAATCCAAAACAGCGGTCAGAAAATTTTTCCAGTAAAGGACTAGATAGTAAATATTTCAGGCTTTGCAGGCCATAGTCCTTTTTAATACCTAATTGTGCTGTTGAAGCATATAGCCATAAACAGTACGGACATAGACAGAGCTTAAAGGAATGGGCATGGCTGTTTTCCGATAAAACTTTACTTGCAAAAACAGGCTATGGGCTGGATTTGAATCTCAAGCTGTCCTTTGCTCACCTCTGATCTAAACAGCCCCTCTTCTTCATACCCATGTTTAAGAATAATTTTTTTTAAGAATTTTATTTTTTTATATATTTTTTGAAACGGAGTCTCGCTCTGTCGCCCAGGCTGGAGTACAGCGGCACGATCTCGGCTCACTGCAAGCTCCGCCTCCCGGGTTCACGCCATTCTCCTGCCTCAGCCTCCCAAGTAGCTGGGACTACAGGCGCCCGCCACCACGCCCAGCTAATTTTTTGTATTTTTAGTAGAGACGAGGTTTCACCGTGTTAGCCAGGATGGTCTCGATCTCCTGACATCGTGATCCGCCTGCCTTGGCCTCCCAAAGTGCTGGGATTACAGGCGTGAGCCACCGCTCCCGGCTTAAGAATAATTTTTTAAAAATAGTTTTTTAATCTAAGCAATCCATACACATAGTTTAGAGACTGAGACGACTGCTACTAAGATATAATGAAACCAGTAGTCTCTTATCCCCCATGCCACCGTTAATTCTCAGGATGTAATTCCTAAGAAGCAATCACGATGAAATCCCCGCACCATTTATTTATTTTTATTATTTATTATTATTTTTAAAGACAGGGTCTTCCCTTTTCACTCAGGATAGAGTGCAGTGGTGCAGTCTCAGGTCACTGCAGCCTCAAAACTTCCTGGTCTCAGGTGATCCTCCCACCTCAGCCTTCCAAGGAGCTGGGACTACAGACGCACACTACAATGGCTGGTTAACTTTCTCTTTTTTTTTTTTTTTTTTTTACAGAAGGGGTTTCATCATGTTGCCCAGGCTGGTCTGGAGCTCCTGGTCTCAAGTGATCCGCCCACCTTGGCCTCCCAAAGTGCTGGGATTACAGGCATGAGCCAATAGGCCTGCCCCTCTCCCGCACTTTTTTTTTTTTTCTGAGATGGGAGTCTCACTGTATCGCCCAGGCTGGAGTGCAGTGGTGTGATCTCGGCTCACTGCAACCTTCGCTTCCCGGGTTCAAGCAATTCTCCTGCCTCAGCCTCCCAAGTAGCTGGGATTTTGGGCGTGTGCCACAACGCCCGGCTAATTTTTGTATTTTTAGTAGAGACAGGGTTTTGCCATGTTGGCCAGGCTGGTCTTGAACTCCTGACCCCAAGTGATCCACCCGCTTCGGCCTCCCAAAGTGTTGGGATTACAGGCGTGAACCACCTCGCCTGGCTCTTTCCCCTGCGTTCTTAATTATTCGACTTTAACGTTGCACATTTTGGATCTGATTGTTTCCTATGATGCTTTTTCTGTAAACTGAAACCTAAAAGACCAACGCTGAATTAAATGTGTAAACTTTCAATAAAAGAAATTGCTTTCAGCCGGGCGCCGTGGCTCATGCCGGTAATCCCAGCACTTTGGGAGGCTGAGGTGGGTGGATCACCTAAGGTTGGGAGTTCGAGACCAGCCTGACCAACATGGAGAAACCCCACCTCTACTGAAAATACAAAATTAGCTGGGTGTAGTGGCACATGCCTGTAATCCCAGCTACTAGGGAGGATGAGGCAGGAGAATCGCTTGAACCTGGGAGGCGGAGGTTGCAGTGAGCCGAGATCGCGCCATTGCACTCCAGCCTGGGTAACAAGAGTGAAACTCCGTCTCAAAAAAAAGAAAAAGTAAAATTGCTTTCTAAAAGAAAAGAGCAGGCCTAATGTCTTTGGAATACACCAGCACGCTGGGTGCATGTATAAAGGTCTCTGGGTCTGAGTCTTCATTGTATATAGGTGATTTCCTGGATTCCTTTTAACTCTAAAATCTCCTATTGCCCTGACAACAGATCAAATTTTTGACAAATGTGATGTCATGCTCCTTGTTGTCTCATTTACAGCCATTAGCTCTCAAGTATTGTGACACTTTGAGTAATCAAGGGCTGTAGTTTTTATGAGAGCTTGTTCAGCTTTGGTTACTTTTATACAGGATACATTCCCAGCTAGCCTAACAACAGTTTACCTTCCAACTTTGAAGGCTGCATTTGCTGCTATGACATGAGTTGGTATGCAAAGGGATGTCTTGACCAGCTGAAATACTAGGGGCCCTTTGTCTCAACACTGTAGGCCAGGAATTTCCAGGCAGCCACTTCCAAAGCTACTGCTTGGTGCCTTGCCAGGTTTGGGGGCTTGGTTTAAATCAAAGTAGCAGATACCAGCCTCGGGTCTCCAGGCTTCGTGAGAAACCTCTAGTGAGCTGCTGCTCCAACCTATCTCCACAGGGGTAGCAAGCACAACCCACTGCTAGACTCAAACTATTTATTTTTTCCAATGACAAGATTCCAATTATCTTCAGGCTACTAAAATGTTCCAACAGCTGGGTGCAGTGGCTTGTGCATGTAGTCCCAGCTACTCCAGAGGCTGAGGTAGGAGGATCACTTGAGGCCAGGATTTCAAGATCAGGGCAACATAGTGAGACCCCCATCTTTAAAAAGATAAGTATTTCTCTATTTAAACAAATACCCTTTGGGTTAGCAGCACAAGGCTAGGTGGGAGCGTATAATCTGGAAGATGATTTCAATGCTGTACTGATAAATGCAATCTTCTTATACATCATGGACCACAGAATTGTGAGAGGAAAATTATCCAGGTTTAAAGCCAGTAAGTTCAAATTAATATTTTAAAACACTGTTTACTACTATATGAAAAACTGCTAGTGAGCAGGGGACTGGAATAGATGCTAATAAAAAGATGATTATGAGACGGTTCCTGACATAGGAGCTTTCTCTTAATGCTACTGGAGTGTAGGAGTGTAAATTATGACATTCTTTTGGAGGCAAACTGACATTATTTTACACTTATATCCCCTTTGACATAGTAATTCTATATCTAAAAATTATCCTATGGAAATGCAAATACATGAAGATAAATAAATGTTCAAAGGCATTCACTGCAGCCTACAAAAAAAATCTGGAAGTACTCAAAAATACTAAATAGAAGCACTTGGATATGAAGATATGGTGAGTCTAGTATAAATAAAAATTTAATGATGCTAAATTGGTAACTTTCTCTTTCAACTAGTCATATCAGACTCCTTAAAATTTTAGCTAATTAAAGTAAGACTAAGTGCTCAGCCACATGCACAATGTTGGGACTAGGGCATGAATTTATCTTCTCACTGATATTTTTCAGATGATTTTGCATTGCATGTACACTTTTTGCTGTATGTTGTGTGGTGCTTTAATTCTGGTATTGTTCTCACAAACTTTAATAAACAACACAATGGGGCCAGGCCCAGTGGCTCATGGCTGTAATCCCAGCACTTTGGGAGGCTGAGGCAGGTGGATCACCTGAGGTAAGGAGTTTGAGACCAGCCTGACCAACATGGTGAAACCCCATCTCTCCCAAAAATACAAAATTAGCCGGGCGTGGTTGTGCATGCCTGTAATCCCAGCTACTCAGGAGGCTGAAGCAGGAGAATCGCTTGAACCCTGGAGGCAGAGGTTGCAGTGAGCCAAGATGGCGTCATCGCACTCCAGCCTGGGCAACAAGAGCGAAACTCCGTTTCAAAAAAAGAAGAAAAAAAATGACTAAGTTTTTTCCCTTTTAATACTAATCATACACAGAACACTTGCAGTATCAGCAATTAAGTTCGTTCCTTCAAAAGCAAATTCTTATGGCCAGGAAACAATGCTAATAATTATTTCTTGTACCCATTCAAGCTTGCATTATCTATGTAGGAAGAGCATTGACCCGATTGTCTAACCCTCTGGGGCTCCTCAATTACCTACAGTGCAACAGCACAACTGAGGCCTGACACTGGCTTTCTGGTGCTTTTCAGGTTACCAAAATGGGCAGGCCTGACTTCTTGACCATGAATTTAAGTTAGGTTTTAGTTGGCTAGGCAAGGGAGTCCTTGCAGTACAGTGGTCCAGGTGCTGTCCCCCAACCATCAACTGGAATCTATAACAAATGGAAATTCTTGGGCTCTACCCTACACCCACTAAATCAGAAATTTACTGTTTAAAAAGTTCTCCAGATGTTTTAGGAACTATTCTAATTTACAGCTGACCCTTGACACATACAGATTTTCTTCTGCCTCTGCCACCCGAGACAGCATGACTAACACCTCCTCTTCTCAGCCTACTCGACTGAAAACAAGTATGAAGATCTTTATGATCATCCACTTCCACTGAATGAACAGTATTTTCTCAACACTTTTTTCTCTAGCTTATGGTAAGAATACAGTAATACATAACATAATGTGTTTTGACTTTGTTACTGGTAAAGCTTCTAGTCAACAGTAGGCTGTTAGCAGTTAAGTTTTGAGGGAATCATTAAGTCATATGCAAAATTTTCAACTGTGCAGGGGGTCAGTCCCCCTAGTCCCTTATTGTTCAAAAGTCAGCTTCACTTCTTTTAAAATTTTTTTAAGAGACAGGGTTTTGCTCTGTCACCTGGACTGCAGTGCTGTGGTGTGACCATGGCTCACTGCAGCCCCAACCTCCTGGATTCAAGCGATCCTCCTGCTTCAGCCTCCCAAATAGCTAGCATTTAAATCTTGACTTTACCACATAAACCTCTTCACAAGCATTATCTCACTTAATTCTCAGAGAAATCCAGTTTTGGATAAGCAAACAGGTTCTGAGAGTTTAAGTAATTTATCTTAGTACTTTGCTACCATGCACACGGACCCTCATCTAACACCACCTGAGCTTGTGAAAAATGAGGAAATCTTGGGCTCCAACCCAGACCTGCATTTTTTTTTTTTTTTTTTTTTTGCTCTGGTGGCACTAATAGAGCATCAGATTTGCATTTTATCAAGCAAGGTCTCTAGATAATTCCTATGTACACTAATTAGGGTTTGAGACATTTGGCCCTACTCCATGTTATCCTAAAGGGTACAGCTGGGATAAAGGATGAGCCTGAGCCAAGTCTGAAAATGGCCATAGAGAAGCAACAGATGGAACAGAGAACCCTTCACGGGCAGCAAATAAATCTTTTCTAATCAGCCCTGGAACAGAGCGCCAAAGTTGGAGGAGAGAGGACAGCTCACTCAAGGGCCTTGTAATCGTGCTGAGGGGCCAGAAGGCAATGGACAGATACAGGAGTTTAAACTGGAAGATAGAAATTTACATTTTTGAAGAGAAATGGGGAATCAGTAGGTTTTCAGCAAAGTTTTGTGGTGCAGCCACAGAAATTCTTCAAATTTACTAATCAAAACTAGGCATATAAAATTCACCCGAGTTTCCGATTTCAAACTAAGTTCACAAGGCTCTTCATTAGAAGTGCTTCAATAGTACCAAGTAGAACAAGAACCTACCTTTTGGTTAGTTTTTTAAATAGTTAAACCTTCAGCCCTCATGACAGGTGGTTGCTGTATGATTTAACTATGCTTTCTCTGGGCCTGCAGAAGACTATTCAAATAACTAGAAGCTTATTATTTAGGTTTCTCAAAAACCTACCTTGTTTTGCATGTAAACCTTTTGAGTGTATACAGCTGGGTAGGTGGTTAGGCCATTTTCATCAAAAGTCGGTCATAAACTAAGTCTGTTTCGTCTTAAATTAGGAATGTATCTGCGGTACAAATGGGTGATGCGAAAATGACAGTGTTCTCCTGGGAGCAAGATAACCAGCTTTATTATGTAATTTTGTCTAGGGATGGCTGCATGTATTTTATCAACATTTACTTCAAGCAAATTAAATTTGAAGCCTAGTAACATCTCTGAAAGTTTATGTCATTTTCTACAAACCAGTTGGGAGAGGTAAAATTGACCATTATCTGTGATTTACAAATGAGGAAACCAAAGAGGGGCTGTTGACTTGAAAAGCAGAGGTGGAACTAAAAAACCATAGTCATTCTAGTTTCCATCCACCAACAGCTTTTACTGAATTGGGCTTTAGTATGATGTCTATGACATACACAAACTGGCAATACGCAACAGTGCTGTAAAACTCGTGACTGTCATGACTATAAGGTGGCCTACCAGGCTTCTGTTTGCATATTAAACACTACCACTCAGAAATAAAGGTTTCTCTTTGCCATTCTATTGTCCTACTTTATACCTCATTCCCACTGGCACTTTTTTTTTTCTTATTTTTTCTCTATTCTCCATTCTTTATGATCACTTTGTACAACCTTTAAAAAAGTCACTTCAGGTTGACTACTTTAAAAACAAATCAGGGTTTTAAGAATTATTTTGGTATGCCTTTTAGAACTGCAAACAGTAAAGGGAGGGATACTGTCTCCCACCCTTTTGAACTAAAAAGTTTTGCTCACCTAATTTTAAAATTTGAATAAGAAACAAATCTTTATTTAAATAAAGAGAGGTAGAAAGATTATAGGTGGAAAATAAAAAGTAGTCCAAAAAGGCAAAAGAAACACATTAGAGTGGGGTCTTGAATTGGTCCACTTAATCACTGCCTTCCAAAAGATTAAATTTCAAAACAACTCTCACTTTTCAGTTATAATTATCAAAACAATAATCATCACACGGCAAACTATAGAAAGAGCCAAAGATTCTCTACGTAAGATATAGAGAGATCGCAAAATTGTCTTAAAATACAAAGAAAATTTTATTTGTATATCAAAGACTCTAAGAAATGATGATATAAGGTTAACAGAGTTGATGTCAAGACACAAATAGGTTTGAAGTTATAGATGATAAACTTTGTTTTACTGAACCTTCCCTTGATTACGTTAGAGAGCATCCCTGGTATGCTCCCAGTTGAATCTTAAGCATGATGTGTCCGGGTGATGTAACTGTAATTCCTTTCTGTTAATCCTCGTTATCTCTCTTTTTTTTCTTTTTCTTCTTTTTCTCTGGACTCTGAAAATAGCCAACAAGAATGCTTTGAAAGAGCTGTAATTGTATGGGTGAGTAATCACTTTTCTTTATAAAACGCAAAATTAATCTGTTTCCCTTGAAAACAAATTTAGGGAAAAGATTAAAATTGAAAATATAAAAACCCCACCTATAAAAAAAGTGAGCTTCAGCAAATCATACTCTTCCCCTCAATGCAAACTTGATTTTTAGTAATAAATTCTAGATTTGGGAAATGGCCTTTTATAATATAAATACAACAAAGCCATTTCACTTACCTCCCCATCAATGAAAACCATTTTTTAAAATGCCTGCTCATTTCTGATATAGAAAATAGATTGAAATATAGAGAACTGGCCCCTCCAAGTGAACACCGATAATTAAAAACAAACATACAGCAATTGCTGTACTGGTACATGGTTCTTCCTCAGAAAGTGGTTCTTCCTTAATGTGTTTCTTTTTACCCTTTTTCTTCTTCTTCTTCACAGATGTTTCTTCTTCTTCTGCCACTTTTTCTTCTTCTTCCTCTTCTTCAACTGAATAGGGTAAGTGTAAAGGCACAACAAATTAACACTGTATCAGATCTCACTCCTTCCAAAAACGTTTGAGTCCTAGTTTTTTTCTGTCATTCTCATCAACTAACCAATGTTTGTTTATTTTATAATTGGGAAGGTTCTCCAAACCTACCACTAACTTTAACGAATGATAGAGCTCAGAGCAATTTTCTCACGATCATGAAGTCATGTATAAAAATCAGGATTAAAACAAAGGTCATCTGATCTCCAATCATTATTGGGAAGAGAGTCAATTATGTTAGAAATGGTTAAGAGCTTGCACTCTGAAGTCAGAAGGCCTGGGTTTAATCTACCTACTGCAACCCTGAAAAATTGTATTTACCCTTGGTAAAACTCCATATCTATAAAACTTAAGAATGTCTTATCTTACTGGATTGTTACTGAGATTTAAAAAGATGATGCATAGAAAGCACTAAGTATAATGCTTAGCACACATTACAATAAGGACTCAACACATAGCTATCATTAGACATTCAGTGACCAGCTGGGTGCAGTGGCTCACGCCTGTAATCTCAGCACTTTGGGAGGCTGAGGCAGGAGGATCACTTGAGGTCAGGAGATCAAGACCAGCCTGGCCAACACCGTGAAATCCTGTCTCTAATGAAAATACAAAAAAGTTAACCAGGCGTGGTGGCGCATGCCTGTAATCCCAGTTACTCAGGAGGCTGAAGCAGGAGAATCGCTTGAACCCAGGAGGCGGAGGCTGCAGTCAGCCAAGATCACGCCACTGCACTTCAGCCTGGGTGACAGAGGGAGACTCTGTCTCAAAAAAAAAAAGAAAGAAAAAGAAAAAGAGAGAAATCAAGCAATTCAGCGACCAAATAATATAATAATATTCATGTCAGACTCTGTACTAAACAATTCGAGCAAGGCACAAGAGGCAAAAATATTCGTTTCCCTATGAATCTTTTTTATTTTAGTGGCAGAGTGGAGAGACATAAATGATACATTACGTAATAGATATTAAAGTGGTAAGAATAAAAATAAAGCAGGAAGGGGAATGTTGGAAAAGGGCAGTATATATGGCCGTTTTAGGCAGAATGGTCGGCAAACTCCTAGAAGAGGTGAGGGAGTGAATGAATGATACATGTATCTTGAGGGAAAATAGTCCAGGTAGAGTAGAGCAGATGCTTAAGTCGTAAGGCGTTTTGGAGGGCAGGTGGGATAAGTGGATGGATAGTAGGTTCAGGAAATAGCAAGCAGGCCAGTATGGCTGGAACAAATTTAGATTTAAAAAGCTAGTGGTGGTTCCACTGTGGCTACTACATATTTTCAAGTGGAACTGAGAGGATTTGCTGTCAGACTAGATTGAGTTATGAGAAAAAAGTCAAGCTTGATGGCCAAAGCAACTGGAATTGTCACACATAGAAAATGGGGGAGGACTGGGCGTGATGGCTCACGTCTGTAATCCCAGCACTTTGGGAGGCCGAAGTGGGTGGATCACAAGGTCAGGAGTTTGAGACCAGGCTGGCCAACATGGTGAAACCCTGTCTCTGCTAAAAATAAAAAAATTAGCTGGGCGTTGTGGTGTGTGCCTGTAATCACAGCTACTCAAGAGGCTGAGGCAGGAAAATTGCTTGAACCTGGGAGGCGAAGGTTGCAGTGAGCCGAGATCACGCCACTGCACTCCAGCATGGGTGACAGAGCAAGATTCTGTCTTGGGGGTAAAAAAAGAGGGGGGAAATTGTGGGATGAAAAATTGACAAATAAATTGGAAAAGCTTATTGGATACACAATTGAGGATACAAAGGACAGAGTTTGGTGCCTCAAATGCTACTAATGGGTTTAGGGATCTCCTTACTTTTCAATAAAAAGAAGCATAAAAGTAAAATAAATTGTTTGTTTTCTCTATCAAGTATACTATCCACATTTGTAGATCATATACTTTTGACCACTAAGCTACTTAGAAACCAAGGTAAAGCAATCATTGTGTTAATGCTTTACTCTTTTGCTAGACTTGCTAGTAGGTGTTCAATAAACCCAGGTGTAACTAATAATGGGGCGCCTGCTTATCAACTTCACAAGACAGCCTAGTTATCTGGTGAGCACCTATTAGATATTGTAACTATGACGGCAGGCTACCAGTATGTATTATTCTAATCTGCTCCGTGTAAGAGAAACAATGAAGAAAATCACTGTTCCATCAATTCTATATTCATTCTTAACTATAAAACAAAAAATTTTCAACAACCAATTTAGAAAACACATTCCTTTTTTCTCTTAATTCTCAAAATAGTTCACGTAGGAGAAACTGAAGTTTTGGAACTCTTAGTAAAATACCTAATTTGACTAAACTTCTCACATTTCCTCTGTGCAGTCTGATAAATTTAACAATATCATAAATATTCCCAGAGAACATAATGGCATTATTAAAACACCATTAGCGTTCAATGAGCAGTTTTATAATGAAGTGCGATGGCATGTACTTTTAAGACTCACAAAATCCACAGTTCTAAAGAAATGAGTTTAAGTTGTGTTAAAAAAAAATTCAAACTAACCTTTAACTTTAATCTTGGCTTTTTTGGCTTTCTTTTCAGTAATTTCATCCTCTTTATCTACCTGTTCTATTTTGCGTTTTTTAGAACAGGTTGGAAGTGTGGAGTCACCAGAAGGATCATAAGTCTTCACTTCACTGAAAGACCCAAAAAGTTTTAGAAAATCTCTACAAGTATCTGGAACTGAAATAATTCTCAAGAGATAAAGAAAATGCCATTAGATAATACTTACATAAGCACACAATGTTGTTTCATTTTAGTGGCTTTGGGGTAGTTTATGAAGACTAATAGTTTCCAAAAGTTAAAGGTATTAATATTTTTCAAGTAGGTCAATCACATTCAAGAGAAGTGGTGAGCTAAATGAATTCTGATTTAGTAATCAATGTAGTTACTATGGTACAGGAAAACACTCAATCAGCATGGGGGAAATGAAAGGAGAAAACGTCTTCACACCTAACTAGAAAGTGAAAACTGAACCAATCCAACTTTCAGAACACTGCGCAATGAAAAAAAAAAAAAACAGAACAAAAAATCTAAACCAAGCTTAGTATAGAATTCTTCATCACAAGATCACAAGAACAAGAAAGGATACAAATACATACACATGGAAAAGATTCCTTAGAACCCAACATTTGCTTTTGTTGTAATGTAGGCAGAAAGAAAATACTGAAATGAGTGCCTAAAATGTGAACTGATGCTATAAGTGCATATGTTTAAAGTAAAAAGCACTAATTGCACAGGAACATTAAAAAAATTGGTTCAAAACAAGCTAAAAAATGTTCTGTTTTTTAAGCAGACTTGTAAGCTGCATGACTATTTAATTTTTATAGGTTAAAGACATTTATAATTTAAGAAACAAAGACCCATGTTTGTCAATAGAGATAGTAAGTTATAGACTGTAAATATTGCAGAATGTATGGCTATTGTAGAAAGCTTGGAAAATTCACAAAAAAGAAAATATGAACGCCCACAGAAACACATTTGATTTCTTTCCAGAAAACACTAAATTATACTTAAATATGTATTTATAATTGGTAATGTTCTATATACTACTCTCCTCATCCACTTATAAGATTTTACTATTAAAATTCTTGAAGGAGGCTGGGTGCTGTGGCTCATGCCTGTAATCCCAGCACTTTGGGAGGCCGAGGCGGGCAGATCACGAGGTCAGGAGATCGAGACCATCCTGGCCAACATGATGAAACCCCGACTCTACTAAAAATACAAAAATTAGCTGGATGTGGTGGTGTATGCCTGTAATCCTAGCTACTCGGGAGGCTGAGGCAGGAGCATAACTTGAACTGGGGAGTCAGAGCTTGCAGTGAGCCGGGATCATGCCACTGCACTCCAGCCTGGCAACAGAGAGAGACTCTATCTCAAAAAAAAAAAAAAAAAAATCTTGAAGGATTATGACTCCTGAAAGTATAATTTATTGGGTTAATGACTAGGAACATTTTGAAGAATCTTGATACATACTGTGAAATGGCTTCCTAGAATAGCTATACCACATTCTACCTCCATCAACACAACCTCACCAGCATTGAGCATTGCCTCAAATAATAACCCAAATACACCTCCACATACAAATCTTTTGTTAATCTGATAGTTAAGTTTGAATGCTTTATCATGCCTCAGCCATTTTTAGACTTGTTTTCTGTCTTTATACTTTTTACAAAATAGGTTTCTGTAGGGATTAACTCTGAATGAACTTTTTTTGAGACGGAGTTTTGCTCTTGTTGCCCAGGCTGGAGTGCAGGGGTGCGATCTCAGCTCACTGCACTCTCTGCCTCCCGGGTTTCAAGCAATTCTCCTGCCTCAGCCAGGCGCCCGCCACCACACCCAGTTAATTTTTTGTATTTTTAGTAGAGATGGGGTTTCACCATGTTGGCCAGGCCTGTGTTGAGCTCCTGACCTCAGGTGATCTGCCCACCTTAGCCACCCAAAGTGCTGGGATTACAGGCATGAGCCACTGTGCCCGGCTGAGTGAACTTTTTGATAAAGAACATATTATAGAGGAACTTTAGATTAAAAAAATTTACTATCAATATCTGGAAATGAATAAATTAAGTATGTATATGAACGAAAACTAGCAGAAGTTAATGCGGAAAACTAAATGGCATGGAAAAAAATTAGGGGTGCACAACATGATTAACTACAGCTAACAATGTATTATATTCTTGAAAATTGCTAAGTAGATTTTAAGGTGTCCTCACCACAAAAAAAAGTACATAAGACAATGCATGTTAATGAGCTTGACTTAATCATTCCTCAATGTGCACATTTTCCAAAACAACATGTACATAATAAACATACACAATTTTTGTCAAATAAATAAATTTGAAAAAAACTATGGGCACATCAAGGTGAAGTTTACAATAAAAAATTACTGTCAATAATTAACATTTAAAAAAACTATTCACCCCATCCTCACTTAAATGTACTACTCACCTTTTGTGTTCATATTTTTCTGTTTTTGCTAATGCCTTTCCTGTTCCACTTATTTTTCTTATCTAAGGAAAAATTAAATATAATTCTAAGTCATAATCTCTTTATAATACACTATACAGTCTATAGTGAATCAGTGGGCCAGCAAACAGCGATTTCTGCTATTTTTTGTTTTGTTATTTTGAACAGCATATCCTAATGGCAAATGCAGTTGGATACATCAATTCTTGGTAAATAATAGCAATTGTTAACAGTAGGCACAAAAAGAATACTTTAGACATACTAGCAAGTATCATAAAAGTGTTTAGCAGATGAAGTTAATAAATTTACTCAGTTTATTAACTTTTGACAAGTAATACTTCTGGAATAGGCATGATGTGGTTCTTACCCCTCTGTCTTCCAAAGTTCTCAACCTGGCCTCTAATTTGGCTCTGTTCTCAACTCCCATTGCAGAACTTGAATCCTCACCAAAAGCATCATAACGGATAGCCAAAACAGTTTTGGCTGCCAGCATTCGAGAAATCTAATAGAAAAACATGAAGAACTATATTCCATGTTCAGATGTAAAATCCTCAATAACTTGGATGTTTTAAAATCAGGAGTTATAAAACTATTATGAATCATACAATTCAAATCATCCATCGTATTTCAACCTTTGCCACAATCTAATGGCCATATATCACCACCAACACTTCTGTGGCTGAAAAGATTTTACAGCAATTCATGTCAAACATTAGCTCAAACTAGGTTTTTTTTTTTTTTTTTAATAAACTTCAGTTTCTACTCAGTGACATTAGTTCTGTGCTTCAAGGTCACTGAAAACAAGTGCATCTTTTTCCTCGTAACAATCTTAAATATGTGTGGGTTCTGGCCGGGCGCGGTGGCTCACGCCTGTAATCTCAGCACTTTGGGAGGCCGAGGTGGGGGGATCACGAGGTCAGGAGATGGAGACCATCCTGGCTAACACGGTGAAACCCCGTCTCTACTAAAAATACAAAAAATTAGCCGGGCGTGGTGGCGGGCACCTGTAGTCCCAGCTACACGGGAGGCTGAGGCAGGAGAATGGCGTGAACCTGGGAGGCAGAGCTTGCAGTGAGCCAGGATGGCGCCACTGCACTCCAGCCTAGGCGACAGAGTGAGACTCCATCTCAAAAAAAAAAAAAAAAAAAAAAAAAAAAAAGCGTGAGTTCTTTTTCAACCTAATTAACATTTTTATCAAACCCTTTATTTTCCTCCACCACTCTGCTCTAAATTTTATCAATTTTCAGTTTAGTTCTGTTAAACGACACATCCTTCAAAAACATTGAAAGTACTTAACTTCCCTAAGTCTCAGTTTCCTCATCTGTAAGATAGAGATACCTACATCTCACAAGGCTACTAAAGATTTAGGACAGGCACGGGTGCTCACACCTGTAATCCCAGCACTCTGGGAAGCTGACGTGGGTGGATCAGGAGGTCAGTAGTTTGAGACCAGCCTGGCCAACATGGTGAAACCCATCTCTATTAAAAATACAAAAATTAGCCGGGCGTGGTGGCGCGTGCACGTAATCCCAGCTACTCAGAAGGCTGAGGCAGGGAGATAGGAGAATCGCTTGAACCAGGGAGTTGGAGGTTGCAGTGAGCCGAGATCAAGCCACTGCACTCTAGCCTGGCGACAGAGCAGGACTCCGTCTCAAAAAAAAAAAAAAAAAAAAAAGCTTCGTGAATTCTGTCAAAGTGTTTTAGCATAATGCATATGCTATTTTTTATGATTCGTAAATGTTAGTTTTTTTTTTCCTGCCAGAGATAATATTTTCAGTGTGCCAACCACAGGGAGATTCTAGGGGAAAAAAAATACTAACACAATGGAAGAAACTGGCTTTAATTCAACCAATAACAGTTTCTTCTAACCTTATCCTTCAGTGTACACAAAGTGCTTTTTATTTAAATAACTCACCATTCTCTAACAAGAAAGAGACAATAGAAGATTTAATGTGTACTACAGAGTACAAGATAAATGGGTTGTAAAAAATGAAAAAGTCCAACCTCAAAAACAAAGCAAAACCCTATAACACACCTTTCCTTTGTGTTTGGGACTTGTCTGGCCCACGAGTGAAGCATGATAAATAAGACCGTACTTAGGGGTATCCCGTCTAGATTTCAGGGCTCTGAAAAGTGCCTTTTCTGCTCCAAGAATCTGAACGGTAGAAGCTGCATGCTTGGCCAAATTTAAAAGAGAACCTACAAAAGAAAAAAGTTACAAAGAATGCACCTCCAAATATATGAATGTTCCACGTACTAAAACAAAAGACCTATAGAATTATTATAGCCACCATAATAAAAATCACATATAATATAGAATTCTATAATCCAGAATTCTGTAAAAATCTTTATGTTTCATTTGTAATACTTTCATTAGCACAAGCAGGTTTGCAATGAATGCCTAGGACAAACTGAAGGTTAAGCTTATTAAGTTCAATGTTTCTATTCACCTGAGAGATGGTAGTACTATTCTAAATTCCATTAGTATACTACAGGAGTGACATAAATGTCACACACACGAACACTAATCTGGTCCCTGCTTTCTGAGATTGTGAGTATCAAATATTCTATTGCTTTAGATATGAAAAAGCCTACAAATAAACACATTAGGAAGAGATATTCCTAGAAGTATCTATTAATAGTCCCCTACCTGTGGTTTCACTTTGTGTGATTTCAATTACCTGTGGTTAACTGCAGTCTGAAAATATTAAAAAGGAAATTCCAGAAATAAATAGTTCCTAAGTTTTAAATCTCTTGCTATCCCACTTAGCTCCCCCCAGGACATGAATCATCCCTATCTACCCATTAGTCACTTTCGTAGCCCTCTCCATTGTGCAGTACTGCAGTGCTTATATTCAACTAACCAATGCACAAAAATAGTTACGCTCGCATTTTTTTTTTTTTGAGATAGAGTTTCGCTCTGTTGCGCAGGCTGGAGTGCAGTGGCGCGATCTTGACTCACTGCATCCTCCGCCTCCTGGGTTTAAGCAATTCTCTGCCTCAGCCTCCGAGTAGCTGGGATTACAGGCGCCCACCACCACACCCAGCTAATTTTTTTTTGTATTTTTAGTAGAGATGGGGTTTCACCATCTTGGCCAGGCTGATCTTGAACTCCTGACCTTGTGATCCACCCTCCTCGGCTTCCCATAGTGCTGGGATTACAGGCGTGAGCCACCGCACCTGGCCCCGCTGGCATAGTGTTATAACTGTTCTATTATGACTGTTGTTGATATCCTACTGTACCTAATTTATAAATTAAGCTTTATTATAGATATGTATGTTTAGGAAAAAACAGCATATACAGTATAGGATTTAGTACTCTCCTCTGTTTCAAACATCCTTGGAGGGGGGAGCTTAGAATACATCCCCATAAATAGCTAGGGACTATTGTTATCAACATGCTGCTTAGTTGGATATGCTGTATAGAATATTTCCTGTCAGAAAACAGACTCTATTAATGCTATGAACTTAAGCACTAGACATAGTTTTAAAAGTGTAACAAATACATAGTTCTTTTTTTTTTTTTTTGAGATGGAGTTTCACTCTTGTCATCCAGGCTGGAGTGCAATGTCACAATCTTGGCTCACTGCAACCTCCACCTCCCGGGTTCAAGCGATTCTCCTACCTCAGCCTCCCGAGTAGCTGGGATTACAGGTTCATGCCACCAAGGTTGGGTAATTTTTGTGTTATTAATAGAGATGGGGTTTTACCGTGTTGGCCAGGCTGGTCTCGAACTCCTGACCTCAGGTGACCCACCCACCTCAGCTTCTCAAAGTGTTGGGATTACAGGCGTGAGCCACCACGCCTGGGCAACAAATACATACTTCTATTAACCCCTGCCATTGCTTACTGCTACAAGTTTAGCTATACCTATGAAAATGGGTGGAGACAATGAAATCATCTGATCTTATAGCTGAGGGCATTTGAATGAAATCTTTGATTAATGATGCAGCTAAAGGAGTTACGCCAGGCTGGGCGCAGTGGCTCACGCCTGTAATCCCAAACTTTGGGAGGCTGAGGTGCGCAGATCACCTGAGGTCAGGAGTTTGAGACCAGCCTGGCCAACGTGGCAAAAACCCTGTCTCAACTAAAAATATAAAAATTAGCCAGGCATGGTGGCAGCGCATGCCTGTAATCCCAGCAACTTGGGAGGCTGAGGCAGGAGAATTGCTTGAACCTGGGAGGCAGAGGTTGCAGTGAGCCACTGCACTCCAGCCAGTGCAACAGAGTGAAACTCTGTCTCAAACAAAAAAAAAGGAGTTATGCCATTTTAAACACTCTGATGCAGATGATATATAAGATCTTTTTTGATGGATTATAACAATGTCTCCAAGTAACACAAAAATGATGAATCAGTACTTCATTGTATTTGTAGGTATTCAATTACATAGCATTTTAATTATAGCATATCATCCTTATAATACTGCCATACACATATACAAAGTTTTATTATAAATCAGTTGTTGAAAATATTTTTGAAAGTCAAATATATTACAATCACACACTCAATAGTGAAACTAAGGTAATCAATCGAGGGCACAAATCCTCTACAGTGATTTCTTAAAACTGTATTCAAATCTAGGTCTAGTGAGTTTTTATTATGAAAATGTTAACTGTTTTATCCTCCTGCATTCATCTGATTGTTCTAATTAACCCTAACAAACTTCTAACAATGGACCACAAGTGTCTCAGAAGAGGTAGTGACTACAGATGCCTTCATTATCCAAAAGGAAATCAGGCAAACAAATAGAAATCATCATTGAACACTTGGCCCTTAGTGATCTCCCACATACCATCTACTTTTGTGTTTGCTAAAATTTCTTTAATAGCTGTGGTTTAAAGATGTAAACAAAATCCTAACCAGAAAATACTTCAAACACTCATATTTACAAATTACATTAAAACCATCACCTGCATGAGCAATAAGCCGTGCTCCAACTAATTCCCCAACCATGACTGTAACATTGGGTGCAATGGCCATCATTCGATTTTGTAGATATTCATAGAGCTGGGTTCGATATTCAGAGATTTCAATCACCTAGTATAAGGAATAAAGTTAAGTCATAAATATCATATGAGTAAAAACAGTAAAAATTCCTGTCTAAAACACCGGAGCCCTCAATTATGAAAGAGCAGTTACACAACCCTGGGTACTGGGTACATCACCTATGCCTAACATCAGTTTCCTTTTTTTCTTTATTTTTTTTTTTCCCAGGCTGGAGTGCAGTGGCGCAATCTCAGCTCACTGCAGTCTCCGCCTCCTGGGCTCAAGTGATTCTCCTGCCTCAGCCTCTGGAGTAGCTGGGACTATAAGCACCCGCCACCATGCCCAGCTAATTTTTTGTATTTTTAGTAGAGACAGGGTTTCACCATGGTGGCCAGTATGGTCTTGACCTCGTGATCCTAACATCAGTTTTCTATAAAATGGCTGTAGTGAGGACTTCGTTATGTAATGTATGTAAACCACTTAGTCCATTGCCTGAAAATCTTAGTCAACATAACTGTATTTTTAAAAGATTCTAAGCAGCCCAGGCACAGTGACTCACACCTGTAATTCCAGCACTTTGGGAGGTTGAGGCGGGTGGATCACGAGGTCAGGAGTTCAAGATCATCCTGGCCAACATGGTGAAACCCCCGTCTCTACGAAAAATACAAAAATTAGCTGGGCATGGTTGCACGTGCCTGTAATCCCAGCTACTTGGGAGGCTGAGGCAGGAGAACTGCTTGAACTGGGACCTGGGAGGCGGAGGTAGCAGTGAGCCTAAGAACGTGCCACTGTACTCCAGCCTGGGCTACAGGGTGAGACTCTGTCTCAAAAAAAAAAAGATTCTAAGCAATAAACATTTGTATCATGCTCTTTTTAATTCCTATATGGCTATCTTCAAATCTGAAAGAAAAAAAAATCACAAGATATAGAAATAAAACTCAGAATTAAAAAGCTCAATCCATAATTGTCTGCCATCTTTTTTTTTTTTTTTTTGAGATGGTGTTTTGCTCTTGTTGCCCAGGCTGGATGCAATGGTGCCATCTCGGCTCACTGCAACCTCCCCCTCCCTGGTTCAAGCGATTCTCCTGTCTCAGCCTCCCGAGTAGCTGGGATTACAGGTGTACGCCACCACACACAGCTAATTTTTGCATTTTTAGTAGAGATGGGGTTTCATCATATTGGTCAGGCTGGTCTCGAACTCCTGACCTCAGGTGAATCTCCGAAACGGCCTTCCAAAGTGCAGGGATTACAGGCGTGAGCCAACGCGCCTGGCCTTCTCTGCCATCTTAATTGATTTTTGGTTAATTCATTATTCAGACGATGATTGTAAATTACTTCCTTTTAATATGTATTTCCCCCTTTTAAGTATACAAATCATGATGGCATCAGATGAGGTAGTGACTGAACACCTTCATATTTATGTTATCAGGTGAACAACAGTAAGTGTAAAAATCATCATTGCCATCAGAAAAATTAGTACTATAGAGCTGGTAACACCACAACTAGATTCTCCAGGAGTAAAATTTACCTGGGTGCAAAGATGCAGAATATTGCAAATATCTTCTTCTGAAACCTCTGTTCCCATTGATATCTCTGCAGCTGCTTTCACTTCTGCTTCAACTTCTTCTGGCAGCAACTCAGAAAGTTTGGCAGAGGCATAGTTCTTCCTATCGCCTATGGAATGTTTGCAGAGGATGAGGGAGAATCACTCTTCAACAAATTATATAAAATCCAGCAAACAGTCAAAAGAAAAAGTAGAAAGCCAATGAAAAGGATGCCTAAACAAAACAAAAAAAATGAAGAAGTTTGACCTAGTATAACAGTTTTCCTCATTTAAGGGTTTAAGTTTAGACATTAAATGTCTCCCCACCAACTGCCTCCAAAAAATCATCAAAGTAAAAAGAGGACAAAATATGCCACAATACTTATTACAGAATATAAGTGGCAAAAATTTTAAAAAGACAGGACTAATAATGTCACAGACAATTTTATACTGAAGCTGGGGCCAGTAATTCGTAAGGCAAGTAAACCATCAATCAATCAAGTTCCTCTGTACGTTAACAACAATCAAGTTCCTCTGTATATTAACAGTACAGATGGCAATACTGCTATTTAGTATTAGGTACTAATGTCATGTTATAGGCCATCAAAATCTAAGTTAAAATTCATTTTGTTTCTTAAATTTAAGACACTAAATTGCTACACTTCCCAAATACATAGAAATTGCAAAAACCCTGGGAATCTTGCTTAACAAAATGCTATACGTCATGTTTTAGGATGCAATCAAATTCATTTACTTTCAATGCCTTAAAGGATGAACAAATTACTCACCAACTTTCTGTAAACACTTGCAGTATGTCAAATTATCTGAAATAATTTTTCCTAATTCAGGGAAATGCCAGCCATACCATTCTCTACATCGCATAATGTAGTTGTTTAGTTCTTTATCCAAGTCATCTAACAAGGCTGTAGTAGATTAAAAACAAACAAAAAAACCCAGGAACTTAAAGGGATTTATTATGGTAAAATATACACAACATAAAATTTAACACTTCAGGCTGGGTGCGGTGACTCATGTCTGTAATCCCAGCAGACAGGCAGATCACGAGGTCAGAAGTTCAAGACCAGCCTGGCCAACATGGTGAAACCCCATCTCCACTAAAAATACAAAAATTAGCCAGGCATGGTGGTGCACACCTGTAGTCCCAGCTACTCAGGACGGCTGAGACAGAAGAATCACTTGAACACAGGAGGTGGAGGTTGTAGTGAGCCGAGATCGTGCCACTGCATTCCAGCCTGGGCGACAGAGCAAGACTCCATCGCAAAAAATAAAAAAAAATAATAAAAAATAACACTTCAACAATTTTCAAGTGTACTATTCAGTAGCATTAAGTACTCTTATGATGTTATGCAACCATTACCACTATCTATTGCCAAAGCAATTTTATCATCAGAAACTGAAAAATTCTGTACCCATTAAACAGTAACTCATTCCCACCTTACCCCCAACCTCTAGTTATCTCTATACTTCTGTCTCTGAGTTCACCTATTTTAGGTACTTCATATAAGCAGAATCATACAGTATTTTGTGACTATTTCACTTAGCATATTTTGAAGGTTTATCATGTTGAAATATGTTATCAGAATTTCATTTCTTTTTAAGGCTGACTAACATTCCACTGTGTGTAGTGGCTGAGTGTACGTTACCCAAAATGCTTGGGACCAGAAGTATTTCAGAGTATTTGCAAACATGTATGAGGTTGAGGATGGGACTCAAAGTCTAAATAGGAAATGCATCTACATTTCACATATACCTTATATACAAAACATTGAAGGTAATTTTACACAATATTTTAAATAATTCTGTGCATAAAACAAAGTTTTGACGTGTGGTCAGGTGTGGAGTTTTCCACTTGTGGATTTGTGTGGTAGCACAAAAAGTTTTAGATTTTAGAGCATTTTGAATTTCAGATTAGGGACATTCAAGCTGCATCCACAATGCAGTTTATCATCTGTTAAAAGGTATCTGGGTTGTTTCCACTGTTTGGTTTTGTAAATAACACTGTTATGAACACAGGTGTACAAGCAACTCAGTTCTGTTTTTAATTCTTTTGGGTATAAATCTAGGAAAGGAATTGCTGGTTGAACGAATTTTTTTTTTTTCTTTTTTTGGAGACAGAGTCTAACTCCATCACCCAGGATGGAGTGCAGTGGCACGATCTCAGCTCACGGCAACCTCTGCTTCCTGGGTTCAAGTGATTCTCCTGCCTCAGCCTCCTAAGTGGCTGGGACTATAGGCACACGCCACCTTGACTGGCTACTTTTTTGTATTTTTAGTAAAGACAGGGTTTCACCATGTTAGCCAGGCTGCTCTCGAACTCCTGAGCTCAGGCAATTCACCCGCCTTGGCCTCCCAACATGCTAGGATTACAGGTGTGAGCCACTGCGCCCAGCCGAATACTTTTTTTTTTTTTTGAGACAGAGTGTTGCTCATGTTGCCCAGGCTAGAGTGAAATGGTGCGATCTCGGCCCACTGCAACCTCCGCCTCTCAGGTTCAAGTGATTCTCCTGCCTCAGCCTCCTGAATAGCTGGGATTACAGGCGCCTACCATCATGCTCAGGTAATTTTTGTATTTTTTACTAAAGATCGGGTTTCACCATGTTGGCCTGGTCTCGAACTCCTGACCTCAGGTGATCCACCAGCCTTGGCCTCTCAAAGTGTTGGGATTACAGGCGTGAGCCACGGCCGAATGCATTTCTAAAATAGAAAAACAATTAAGATTTTGAGCTTTTTTTTTTTTTTGGTGAGATGAGGTTTGCTCTTGTTGCCCAGGCTGGAGTGCAATGGCGCGATCGACTCACTGCAACCTCTGCCTCCAGGGTTCAAGTGATTCTCCTGCCTCAGCCTCCGGAGTAGCTGAGATTACAGGCATGCACTTTGTATTTTTAGTAGAGACGGGATTTCTCCATGTTGGTAAGGCTGGTCTCAGGTGATCCTCCCGCCTCAGCCTCTCAAAGTGCTGGGATTACAGGCATGAGCCACTGTGCCCGGCAGCTTTTGAGCTTTCTAAAAACCATTTAATGTCATAGCAGAATACACAACTACAAAGATTTCACTTATGTTTTTAACATTTTCATGGAAAAACACAAATGAATTAATTAACGTAATGTTAATTCTGTGATTCATATAATCTCCAAATAGTCAACCTCCGCCTCCTGGGTTCAAGCAATTATCCTGCCTCAGCCTCCTGAGTAGCTGGGATTACAGGTACACGCCACCAGGCACATTTAATTTTTTTGTATTTTTAGTAAAGACAGAGTTTTGTCATGTTGGCCAGGCTGGTCTTGAACTCCTGACCTCAGGTGATCCCCCTGCCTCGGCCTCCCAAAGTGCTGGGATTAAAAGCTTGAGCCACTGCACCTGGCCTCCTTTCTCTTTCTCAACAGACAGAATCATAAAAAATAGTTTCAACAGTATGAAAATGCATGAAGGACAGAACAACAAATCGGACTTTGCATGTACTATACTTACAAATTGCCTGAACAATCATTGTGTCTACTTTATCAGCGCTAAACTTCAATCTGTATCGAGACAGGCTGGGAAGAAAGGGGAAAATAAATTAGTAAGATAGCATCTAGGAAAAGCATTTAAATTAATACCTTAAAGTTTTTTTTGTTTTTGTTTTTACTCAAATCGGCCTGTAGTCAGAGCTGTAATTGGTTTTTCTAAGAAGAAAAATCAGCTAAGTAGAAATGTACCATACGAGACCAGAAAATACACATTAAAAAAAAAAAAAAAACTATATATACTGCTACCACCTGTATTTCTGTAACATGAATGAGTTTATGTATGAATGGCAAATAGGATAAGCTGTGTAATATAAAAGTCATATTGGACTGGGTGTGGTGGCTCACACCTGTAATCCCAGCACTTTGGAAGGCCGAGGTGGGCAGATCACCTGTTAGGAGTTCGAGACCAACCTGGCCAACATGGCGAAACCCTGTCTCTACTAAAAATACAAAAATTAGCCAGGCATGGTGGGGCGTGCCTGAATCTCAGCTACTCTGGAGGCTGAGGCAGGAGAATCGCTTGAACCGGGGAGGCAGAGGTTGCAGTGAGCCGAGATCACGTGCCACTGTACTCCAGCCTGGGCAACAGAGCAAGACTCCGCCTCAAAAAAAAAAAAAAAAAAAAAAAAAGCCATGTTGGTTCATGCAATTTTTTATAGCACATATTAAGCTTTATACTACCAGTGAAGAACTTTGCAGGACTCTTAACATCTGAAAACAGAAAGCTGTGGAGTAACAATATTGTCTGTATATAAATGTTTATCTCAGCACAATTAACATTTTGGGCCTAATTCCTTGTTGTAGGGGCTGCCCTGTGCATTATAGCACCTTTAACAGTATCCCTAACTTTTATCCACCAGATATTCATGGCAGACCCCACCCCACCTCCAATTGTGACAACCAAAAATGTCTATGGACATCGACAAATGCCTACCGAGGTGACATCTGATTGCCCTTGATAGGGAACCACTGCTATACACAATGCAGATTTATCCCAGTTTGGATTTTTGACTCAGTTTCACTATTTGTTCTCTCTTAGAAATGCTTATTACAAAGCTCTCCCTGACCTTTGTGCATTTTTGCTCTTAACTCTAACTTAGCAGCTTCAACCCTTTCAATCTATGCCCACCTTTTAATTTTAAAATAGACCTTTTTTAATTGTAGTGTTTTTTTGTTTTGTTTTGAGACGGAGTCTTGCTCTGTCACCCAGGCTGGAGTGCGGTGAAGCGATCTCCACTCACTGCAAGCTCCGCCTCCCGGGTTCACGCCATTCTCCTGCCTCAGCCTCCCGAGTAGCTGGGACTACAGGGGCCCGCCACATTTTTTGTATTTTTAGTAGAGACGAGGTTTCACCATGGTCTCGATCTCCTGACCTTGTGATCTGCCTGCCTTGGCCTCCCAAAGTATTGGGATTACAGGCGTGAGCCACCGTGCCCAGCCTGTAGTGTTTCTTTAATATGAGCTTAAGATGTCTTTTGAACTGTGGTAATAATTTTATTAGGATTACTATTTGATAGTACTGATTACAAAGTTGCACAGGTTTTGAGCAACTACCTACCATTATTTTCTTCACAACCCTGTTAACTACAGTGCAATTCCAAAGTATTACACTTTTCATGAATAGATGTATCACAACATAGCAATAATGCCTATTCTAAGGGACTTCTAATTAAACATGATAGGGTTAACATGCAATTAAAAATAGGGAGAAGACTGGGCATGGTGGCTCACACCTGTACTCGCGGCACTTTGGGAGGCTAAGGCAAGTGGATCACTTAAGCCTGGGAGTTCCAGCCTGGGCAGCATGGCAAAACCCCATCTCTACAAAAAGTTAAAAAAATCAGCCAGGGATGGTGGCGCACACTTGCAGTCCCAGCTACTTGGGAGGCTGAGAGGTGGCATTGTTTGAGTCCAGGATGTCAAGGTTGCACTGAGCCAACATCGCACCACTGCACCCCAGCCTGAGTGACAGAGTGAGACCCTGTCTCAAAAAAAAAAAAAAAAAAAAAAAGAAAGAAAGAAAGAAAGAAAGAAAGAAAGAAAAAAAAGGCCGGGTGTGGTGGCTCATGCCTATAATCCCAGCACTTTGGAAGGCCGAGGCAGGTGGATGATTTGAGGTCAGGAGTTCAAGATCAGCCAGGCCAACATGGTGAAAGCCTGTCTCTACTAAAAATACAAAAATTAGCTGGGCAGTAGTGGTGCATGCTTGTAATCCTAGCTACTGGGAGGCTGAGGCAAGAAAATCACTTGAGCCTGGGAGGCAGGAGCTGCAGTGAGCAGAGATCATGCCACTGCACTCCAGTCTGGGAGACAGAGTGAGAATCTGCCTTAAAAAACAAACAAACAAACAAAAAAAAAAAACAGAGAGAGACATACGTCTTTGCTATGTTGCTCAGGCTAGTCTCAAACTCCTGGTCTCCCAAAGAGTTGGGATTACAGGGGTAAGCCACTGTACCTAGTCCTCTTTGCCTCATTAAAATCAGAGTAAAACAATCAAAACACAAATACACACCTATCCCATAAGACCATAGCAGATGAGAGAATTTGGGGGAATACTAAGTAGATGGAGGAGTGGCATGACTTAGCAGAGATAAAAGAGGGAAAGCCCAAGAAACTCGGGCATCCAAGATCAGAGGAGTAGAGAATTCCTTTGATGAGGTTTTAAGGTTTTAAGAATCCAGACAATGGAGCCAGACTGCCTGGGTTCAAATCCTGGCTTTACCACTTACTAGCTGTATTGACCTTGGGCTTCAGTTTCATCTGTAAATGAGGATATTACTATCATCTTCTTCATAAGGTTCTGATGTGGTTCAAATGAGCATTTGTAACATTCCTAGAACAGAGCTATGTTAAGTGCCTATCAAATAAAAGTAAGTTGACTTTATTTTCCAGTAATTCTCACCTGTGAGCCAATCCAAGACACATAGCTGCCATTTCACGTGGTTCTACCCCAGGGATTAATCCATCCATTTGTGAACGAATTCCTCTCATAAGTTCATTAACAACAGGACTATGGATACAACTGAGATTCAGCTTTTCCTACAAGAACAAGAACATTAAAAAAAAGAAAAAAAAAAGACTTTCCTGAAGTTATTATTATTATTTTTTGAGACAGAGTATCACTCTGTCGCCCAGGCTGGAGTGCAGTGGCGCAATCTTGGCTCACTACAACCTCCGCCTCCCAGGTTCAAGCGATTCTCCTGTCTCGGCCTGGGATTATTACAGGCATGAGCCACCATCCCAGCTAATTTTGTATTTTTAGTAGAGACAGGGTTTCACCATGTTGTACAGGCTGGTCTCAAACTCCTGACCTCAAGTGATCCACCCGCCTCGTCTTCCCAAAGTGCTGGGATTACAGGCATGAGCCACCACGCCCAGCCTGAAATTATTTCTTAAATATTAAAGTGGGCACTAATTTAAATATATGCATTTCTCAGTTGGACGAGAAGCATAATTTCCAGTGTGTTTGTAGAATACTTGAGTGTATCACTGGTGGAAGTAAAAACTGATACAAGCTTCCAGAAGACAGCTTGGCTATATAAATTAAAAGCTATAAAAAGATTAATTTGACCAAGTAGTTGGTTTAAGGAGATCTTTTTTTTTCTTTTTCTGGTTTTTTTTTAATATACTTTAAGTTTTAGGGTACATGTGCACAATGTGCAGGTTACATACGTATACATGTGCCATAGTGTGCTGCACCCATTAACTCGTCATTTAGCATTAGGTATGTCTCCTAATGCTATCCCTCCCCGCTCCCAAGGAGATCTTTTACCTGTTATTTAACTTCTTTTTAAAATTACAGGTTATGCCGGGCGCGGTGGCTCACGCCTGTAATCCCAGCACTTTGGGAAGCTGAGATGGGTGGATCACAAGGTCAAGAGATCGAGACCATCTTGGCCAACATGGTGAAACCCCGTCTCTACTAAAAATACAAAAATTAGCCGGGTGTGGTGGCAGGCGCCTATAGTCCCAGCTACTCGGGAGGCTGAGGCTGGAGAATCACTTCAACCCAGGAGGCGGAGGTTGCAGTGAGCCAAGATTGAGCCAATGCACTTCAGCCTGGCGACAGAGTGAGACTCGTCTTAAAAAAAAAAAAAAAATTACACGTTGGGCGTGGTGGCTCATGCCTGTAATCTTAGCACTTTGGGAGGCCAGGGCGTGTTGGCAGGCATCTGTAATCCCAGCTACTTGGAAGGCTAAGGCAGAGGAATCCCTTGAACCCGCGAGGCAGAGGTTGCAGTGAGCCGACATCATGCCACTGCACTCCAGCCAGAGCTACAGAGCGAGACTCTGTCTCAAATAAATGAAATAAAATAAAATAATTAGCCAGCATGGTGGCATGTGCCTGTAGTCCCAGCTACTGAAGAGGGAGGATTGCTTGAGAACAGGAGGTTAAGTCTGTGGTGAGCTGTGAGACTGCGCCACTGCACTCCCGATTAGCTGGGACTACAGGCACCTGCCACCACGCCCAGCTAATTTTTTGTATTTTCAGTAGAGACGGGGTTTCACCGTGTTAGCCAGGATGGTCTCCATCTCCTGACCTCGTGATCCTCCTACCTTGGCCTCCCAAAGTGCTGGGATTACAGGCGTGAGCCACCACACCCCACCCGAATTGTTCTGCTTTCTGTATTTGGGAGGCTATTTTCCTAGTTTTTCTTTCCACTCTCACATTTTATTTCATTTCCAGCAATACACCCCTACTAAAGTTTTCTAATAAATACATTTCTAAAAAATATAAGGACCCCATTTTTGTTGAAAAAAAAATGTGGCTAGACAAAAATATGGCATGATATACATATAACATTAACATTATATATGGGTAGCAGATTTGTTAAAGCGAATTTTTATCATTTTTTGTTCTTCTATATCTTCTACAACAAATAGGTATTACTTATTTGCTCAGTTCAGCTGATGTTAGGGGAAATCCATTATCATGTAGCTTAGAGAAAAGAAAAAAAACTATTGAGAACTTATGATAAGCAACTTACTGCAAAGGCTAGGCTTTGTAGTTGGTATGCTGTGAGATCTGACTAGCAGGCATGACCAAAAAAATCGTGACTTTACCTTTATGACCCCTCCTAGTTTAGCATCAGCTACTGCCAGCGGTTCATGGGCTTCTTTTACTATTTTCTTCAGAACTTTTTTCAGCTGCTTATTGATTTTGCCCTCCATCAGAGCTGTGAATGCTTTTCAGGAAAAAGAAAAACAAAAGCATTAACTCCCAAATTTTTAACTTTGAGACCTTGTCCTAGTTGACATTTAAAAAAATAAAATAGGCCTTTCAAAGGGCTTGAATTTAATGTTACTTCTGAAATTAAATGATGTATGTTTTATAAGTTACATGTTTCACAATTTCATTTGATCTTCCCACTCTCATTTTTGCTACAGAGCCAGGGGTAAAATCAGGTCCAGGGTTTCTTTCCTTCTCACAAGAATCTTCTCACGAACTCAAGGGAGAATCATGAAATCTTAGAAACAATCTTTTTGGGAAGACAAAATAGACTCACTTTCCTTTGTAATTTCAAATAGACTGTCCTGAAATATCCTAAAATCATCAAAACTAGTAAAAATGAGTGTAATCATTTTCAAAGTTCTGCCACAACATAAGCATGTTTGAGTGAAGGCCTTATCTTTGCTTGTATCTCTACTTGTACACCTCCAGCAAGGTAAAACTTAGTAGCAAAGGCTGCCTATTCTATTTTGAGACCGCCGGTATTTCTGGCAAGTTCTAAATCGGCTACTTTATAATTCTCACCCTTACTTAGACCTATACTCCCTTGTTCTGGACCCACATGAACTAATACCCCTTCTGAAATTTATCTGACATTTGACTGAGGTAAAAGTATGCTTGGGTTACCCAGGCATGGTGGTGTGTACCACCAGCCTGGCCAACATGGCAAAACCCGTCTCTACTACAAATACAAAAATTAGCTGGGTGTGGTGGCACGTGCCTGTAGTCCAGCTACTGGGGAGGCTGAGCTGGGAGAATCACCTGAGCCCAGGGAGTTCGAGGCTGCAGTGAGTCATGATCATGCCACTATACTCCAGCAGCCTGGTGACAGACCCTGTCTCAACAAAACAAAAACAAAAAACATAAAAAGTATGCTTGGGCTGCATGCGGTGGCTCAAATCTGTAATCCCAGCACTTTGGGAGGCTGAGGCTGGCAGATCACCTAAGGTCAGGACTCGAGAGACCAGCCTGGCTAACATGATGAAACACTCTCTCTACTAAAAATACAAAAATTAGCTGGCCCTGGTGGCTCATGCCTGTAATCCTAGCTACTCGGGAGGCTGAGGTAGGAGAATCGCTTGAACCCAGAAGGTGGAGGTTGCAGTGATATCGTGACATTGCACTCCAGCCTCAGAGACAACAGCAAAACTCCATCTCAAAAAAAAAAAAAAGAAAAATGCTTGGCAGGAATGAAGGTCTATCAACAATTTCTAAGGTCAGGCAGTTTGTGCTTAGTAAGTCAGGTCTTGCTCTTCCCTCCTGATCGTACATCCATTTGAATTATGATCAAATGGATAATCTCAGCACTTCAGGAGGCTGAGGTGAGTGGGTCACGAGGTCAGGAGATGCAACCATCCTAGGCAACACGGTGAAACCCCA